>NC_044367.1:7924948-8233148 GCF_007364275.1 Archocentrus centrarchus
ATACAGTTAAGCTCTTAACATGCACCAGGTTGCCAGTGGCTGGTTTAAGGTTAAGTTCACATGTACTCTTTATGTGGAATTTTTGCCTATCAGTCATACCCAAATGTAAATCTTATAATATTTTGTTTGTAGTTTCTGCAACTAAGCTTTTTTAGTATGTGACTAAAACACAGCCTAACCCTATCCCTCCCCCTATCCTGTAGGGTTAGGGGTAAAATTCAGAAAGCAGAAATTTTTAAGTCATGTGCTTTGTCGTAACACTTCTTCTGTTATAAGATTGACATTTATGTGTGCCAGTTACATGAAAATTCCATACAAATGGGTAGACGTGAATCTATCCATAAGACTAAAGAGGTCACTTGTAATGGTAAATGGACTGTTCTTATATAGCGTTTTCTACTCAACGTGAGCACTCAAAGCGCTTATACGTGTCTCATTCACACAAGCACTTGTTTGTCTAAGTGCTTTCTATCTAACATTCGCACTCCGATGAACACATCAGGAGTAACCTGGCAATGAGTATCTTGCTGAAGATACTTGTGCATGCAGACTGGAGCAGCCAGGGATAGAACCACAAACCTAGTGAATGATCTGTTTGACCTCCTTACCCACAGCCACCTCAAACCCACTTGTGATCTGGTGGATGTTAAGAGTCTAAAATGAGGCTAAAACTTTAGCCATGTGAGGGGTGAAACTGTCTCTGATGATTACAAGTTGTTTGCCAAGGGGCAACACGGGAGTGAACAGGTAATTAAAGAAAAGTACAGTTTACCCTGAGATGTCCATGTGCGCTCTCTGTTTCATTGTTCTATCTCTTGCTATGCATACTTGTCATGGCTTCATGCTCGCTCCTAATAAATAACACAGAGCATATGGCTTCATGCAAGAGACAGTGCATGGGTGTATTAATGTAGGTGAGATGGTAGTAAAACGAAGTGGGTGTGGAAAGTTGGAGAAACAAAGGGAAGGATGTTGTAGCGTTGTTGGAGCTTGGCACTATGTACCAGTCAGCAGCTGCGTTACCTATAATCAGGTTCTTGTGGCTGATCATAGGTAATGGTGTTTTCATGAGGAGACAGGGTTTATGAACCTTGGGATCCTCTTCCATTTATTGTCAAATATGACACTTCGTGCTACATATCCAATTATATTGACATGTTTTAGAGTCAGTTCATGCTACAATGCCAAAGGATTGTTGTCCGCGTATCACACAAAATAGACTAATTCTAGCATTCTCAGTTAACGCCACTTTCAAATTGGAGATTGAATTCAGCAAATTTTCAAGAAATTACACATTTAGCTTAATATACAATTTCCTACAAGCAGTGGCCAAAAAATAAAAAAGACTTAAAATGGATTTCTGTCCTGTAAGAACTCTCAGGATATCATATGGGTTTAAAAAATAGTAATGCAAAAGAAAACAATAAAAAAAAGCCTAATAAAAATGTACCTGCACATGCCAAAATACAAAATCCAATAAATACAGAAATTATTGCACAGTTAAAGGCTCCATATATTTTATAACTCAACTGACGGATTGTTTAAAAATGAATGCCAAATGAGGCAGTTTAGACAGCTTCAGTTGATGTTAAGATCTGTTTTCATTTTTTTTTCTCAGTTGGCAGTTTATTTAATCAAAGACACAAAAATTAACCCAAAATTAATATCATATAAAAAAGTATCCAGCTACCCCTTTTTATTATTTTGAAGTCAAAGTGTGGCGCAGAGTATAGAAACAGGGAACTAGCTCTAGGCTCTCTCTGTTTGTTCAATTTTGACCTCACTGGTCATCAAATGTTCTCCGTGCCACTTTTTCATATGTTTCTCCAGGGTGCTGTACACACTGAAGGGCATTTGGCAAATGTCACAGCGATAGACCTCTTTACCAAGCTGGCCATGTGTCTTCATGTGGCGTGTGAGCTTGGAGCTCTGGGCACAGGCATAGTTGCACAGCTCACACTTGTAGGGCCTTTCACCAGTGTGACTACGCCGGTGCACCGTCAGGTTGCTACAGTTCTTGAATACCTTACCACAGAATTCGCAGGTGTCACACCTCCTGCCATCTTTGGAGCTAGGTCGACCTGGACCAGGGCCTCCACTTAGATGAGGTGTGCTGCCCCCGCTGGCAGTGCCACTGCGGCCAGACAAGCCACCGTCCAGCAAGTCACCTGGAGGGGTTGAGAAGCGCAGGCTGCCGTTCTCTGATGAGTGCTCAGATGAGGTGGCGAAGGGCGATTGTCTGGAGTCACTGAAGCCTAGAAAAGGGTCTTTGATGAAGTGGCGTGAGGCAGCATAGCCCACCAACCACTGTGAGTACACGTTCTCAGAAGGAATGTGGGGTACTGGGGGAATGTCCAAGTCCTTTTCTATCTTGATCCTCTTATTTGAGGAGTTGGACAGGGTCGGGCTGGTGATGGGGGTGGGCTTACGGGGGAACAGACCTGAGAAAGAATCACCGGAGCCACAGTTCCGGCCATTAATGGTTGTCCTCTCTTCCTGTTGGTGGTGATCTATTTCCCCAGCCACTGAATCCTCATCTCCAGTGTCCCGCTGGCCATCTGAGCCCCTCTTGGGGAAGGGCATCCTTTTACGATTGTCAACTATCAAATTATTGTACTGCTGTATAGAGTTGAGGCCCCCACTTTCCACCATCTTCTCAAGGCCAAGGGATGACTTCTCTTCTGATGGAGGTTTAGAACCATTCTCCCTGTTCCGGTAGAACTCGGACTCCATGCTGAAATTTGATTCTGGTCGACTCTCATTCTCTAGTTCCTCTTCCTCTTCCTCCTCTTCTTCCTCCTCATTACCTTCCCCCTGGAAATCACCATCACGATTCTTCATTCCCTCACCTGTGACGTCACTAGTGCCTGGCTCTGGGGAGCTTGTGGTGGACAGGCCATCATCCGAACGCCCCATCAGAGATCCAGCCTTGTGCATGTGGGTCTTCATGTGGCGCTTCAACTTGCTTGCCTGAGAGCAAGCGTGGTCACACAACTGGCACTTGTATGGTTTTTCTCCAGTATGGCTGCGCCGATGCACCACCAAGTTGCTCTGAAACTTGAAGGTCTTACCACAGAACTCACAGGACTTGATCTTGTTCTGTGTCTGGGGAGGGGTGGTGCTGTTTGGGGGCATCGGCGGCAAGGGAGGGGTGCTCAGAAAGGGCGACTTTGGCCCAGGTTGGAAGGGATTGGGGTTTAGTAGTCGATGCATAGGGTTAGGCCTGTTGGGTGATAATGGTGGCGTGGTGCTGTTAGTGTTCCCTGCTAACTCTCGTAACCGCCTGGAGAAGTCCATAGACTGGGACTCCATAGCCATAGGTGTTAGCCGCATCACCCTTTCAAAGGCACTGGGGTGCTGGGAGATGAGGCCCATTTCCTCGGCGCTAAGGCGTTCCAGGCGATGGGGGTCCAAGTGGTGGCGGGGAGGTGGACTGACAAACGGCGGTGTGCTGGGGAGGCGGTTCTCTACAAAGCCTGGGGGAGGTTCACGGAGCAGAGGTCCTGTCATCCTCAGTAGGTGGAAAGGGTTGTTGTCCCCTAAAAAGTTGGTGAGGGGGACTGTGGAATGGAGTCATTGCCCATGGGTGGAGGCATAGTGAGACGAGGTGTGAGGGCTGTGCTGGAGGGGCTGGACTCAAGGTAAATGCGAATGCCATGGGTATTCTGGGCATGCTGTAGCAGGAACCAGGCGCTGGGAAAGGGCTGCTTACAGGTGGTACATATATAGCTGGAGGGCTCATCCCTTCCACCTGCAACAGAAAAGAAATAACATATTAAATATTTGAGCTGAGACACAGATTCCTCTCTAAAATACCTTGTTAGATAAGCTTTATTAATGTGACCTCTTTCATGATTTAAATTGACTTTAACAATAACTTTTTAAACAACAACATATTTTCATTGTGTACATTTTTCTTGACTGAAAGGCAGTGGGATGCCAGGGGTGCTTTATAGTCTGCCTCACACTGCCACTTGCTGGAAAGACTATGGGTACTCATCTTGTCACATAAATTCTAATACTAATCATGTTTTGACAAGTGCGTTTTCACAGTCACATTAGATCAGCCCAGACTCAATCCATGTACCAAGAGGTGCTAAATCTTTCACTTAGTGCAGAGAATCTCTCTCTAACAACCACTATTATGGTGTACTGTATGTGGCTGGATGTGTGTGCTGCATTGGGGCCTACACATGCAGTAAGTATGATAGATAAAGTGTTATGTGTGTAGGCAGGCTAGCATGAGCATGCTCAATAAATAATTGTAAAAACCCTTCCTGCAGAGTTGGCAGAGTTAAACTGGCTAAAGTCATATTAGTTAAGAGAAGACTAATCACACGCCGCCAAATAAAAACCTGTGCTTATCTGAATAAACTAATCTCAGTCCTCAGTGATTTTATAATGTGGAGCAGAAAAAAAAAATTACTTCCTGCAACAGTGCACACTCCTGACAGTATTTTAAGACAGAGAATTGTTAAACCCTCTTCAACGCTGAACCTTAAATACTGACTGTGTAATTGAGCCTGAGCAACACAAGCTGCTTAAGAGTTAGCGACAGCACCTTATAGTCGCGCTTTATAATAAACATTGTTACAATTGTAAACTGATGCACTTTATAATAACCATAGTTCATAAATGGTAAATAAATAGTTAAGTACATTTTGGTGAATCAAACCATTTATTAACTATAATTATTATAAAGTGTTACCAGGTATGGCAAATCTGTCAGTCATGGTGTGAAATTAAGTGGAATTACAGAAAAACACAACATAGAAACACACAAATTATAATCAAATGATTTTGAGAAGAAACATTTTTTAACAGATAATTAATGCAAGTTGTATCACAACAAAGAACCACCAATCCACAGTATAACTAAATCCACAGAGCACACCTTACACACAAGCATAAAGACACAGATAATTATAATTATACTCCTGTTCTCATTCTTGTATTCAATGAAGGCTCGCAGTCTTGACCTAGTACACTAATTTCAGATACTAGGCAAAACATATGCTGCTCTAATTGTTACCCTTATTTGTGTGTGTGTGTGTGTGTGTAGCCGTGAATCTTTTTGTCAGCTAAACACACACACACACACACACACACACACACACACACACACACACACACACACACACACACACACACAATCAAAATAACAGCCTCCAGTGTCTCAGCTTTTGTCTGCAGGTTTTATTCCATCTAAAATATAAATACAGTTTTCTCTATCTGCCTGTATAGAAATAAAATAAATATATGTATTACAGATATATGAATGTACTTTTATCTGAATTTTTAAATTTCTCTTGAAATGCACACAAGCTGAATACCATATCATACCATAAATGAAATATTTAAAAAAAATAATTTAATAAAAAACTCTGCAGAAGGTGTCCATGATTTAACATTTTCCAATTCAATAATTGATTAATTCATATTAATAATTCCATAAACACCGCTCACTGTCCCTTGCTTGCACTAGTGTGTGTGTGTGTGTGTGCGCGCGTGTTAAGAAGTGGTGAGAGATGGAACAGCTGTTTACCTCCACAGTCCTGTAAAGCCTTTTGACTTAATTATAGCAGGGACCACACATTCTCACACACACACACACACGGCTTTTGTCTGCAAGTTTCTCTCGCAGACACACACACAAGCTGTTTTACTGCTGAATCTTCAGTGACTCTTCGGACCCTTAACCCTCCAAAAAAAACATTCACACCACCACCTCCCTCTCTCTCTGTTCACTTGACCCCCTTGATCTGAGAGCAAAAGAGAGAGAGACAAAGAGGATCCTCCCTCTGTCCATCCTCTATCTCTTCAAACTCATCTTCTGCTGACAGAGTCATTGGAGGGTGTGTGTGTGTGTGTGTGTGTGTGTGTGTGTGCGCGTCCGTGTGTGTCTGAGCAAACGAAAGAGGGAGCGAGTAATAGAGAACGCACCATTTCTCTCTGTCCGCAGTGGAAGGATCAGGTCATGGTTTTTGCTTGGGGAAAGTGCGTGCGTGTGTGCGCGCGCGCGCGTGTGTGTGTGCGTGTGTGTGTGTGTGTGTATTGTGTGCGCCCTCCCAGGGGAAAGGAGTCTAACGCAGATGGCAAATAAAGTATGCAGCCTGAGGCGAGAGCACATTATGCTAATTCTAATGTCAGCTGTACTTTAATATACGACTCTATTTAATCACCCCATTATTTCCTATTTCCATATGAAAAAACAGAGAGCGAGGAAGAGCGAGCGAGCTGCTCATCACTTTATTTGGTAGAATGCAAAGGCCGTGCTTTATGGAGGCAATGAGAAACACACTCCCCTCCTCAGCATCTGCACAGATACTTTCTGCCTTTCTTTCCCCTGCCTGTGTGTCTAACGCGCGCACGCACGCACGCACCACACACACACACACACACACACACAAAGCTTGAATTACGACCTACTGTATGTCTATTTACAGTAAGTGTGTGCAGTGTGAGCCTGTAAAGGTTATAATAGTTCATTTTGTGTTCCCAACACCTCGTTTTTCCTTTATAGAAACATGAATGTTTTCCATGACAGATAAACTTTAACACGTGGAAACAAATTACAGAGTAGATTTATACTGCCATGTAGAAACAACCCTTTCCTTACTTTGCTGTTATTTATCTTGACTTCACTGGTTTTATGTCTCACTGTTCAGTATCCATCTGTCAAGATAACACTACTTTACCAACCACAAAATGTATAGCCTGCTGTTAAAATCCCCTCTTCAGCCGGGGCTGCCAGACACATGCAAAAATATGCAAAAATCATCTAACTCTGACATGTCAGAGGGAGATATGGTATATTTTGTAGCTTAAGTAGACTTCCAAATTGAGAGGGTGTGTTTGGCCTGTGATGTGAGGAGAATGAGGGATTTTAGTGTTTCCTGCCTGCACTAGCGTCATGTCAGTGAGAATTGACATTTGAAATTATTTATGATTGAATAATTGCAGATATGCAAATGCTACGAATAAAATTGGGGAGTGATCGCAAATATTTCCCCCGGAAATGATTCAACAGACTGGAAGAGAGAGACGGTGCCTGCATTAACTAACATGCAGGTTTTGTTTTATTTGTGATAAAAAATAAAAAAATAAAAAAACTGATTCATACAAAATAGGCTAGTGTGCCAGTTTCTGTCAAAAATGAGCAAATGAGGCCAAATGTGGGAAAGTGTGCTATTAAAACGTAACTCTTTGAAACAGATAATAGTTGATTCTAAATTACACATAAATAACTAAAGAAATAACTAATATTCCATCACAAGAGAAGAAGAAAATGTGTAAAACATACACTGTACTGCTGACAAAACCAAGCACCTTCAAATGTGTCCAAAAATGAAACATTCAAAATCATTTTTCTATAACTGTAAATCCTTTCTGTGTCTACCAGTGGAAGTGAAGTCTGGCTCTCTGCCTGTGTTTAGTTTGGCTCACATTCACACACACACACACACCTACACACACACACACACACACACACACACACATTCTGTATGTATGATATCACATTTTTAAACAAAACCATACACACAACAAATATTATCAGCCCATTGTAAGTGATGCAAAATGAGGAAGATGAATTTCAATATTGTTTCTTTCCTCTCAAACAAATAGGTTGTGATGAAGTTGGCTGGGGTGAAAATGATTGTGCATGCATGTGTGTGTGTGTATGTGTGTGTGTGTGTGTAATAATGTCCAGCAGCAGATATACAGAGGAGAAACATCCTCGCTCCCTCCCCTTTTCCTTCAGCCCATGCTTCTCTCCTCTGTGTTCCTTTTTCCGGGTGCAGTTTCACACAGTATAAAACTCTCATTACTGTCAGATTCCAGTTTTCGCTATGATTCAATTTGCCATAATTACTGTTGCTGCCACTAATAAAAAAAAAAAAGGGAAGAGAGGGAATGTCTCGAAAAGCAAAGGTGCAAAGGTCAACTGGCAGTTAGCAGCATTCATTTTCATCTCAGTGTATTCATCTGGGGCGGCTAATGGCCCAATTTTCTCCTCCTCGGCCCTCAATAAATATCGCTGGAATTACAGGTTAAATAGCTAAATTAAATCACAGCTATTACAGTTGAAGGAGGGGGGGAGAGGGGGAGAGGGAGTCGGATATGTACAATTAAAGCAGAAGCACACATCAACACAAAAGTGTGCGATAAATGCAGTGAGTGTCAGTGGAGTGCTGGCAGGATTATTGTGTTAAATTGTCACAAAGATCCTTTTTCTCTACAGTCAGAGGCCAAGAAAACTCACACAGAGAGAGCAAGCGGAGTTTAAGCAGCCGGAGCAGAGTTCAGATGACTGATCCTTTCAGTGTTTTGGATCCTCGTAAACTGCAGCTATTCCTTTGTTTTCTTACATGCAGAAAAACTGTAAACTGAATTTTACCACCACAGTTAAACTTTCAACCACTGCAGTCACTCCCTGAACTTTAGAACATCAAAGCAAACTTCTTGGAGCAGAGCGATCTACAGGGTACATTTTTCTGGGGTGGGCCCTACCGTCCCTGTCTCTGATAAATTATTTTTTTATCCACAGTGAAGTAAAATTTTATCCCCACTCTCGATTTTTAGTGCTGCATCTTGAAAACGTCTGCAGAGCAAACAATAATCAAATCAGAAATGGACTTTTACTTTCAACACTCAGCATCCCGGGGCAGCAGAGAGGACACTGCATTTTCACGGTGCCACCGAGCGCCACTGCTACTAAGTGAAAACTACTGCTAGCTAAATAACAGAGAAATGAAAACGACTGAGATTTACTGAGTGTAAACTGCACACCTGATCGTCTACAAAGATAAGATCTGCAGCTTCTGATTTCAGCTTGCAGTTATGCAGCAGGGCTGCTGTCTCCACAGCACTGATATGAAGCTTTCTGAAGAAATTTTACACGCACAGTTGTTGACTGGAGCAGCAACACTGTATGTTAAAGATCATCCCTATCCTCATCTTCATTCACTGCATCGGTCACAAGTTACAGCCTGAGGTCCACAATGCTGTAAACATATTACAGAACTGAGTCATTTTCACATATTTATTGACTATTTTAACTCCAAACTGCTGCTGGACATATTTCATATTAAATGCTGAAGTAAAATGTCAAAGTTATCCAGCTAGTTCGAAGTGAAGGGGGGTATTAATTTTATTTAAAACCTTGTGGTTATAGCTATGTTTATTTTCTGAACTTACTTAGTTGATGTTGATAATTAATCTATAAACAATATATTAAGAACAGTATAATACTCTAAGAGGCTTCGCATTACCCTCTGGTGTTTTCACTGCACTGAGTTACTGACACAACCTCAGGCTGGTTTCATAAAGATAAGTGTAGACCTGGTAATGCAGCGTTAGGCCAGTCTTAGTTTTGTTCATAATAAATCTGATACAAATCAAACTGCTTTACAAAATAAAGACAAAGTGATTTATTAGCCCCAATTATTGTATATTGACACCTTCCCTCAGGCTAAGTAGCTTAAATACTTAATGTTACTGTTTTGCAATCACAACACCTCCACTAACCAGAGCACCCAACAGCAAAAAAAAAAACAAAACAAAACAAACAACAGAAAACAGGTAAAACCACATGGTTCTTAATTTTCTCTGGAAAAAAGCCCACTGTATAAAGTTTTACTTCATGAGCTGCATCATTAAATCTTCAGCCAACTAGTCTCAAACACAAGCCATCATCAAAAAGTAAAACTTTTTCAATTTTTTGTTCCTCTGGCTATAGATCAAAAAGAGGTGACAGCCCATAACGTATCCTCTGTCAGCATTATTTTTAATGCTTTTAACCTCTGAACCTTTAGCCACAGTCCCACACATTTCACACTGTTTCTCTCAGGAGCTTTTCCTCGTTTAAGGTGTTCAAACAGGCAAACGTCACATAAAGGAGTGGACTGAATCAAACACCCCACCGGCTAAACTCTGACCCCAGATGGGTCACCAATGACCTGGTCCACTTTAAGAGACGTTAATGCAGCTGTTTTAAGGCAACATTTGTTTTACCTTCCTGAAGAATTTGCATATCAAAAAAAGAAGAAGAAGAAGGAGCTGACATGAGCCAAGGGTGCAGTGGCTCTGTGTGTACATCTGTGTGTGTGTGTGTGTGTGTGTGTGTTGTGTGTGTGTGTGTGTGTGTGTGTGTGTGTGTGTGTGTGTGTGGTGTGTGTGTGTGTGTGTTCTCCTCGTAGCCTTTTGTTCCGCTTCTAAAAAAGTTTCTTGACATTTTTTTTCTGCATACATAAGCTGTGTTACTATTCTTCCATGGTGATTCCCAACCCCACGGCCCAGATGCGCACACACACACACCACACACACACACACAGAGGCCGAGTTCCCTCATCCTGCGTGGCTAATTGCTATCATAGCACGGCAGCAAAACAAATCACACACCATGTTTGCCCACTCTTATATGTGTTTTACACTCTACATACATCATTGCCACAGTAGAGGACGCTATAATTTTATTTATTATTTATTTATTTTTGCTCTGGGGGAATTAATAGATGTTTATTTGGTTTGTGTCTCCACCTAATGAGATAAATTCAAAAAGCAGAGTTCATATTGGCGCCGAGTTGCCACCATTCTTCGCGTCGTGTGTTAGTTTTCAATGAAGTGGTTTGGAGTGCAGGGTTTTAAAGGCCTCCAACATGCATTTTATATTGGATTTAATAGTTTACACTAAAATCACAACAAGACCACACAGCAGCAAGCGGCTTTAATTAATCATCCTAGCTGTGCAAACATGAGAACTTTGTACTTTTCTTCCAACATCAAACTCTTTATCGACCGCATCTGAGTCGACGATCGACTGCAGCTTCCTCACAGCTCACGGAGCTTCCAGTCACTCAGACTGAAATGTTCATGTGGGAAAACTGAGTCATTGCTTAGTCCAGCTCACCACAGATGCTCCTGGCTACAGACCAAGAGGCAAACCCCAAACCCTTGCTGCTATACAGACTGTTACTGTCAGCCGACATACCACAAACTCAGTTTCTGGGTGGATTTGATGTGTCCAGAGTGAAAAACTGAATGGAAAATTTAGTGCTTGGTTTGGAAGGGATTTTGGGCTAATTTAAAGTATGGCTGGCTCTTAGTAAAAGAAATAAATAAATTGGAGATGCATGTGTTATATAACACAACAGCTGAAAAGTGTTTTCCCCCCTTTTTAAAAGAGCCTGAGAGTGTGAAGGTTCTCCTTTTATGACATCAGTAAGGAAACCTTCCTAGAAATCATTTTTTTCAAATAATTTGTGCAAGCTGCTTATTAAGAGCCAAGTTGCAGCCATATATTAGTAGCAATATTTTGGCTATAGAAGAGGAAGATGAAATCTCCAGTCTTAATCTCACTTACACTCTCAGAAAAGAAGTATCTTTTTGTACCTTTAACATATACATATGTAGATCTGAAGAGGCAAAAAGTGACTTTTACCAGATCCTTATTTCAGGGAGTCTACGCAGTTCTCAATACTTTGGTTGTATGTTTGCCAAGAAAAACAAATACACACCAGATCTACTAGAATTGGCATATATGTCATTTCTGAGGCACAAAAAGGGCAAGAAAAGACGGTGATGGGTAACTACAGTCGCTGCGGTTGATTTGGAAAGCCCCGACTTAAACAGCAGCATCTCAAAAGGTCTCATGAAATGAACTTGAGATGTTTGGAACAAGTGAATTTATTTAGATATTTAGACATTTATTTAGATATTGTTGCCCTCTCTTGTTCTGTACCTTACTCTGTCTCTGTCAGTGGTTCAACATCCTCTTTTATCCCAGTATGTGCTGAACTTTAGCATTACCCCATCTTCTCTGCATGTTATCCAGCCAACAAAGGATTATGGTTGTGCAAGGTGTGTGCATACAAGTGTGTATACAAGCCCTACACTCATACAAGAAGGGGAAGGAGGGGGGCTTTGACATTCTTGGAATGTAAAGGAGGCATTAGCTCATCATAGCCAAATTACAATGCATTTAGCTCATTAGGGAGGCAGCAGTGAGAAAAAGAAGAGGAGGACAAAGAGGAGATTCTCTGTCCCCTCTCGCCACATGACAAGTGGTCCCGTAGTCAAAATGAGGGGGTGAGATGCACTCCAAAACAAACTGCTGCAGAAAGCTATGTGTGTGTCTGCGTGCATCCCTGTCCTCTGTGCCCTGTTTAACAAATTAGAGGGATTACCAGAGGAGAGTGCCAGAGCATACCAGCTAATCCCACACACTGGCCTGCACCACTGCACCTGGGGGAGCGTGTGTTGAAGCTGTGCATATGTGTGTTGGGGGGTGGTGGTGGGAGGAAGAAGCTCTTCCTGCCACCAGTAGGCTATACACAATGGTTCATCCTGGCCAAACACAGCCTCTGAAGCCTGCGGGGTGGAGCGCCTAATTCCTGGACACACACATATGCACATGGCATGGAGGGTGCACCTGATATCTTGCCACTCTGTCAGCGTGTGTGGAATTTGTGTTTCTGTTACAAAAGACAAGCGTTACAGTTGAAAGTAAACTTCAGGAGTCTTTTTCAAACCTGTTAATATCTTAACAGGACACCAGTGCAGTGTAAGGGATAGTGCGAGGATCTTTCAAAGGGAATTTTCATCTATATGTCACAGCCAGATTTCCCTCTGCCTATGGCAGGACTGTATGGTCCACTGTATGTAAGAACCTTCATGAAGAAATTCATGAAGTCCTTACTAGTTAAGGTTAAAGGAATACTTGGCTGAAAAGAAACCTGGGGTTGTTCTTATTTTATTCAGTTAGTGATGAATAGCAAAATGGGTAGCACAGTGGTTAGCACTGTTGCCTCACAGCTAGAAGGTCTGGTTAGAATCTACCTTGGGCCGGGACCTTTCTGTGTGGAGTTTACATGTTCTCCCCGTGTCTGTGTGGGTTTTCTCCAGGTATTCCAATTTTCTTCCCACAGTCTAAAGACATGCAGTTAGTGGGTTTAGACTAACTGGTGATTCTAAATTGCCCATAGGTGTGAATGGTTGTCTGTCTCTCTGTGTTAGCGCCGCGACAGGCTGGTTACCTGTACAGGGTGTAGCCTGCCTCTTGCCCTGTGACAGCTGGGATAGGCCTCCAGCCTCCGTGTGACCCTAAACAGGATAAGCAGAAGTGAATGAAAGGGTAGTAAAATGTCCTAGCTTTATGCAGGGCTTTTAAGGATCAATTATTTTAATCAGCCATTAAAATGTATTTAAATGTAAAACATGTGCTTGCTGGCATGTATTTTACAATAAATACATGCCATACATAAATACATGCCATACATGCCATACATAAATATTTTCTGTCATAAGGCATTTTGTATGTATATATATATATATATATACTTTAAGCAGAGGAAATCCCTGAGGTTATGGCTGAGGTTTTTACAGACATTTTTAACTTGTCCCTCTGGCGGTCATTTGTGCCTACATGCTTCAAGTCCACCACCATAGTGCCCCTCGCTAAGAAAAAACATCACAACCTGTTTGAATGATTACTGTCCCATCGCACTCACTTCAGCTGTAATGAAGTGCTTTAAGAGGACGGTCATATTCCCATATTAGAAAAACCATTCTGGACACATTAGATTTCCTGCAGTTTGTATATTGTAACTGTTCTACTGACAACACTGTTAATGCAGCCATCTATACAGCCCTCTCACACCATGAAACTAAGGATGCTTGTGTTCAAATGTTTACTACAGTTCAGCATTCACCATCGTCATTCCAACCCAACTGGTTGAAAAGCTGGAGAGGGTGAAGACCTTCAAACTCTTCTGCACTTACATCTCACCTGGACCCATGACACACTGCAGATCATCAAGAAGGCTAAAAAAGGCTTCTTTCTAAGGAAGCTGAGGAAATCTGGACAATCCCCCAAACTCTTCAGTAACTTTTCCACATCCACAGTGGAGAGCGTCCTGACAAACTCCATCATAGTGTGGTCTAGGAACCGTGTTCTTCGGGACATTCAGACTCTCCAGTAGCACAATTCATTTGTGGAGTTGCCTTTCCCATCGCTACAGGAAACTTATAATACCCGGGTTATAAAGAGGTTATGCTGTCCAATGTAACGTTACAGGAGTGTGAAAGCAAGAACAGCCCGACTAAAACACTGTTTCTATCCACAGGCCATCAGCCTACTGAACCACTGACTGATTACTGAACTATAATTATCTGCCATAAGTCTTTCAACACTGACCTGTGCATTTGCAATTTTGCACACAATATAATTCAATTTTATATAATAACACTTGTTCATTCTGAATGTGTTACCATTGTAATAGTATGCATAACTAATTGAACTCTATATTCTGACTGCCCTCCGGGTTTATTTAATTTCATTGGACAGCATAACCATGGTGTTTTGCTGCGTATATGACAGTAAACGTCTTGAATCTTGTGGATGCTCTGCGTTTTGTCTGACGAGGTGAAGTCATTGACATCTTGTCAGGTGAAGACTTGGTTTGGGTTCTGTAGCCACAATAAAGAAACGCTGCCATGAGCTTGATTTGACTGAGACAGCAGTCCAACACATTTTTGGAACCCTCACCTTCTCCTCTCTGTCTCCCTGTCACCTGTCCTATCCAAATCCCTCCGCACCCACTCGCCACCTCCTCCTCTTATGTAAAGCTCGTCCAAATTGCACACTGCCAAGTGGGAGTCTCCTGGAACAAACCACATGCACACACACATATGCTTGCAGCTCCATCCAAGACTATGATGTAGCAGTGCACCTCCTGTCTGAATAAGACATATTACAGCTTCGCCCGACACCAGTATCAAGAAGAGGATCTCTCTCCCTCTGTTGTTTCGGCACCTTTCTCCCTCACTTCACCACTGAACCCGACCAGCATGTGAATGTATCCTTTAGCAGCTGTTTAAATGTCTTCATCCCTAAAATTGCAGGATAAAAGGAGAAATATTTGACATGATTAACTGTGCATGTGCAAACAGAAGCAGAAAGAAAAGCTTTCGAAGTAGAATAAGAGGTGAATAAGAGAAGGGAGGGGGTGACGGTGGAGGAGTGGAGGCTGGGTTCTGAGTGTTTTGGTCAGACTCCACTTGTTTATACAGAAATAGCAGCGAGAAGTAGAAGCGGGAAGGGAAGTGGGGCAGGTCGAGAGCAGATCCAGACCAGAAGGGGGTTAGGGGAGGACGTGGATGGAGGGATGATGGGACAGGTCTGTGCTGGAGGCCCTTATAAGGCCTGCACGACTGGAGTGCTCTGGAAAGCCAGCAGTGTCACTGCTAAAGTATATACCTGCAGGCAGGGGGACCCTCCTCACAATCTTTTCATTATATAATGTAACCTTATAGCTACTCCTTTCCATGGGTCTTTTACCTAAATGGCCCGCCCTGTGAAACCTTACAACAGAAAAGCTGTAAGGCCAAAATGCATGTAACTGAGTTGATTTGAAAGGTGACATATTCTAGTTTTCTGAAACTATGCTTCTTTAGCGCACCATACCCCTAAGTGGCTCACTGGTGATTGGGTGGATATCAAGAGGTTAAAATGTCCGTATTAACAGCACATGAAGTCTGAGTTTAATTGCAGCTTAACAAAATCCAATAATTACCACTTGACGTCCACAGAATCAGCTCAAACAGATAGTAAACTGGTCAGCCATCTGTCAGCAGCTGAGTACGGTAGAATAGCTGACATTGTGTGACTGGTTGTTACCATTAACACTGGTTAAGTGCTAAAGTACAACAGCTTGTTAGCTTAAGTGTTTTGGAGGAGGAATGTGATGCAGTTCTACAACCAAAATTACTAAACTGTCCTTCAGCAAAGCCACATACATGTTATTCATGGTCTGTATTTTAGTAGTTACAATATTATACAAAAGCCGACTCTCATTTCTTTATATTTTGCTTCATCTTCATTGCAGGTCAGCACTAGTTTAGCATGGGTCAATTTAGGAGAAGTGATTAGAATTTTTGGGACATTAGACATTAGCTAGCTTCCAGATAAGAAAGAATCATTGAATCATAGTTTATTTCTTAAGGGTACTTTACTGTAGAAAAATGACCACTTGCTCAGAAACCACTCACAGACAAAGATTCAGTCTTTGTTCAGACCTCTAATTTTACCCTCATCAGTGAGATACACAGAAGAAAATTAATTTTCTAGTTGTCTAATTTCATAGAAAACTTAGATGTGAAGTTGCTTTAAATCATCCTTCAGTTGGAGCAGAATACACAGGAGACTTTCAGTCCCACTGGTTCTGTAGGTCCTGTAGGTGTATGTTTGCACATGTGTGTGAGGGAGAAAGATTTTATCAATAATAGTTGCCTTTTCAAAGTCCTTCAAGCAGAAAAGTTCGAGCGTCTTTTTTCTCTCTTCACAGACCTTAATGTCACAGAGACACACAGAGAGTTGATGGGTGTGAGGGTCCAGCCAGCCTCACTGCTCATTAGATTCAAGCCCTGACCATTTAGGTCAAGGCTTGAATGTGGGTAAAGACCCTATTATTGTAGGGTCTTTACCCACAATACAAAGCGCCTTGAGGCGACAGTTTGTTGTGATTTGGCGCTATATAAATAAAATTGAAATTGAATTGAATTGAATTGAATTGAATTGAAGGCATCTGCTGCTGGTTTTGCTCTGCTTGGGAGTGTTTCTGTGCATGTGAGTGCTAGCAGGCCCACACCAAGCTACCCTGGATGCCCTGAGCTGATTTCCCATGCCATTGCACCTCCTCACCACAGCCTGGAAAACCGTGCTGCTGTGTTTAGGACTATGATGTGAGGCCTGCAGAGGTTGAGGCCTGCTGGCCACCTGTCATGCTTTATCCACTGACCAATCACAGCTGGAAAAAAATGCCTCAGACCCTGCAGTTTTTGTCAATGCATGCATAGGTGGTCAAATGGTACTGCAGTGTACCTAAGCATCTAGACAGCATAAGAGCATGCTGTGGGACAGTGGTAGTAAATGCAGTGGAGAAGCCCTGTGGTGATTAAGCAGCCATAGACAGAGAGTGAGAAAACACCTGCTAACTTGCAGCTTCCTCCCAGGTATGCCTTTTATTTATCTGACGTCAAAGTGGTGCCAAAGGGTCAAGTCAAAATCTCAAACACATGACAGAAGCATTCTTGGTCAGGTATACAGGAGCACACGTGAAGATGTTCCTCTCAAAGCTCAAGAGACTTTTAAGTAATGTAACCAAGTCAGCGGGTTATGAGCGGCTTTTATTTTGAACCTCCACCTCGAGTGCAGAAGGGCAAGACGGAAACACTGAAGAGGATCTTCCTGTTTCTAATCAGAGGGGTGCTGCCAGTTATTGGCACACAGCCAGTATTGTTTGCTTGGCCAGTCGCCTCAGCCTCACTCTGAACAACAAATTATTCCAGCAACGGGCAATTTTAGTTTAACCAACAGGTAGGAAAGGTTGTTCCCGTGGGGAAGGCACTCACGTATGCTTTCACTACCTAAATAACAACAAATAAAGAATACAATTTATGATTGCATTACTTGCATTCCTGTGAA
This sequence comes from Archocentrus centrarchus, assembly GCF_007364275.1. Lineage (NCBI taxonomy): Eukaryota > Metazoa > Chordata > Actinopteri > Cichliformes > Cichlidae > Archocentrus > Archocentrus centrarchus. The sequence goes on from NC_044367.1 coordinate 7,942,431, forward strand.
ACAGGACACAGGCCGCTTTCTCAGGAGAAAAACTACACGTTATTGATTTATTTACAGATTTAAAAAAAAACAAAAAAAACAGAGAGAGACGGCAGCAGCCCAGATCCTCTCCTCCAGCCCTCTTTTTGTTATCTGTGATGTTGCTCAGAGAAATCAATAGAACAACTGTAGCTAGCAAGCTTTGTTTATCCTGTCCTCTAAGTGAATAATTCAGGGGTGTCAGCAGGGGTGAGGCAAAGCTTTGATACAAACGAAAGGGTTTGGTGTTTGCGGGAGGGGGAAATCTAACTCCCTCTTTATCCCACTGTTCTTCCCCCAAAAGTCTGGAGGAGATGAGACGCTGAAAGCAGCGAAAAATCCGGTTCGAGGTGAAAGACTGAGGAGACTGCGTCTCTGATTTTACAGCACAACGAAGAATGTCCCTCACACAAAATAAGTGATTATGAACACTGTTTACATACTCGTGTGAGGAAAACACAGTAAAGGATTGTGCTGCTGTGGTAGAGGAGGGGAGGTAACTGCTTTTAAGGGCTTTGGGAAATGCAAACAAATGTTAAAGGATTAAAAAAAAAGAAGCTTTTGTTGTGAAATTAGCTTTGGCAGTGATGAAGGGGGTGAAAAAGGAGGCTTGAAGTAGTTTCCACTCTGCGTCTCCTAAACATGAGGGCAGAGGTGTCACTTAGAGGTGAAGTCAGGCAGTGTCAGAGCCAGAGCATTTTTATAGGGTGAGATCATTACTTACTGCAGGCATGGCTGCCATGTACAGCAATAGCCTCCTGCACATAATAAGCATTTTCATGCAACCCTCAAAACAATTCCCAAAATGATTCTTTAATTGTTGACAAAGCTCACCATTTCATGGGGTGAAACCAGCTGTGGTCCTCTAACAGGTTTCACACCCACTTCATGTTTCGCTAAATGCTAATCAAGCATAGATTCAGAAGATGTTAACTATAGATGGGGATGAAAAATAGGTGCAAATCCATATAAAGGGGTACATGCAAACCTACCCCACCAGTGACCTGAAGGATGTACAGTAGTTAATAAAATGTCTCTGACTCTCTGAGAACCAAGTCATCACTGGTGAAGACCCCCAGCCCTGATCTGAAACGTAATGCTAATCCTAGACGATCAGAATAAGTCTTTTTAGGTTTTATTAAATTGTACCAGCTTTTGGCAACTAGGGAGCAAAGAAAATAATTTTAGCTGATACATATCACATTTCCATAGTTTGTATTTCTCCAAAATACAAGGTCAGGATTATCACCTGTGATTGCTTAGACCTCAGAGGGTTAAGGGGAAATGCAGCAGCCACACGACTAAATGTGTTTCTATCATATAAGATGAATAGGAGAGGCTTAAATTGCTTGGATTGGATGTCTTACCTCCCAACCAGTAAGTATGTGAAACTGGGGAGATTTAAACCCTTCTAAACAAGGGGATCATCATGTATTTGTCAGGCTGTGTCACCCTCAGCTGCATGCACACACATGCACATACACCCACACACACACACACACACACACACACACACACACACACACACACACACGAGGCAGCAAACATTTCCAGCAAAGTCGCTAAACCTCAGCATCCCACCTTCGCCACGCATGCACAAAAGTCCTCGGTCTCTTGTAATTGAGGTTTAAATCTTTTCCTAACATCCTTCCATCCCTCACTCTTCACCAAACATGGACTGCACCAACACAGGGCCCCTAATCCTTCCCAGTTTAACCAAGTGAGAAATTAGCTTTTGTTAAGTGGCGATTTGGCCAGTGTTAAACGCCAACAGGCTATTGTAGAGGAGAGAGGCAGTTATGAGTCTCCCCCAAACTCACCGAAATACTGCGATAATCCCATCCTGTCTGTGTGGCTAGACTGGAAATGCTGCAGCCTGCTAGTGCACAGTGACAGTACTGTCAAATTATTTTTAGTCAAGAGATATGTCTTTCCCTGGTTGGTCTAAAAAGGTTTGAAGCATCACCATGTCAGCTTAGCTAGAAAAGCCTGTTGTATATATTACCTGTCTCTGAGGTGTTGTGTCTGTTTTGCAGCACGTACATGCCTCCCCAGCTCTCCAAAGCCCTCTCGCTGCCACCGCCCAACTTTACTAAATCAAATCTCGGATGCAGAGTTACAGCAAAAGCCACCAGTGTCAGGCTGATAGACAACACAAGGAAAGGCTGCGGATTCAGATCCTCAAAGCTGGCGAGATGGAACAGGCTGTTGTCACAGGGGCAGACAAGACAAAGCACAGCGTTGTCTCTGAGACACAGCAGGGAGAAATCTGCCACAGAAAATCCCCGCGACTCGGTCTCAGTCCGAGCAAAATTCAGCAGTTAATTCAGAGAAGATTTTAATTGCAGGGTGTTATGACATAGCCAGAAGGCACGATATATTCAGGCAATCAAAAACAAAATAAAAATGAATAAATAAAAGTGCTGCTAGAGAAAGCTGACAGTGACCAGCTTGCCAATCTCAGCCTAGATGACTCTTCATTCTGGACTGTGGGAGGATACCAAAGTTCTGGACTTGAATGTATTCATGCAGGACACCGTTTGTGGGAAAATTCACCTTTGCATGAATATGTGTCTTTTTTGTGTGTTTGTTGCTGCAAATTAGATGCAAAATTGCCGTCCCTCATACTAACTACCCAGTTCTGTTATTTATTTCAGCCTAAGTGGAAGTTCCTGTACAAAGTGTGTTTGGGTGGAACACTTTCCAGATACCAGAAACAGAGCTTGACAAATAGGTGAGTTCTTTTTTTTTCTATTTTTACACCGCAGTGATACAGTTCAGCTCTACAAGTGCCTAAATCCCAATACACTCATCCAACTTTGCTGTATTTACATTTTAATTATGATTCCCATACATTTGAGGTTTGAGAGCCTCTAAAGCAAAGCATTGTCTGCATGTTTTAATGTTGCAAAGTCTAAATATTTTTTATGGTACAGAACACATAGAATTACCCAGTAATTAAAAGGCACATCTGAAGAAAGCACAAGCACTCGTTTGTGTTTGGCACTCCTGTGAACAATTTATTAACCCTCCGTTTTATGGCAGAGTCCTCTGTGTGTGTGTGTGTGTGTGTGTGTGTGTGTGTGTGGGGGGGGGGGGGGGGGGGGGGGGGGGTCTGGTGTTGTTGGCCATTTAAACATGTAAATAAAGGAACAAAGAAAGAGACTAACAAGAGGAGCCTACAGTAGAGCTCCTCTTGGCACAGCAAAGGTGTTTGGCACAACAGAGCATGAAGACAATAATTTTGCTTGCTTAAACTGCCGGACAGGACAAGTAAAAAAAAAAAAAAAAACTTTCCAGCACTTCTTACAGCCTTGATGTGTGAAAAAATATTTGCTATGCTGATGAAACCCATGACAAACAGATTAACAGATTTCTAAAAGACCAGAAGAGTTCACCCTAAGTTTATATTATTTTAACTTCTTAACACTGACCACAGGCAAATAATGCTGTAAATAACTGCATAATTGTTCTTTTTATAGAATTTCAAGAGCTTGAAAATAAGGTGACTGAACTTCTGATAATAAAGAAATGCAGTCACCTTTTTTCAAGCTCTTGAGACCAGCATGACCTGGATGACTGAGACAGACGTGTCCTTTCTGTACAGTTTTTCTGTACAATTCTGATTCGTTTGGCTCCGCCTTCCTACACTTGAAATAAAGAATAATAATAATATAGTTTGGCTTGTGCCACACGAAACAGAAACACAAAGTGAAACAGATTTATTTGCATCAAAATATCATGAATGAATAATTATGCTGCAGATGGTCCTAAGACACCAATTTTCACTCTGTTGTTACACATAAACCTTTGAGTGAGTTGGAAAAGCACTTTTGAGGCAAATGTGTCAGATCTCTAAAAGAAATCATCACATCGAGCTCAGAGGAGGAAACACTGAATCTGGTTCTACAGCAGTAATCAACAATAACCCCTGCTTTGTTTGAACAAGGACGCACATGATTACACAGATTTTCTGTTCATAAAACATAAAACACATGTGTGCGCACACACACACACACACACACACACACACACACACACAGTGGAGCAGCTAGCCCTGCTTCACTATAAACACACACTCAGCATGCAGTGGCACAGAGAGCTGAATGCCACTGCAGCCTTCGCTGGAAGGCCTCAAATATCGTCAGCCAGTCTAAGCGACTGCAGACACAAGCATAGCTTTGCATCCAGCCATCGTCACCTTCACAAAGCTTTGCAGTGTTTTATCACTACCTGATTCGATCTGGCATTCTCAAAGAAGTCAACATGCTATAAGAAAGATTCTCCCACCAAATTAGTGCTTATTCAGTAAGGACCCTGGTGAACCTACACTTTATAGATACGATACATTTTGTGCAGAGTGATCCTTGCAGCTCTGCTGACGCTGGAATGGTGTTCATGTCCTAAAGTGGTTCATTTCCATTACTTTTACTTTTTAGAGCTGCTGCTACAGTTCGCACAATAATCATGTAGATTTTTAAATGAAATACTTTTATTTTGGGAATAATGTACATGTGATAATGTATAGACATACATATACATACAAAAAAAAGGAAAAAAATCCATAGATGGTTTCAGAACTTGTGTGCTCAATAAACTAAACAGCCAGTGGTGTGTAGATAATGTTCTTTCCTGCAGCTCAAACATGTCGTCCAAAGGAAGCCAGGAAGTTATTTTAATCATTAATCATTTAATCATAAATTACCATGGAGAACTAGCAAATTGATCAGCAGGACATGATGAGCAAAGTTTTCATCAGTAAAAACCAACTGACCAGCTAAAAAAATCATCTTTAGTGTTCCCACTTTAAGAACCTTGAGGGATGCTGCCGGTGATTTGTGTCCATCCCGTTGATGTTGTAGAAGCGCGGAGCCTCCAGGGTGCAGGTCAACATTAAAAACGTCTGGCTTTAATTCTGTTGTTGCATTGGAATGAATTTCTCTCCTTGCACTTTGTTTTGCTTGATTCTAAGAAAAGCATGATACATGATGCATACATTAAAGGCTCGGTGCCAAAAACCACAAGCAAAATGAAAAAATGAAAAAGGAAAAATGCCTGAAATCGAGAAGGACCATGAAGAAGCTCTAACTGGTTTAGCAGGTTTGTTAAACCTGATCGGTCCTGTAGGGAATTCAAATGAGTTTGTCCTTGAGGGAAAAGTCTTCAATAAATGGAAAGCTTCAAAAATCAGGCTTTGTTTACTTAGATGCTATTTTCAATAAAGAAAGCTGGTTTTCTACAGCCATTAAAAGCCAAAGAGAAAAGCTGACATCATATCTCAGGAATCATTAAAGCAACTGCTTCTCAAAGTGGGGTCCAGGAAACCTGTCCTCAAAATGCACAGTGTAAATGATACTGTATTACAGTAAAGCTGAGGACATGCCGTGAGTAACGGTCTATAAAACTCTAGCTTACAGAGAAAAATGGAGGTAATTCAAAGTTAAAGGAAATTCTTACGAGAACCAAAAATCGTGTACAAAATGGTTTGAAAATGATCGATTGTTGATCAAAGATGGCAGAGTCTGAGAAGTCTGCTGTTTGAAATGTAGAACTGAGAGTAAACAATAGATTCACAAATGACTGCCAGCCAGCCTCTGTGAGAATATGTGAGTGTGTATGTGTTATACAACAAAATTAGGAGAGGATTTTACTGGAAAGCTTCTCTTTTCACTGAGATTCAAAAAAAAAAAAAAAAAACAGTTAAAGGGAGAAAGATAGCTGCCACCCGGAAAGCAAACCACACCAATCTGCCATCTATTCTGCTTTGATAAAGCCCCAAAACACACCCTCACCCTCCACACTTCACCTTCATCATCTCCACCCCCCCTTCAGCCTCACACACACACACACACACACAGTTACAGAGAGCCTCCTCCACCAATCTCATCACCGACGCCAGGACATCAATTTTTGCAAGTCGCCCAAAATTACCATGCATGAATGCAAAAAAGGCTGATCAGAAGTAATTAACATGGCTTCATATGCAAATTTTATTAATGCAGAACTACAAAGTCATTATGCTAATGAGGGTTTCGCCGAGCCTCTTGACAAATACTCTGAGCTCCAGCCATCGAGCAGCCGGGATGGATGACAAGTCTGCTCACTCAGTTTAGCCTGGAGGGTTGCCTGCCTGTTTTACTCTAGTTAGTGGATTACCACTGGTTAGCGCTGGTGGCTACCTGTGTGTGTGTGTGTGTGTGTGCGTGCGTGCGTGCGTGCACACTCACTTGTGCATGCATACATAGGCTAGTCTGTGTGTGTAAACTGTGTGATTAGGGAAGTGGCTAATGGCTAGCAGCAGAGTAATGAACCTGAGATCCAGGGAATGGGGGGGGGGGGGGGGGGGGGGGGGGGGGGTATGAATATGCATGATGCTCACTGGCTTTGATGATTAAAAAAATTTTAATATTTAAATGAGTGCATGCAAAGTGATTAACAGCAGAGAGAGGCAACAAGGCAAAAATCGCAAAAAGGGATTTTGAAAATGCTAAGAAGCACATAAATGAGATGCTCTATTAATGGTAAATATGTTCTCTCTGTTTCTCCACGTCTGTGTGTCTTTTGGCCCTTTCAGTGGCCACTGGATTTACACAAGGCTCACACAAGAAGTGGATCGATGCGCCCACAGGGCTGCAAACACAAACACGGGTAAGTTTAAAGTTCAGGAGGGGAGATGGGTCATGACAAAAGCACTTTAAAGGACTCTAATGTGGACTTTGATGCATGGCAGTTAGTCCCAGTGACACGTTGCTGCTGCTGCTGCTGCTGGTGCATTTTTAGTGGTCTGTTGTCCAAAAAAGTCTCAGACCCAGTCATTCTCATTCTCAGGGCGTGAATGAGTGCCATCTTGTCAAACTGGAACACTGGCGTGATGCACTGATATGACAATATTGGATGTAAGATTCAAGACCAATAAACTGTGCATAAGGAGATATGAGGGGCTTTGATGACTTAAACCAAAAGATTTTTAAACAGGAAATTACAGTTGGGATGGACACCAACACTACTTGTTAAGGTTTAGGGGGGAAAATGGAACTAACAGATTAACCAAAGGTGATCCCGAACGAGCGACATGACAGGATGCACGCTGAGTCAGCAGTCAGACTGCCACAAAAGAGTCAATAAGTGCAATTCAAGCAAAAAATACTATTCAGTATATAGTGGGAACTATTTGACTATTCTTTGAACATGTAGCATGTACATATTTGTGGCAGACCTGTGACATGCTAGCTTACCTGCTGAATAGTTTACAAATTTATTTTCCTTTGGCTTCACATGTTGTTCCTATCTGCACAGTGGTGTCTGATCTCCCTGTGCAGCATGTATTTGGCAGGTAGGGGTGTGTTCTTCTACTTTTGCTGTTTTATGGTGCTTAGCAAACAGCCTTTATGTTCACTGCCACCACCTTCAGGTAGCAGCAGCATGTTACACCCAACGGGAAGATATTAGCAGAGAAAAAGAGTAGTGCCATAAATAGTGCCATAAATTATTAATTCATTTTAATATAATTTAATGACTATACTAATATTTGAATATCATGAGCGACCCTATCCTTTACCAGTTTGATATCAGTTCACTGCAGAGACTGTACTTCCAGAGTTTGCTTGGATTGTACAAACTGGGAGTCGGGAGGCTTTTAGCTCTGCATGCCTTTACTGTTAGCATGCAGCAGCCAGAGCTGAGTGCATACTGCTAGCTGCTTAACAATCGCACTGCTTGGTTTCTGTGTCTGCAAAAGTTTGACATGTTTGTGCTGGTGTTGATACTATTTCTGAATTTATATGTATGCAGAGACAAAAACCTTTATCTTAAAAATATGAACTAACTTATCTTCAAACGTTCACCATTTTTGAATCTTAAATATTGCATTAAGATGGTGAAAGTTCCTCACAGCAGAGGCTGTGACATCAGGTTGGAAGTTTTAAATCAACATAATTTATTGTTCTGTAACTGGTGGCATGTCCGTGGTGTATCCTCTCACCCACTGACAGCTGGGATAACTTCCAGCCCACCTGCAATCCTGAATTCAATAAGTGGTTAAGAAAATGAATGTTCTCAGGAGGAATTAGCAAAATAGCTCAATATTTCTAACACTGAACTGAGTAATAAGCAGTGATGGATTCATCGTTTAAGCAGCCTGTCCATCACTGCACGACACAGTGAATGTAGTTTACTTATTAAAGTGTGTGTGTGTGCGTGTGTGCATCCACACTTTTTCAGACCTATTAGGAATGCATCAGGGCTGTGCAATGAAAAAACACCCGCATGTACCCAAACTAGCCAAAGCACACATACAGAGGGAGAGAGCGAGCAGCAACACAAACCAGAGTGATTACCACTTCAAAAAGGCCGTCGCTCCATCCGAGAGGCCTCCCAGCTTTATTGAAACAACTCAAAAAAACAAGAGCAGCAGGGACCGTAATGCCTCTAAAGTACAGGCTGTTATATCAAACACACACACACACACACACACACACACACACACACACACACACTCACACACATACAGAGCATACTTACTGCAACATAGCTCTTTGTTACGTCTTTGTGCAGTTTCATTTGGAAGATAAATAAGCATATGGTAAATATTTTAGGGACATGCCACTGTTCTCAGTCATTATTTATTGAAGATGTGTGTGTCCATGTGAATAATATTTACATAAGATTCAAACACACAAACACGCCTGAAAAATTGTGTTTTTCAATATGTGCGTTCTTACTCTTACTCTGCAAAATTGCACATCCCTGTGGAAATAAAGTGCGTTAATTATTCTGTTTTCTAAATCTGTGTGTGTGTGTGTGTGTGTGTGAGAGAGAGAGAGAGAGAGAGAGAGAGAGGTAGCTTTAAATGTGTACAAGTAACCATCTGTGTGTGAAAGACAGAGAATGAAGTGGAACAAACAGAAAAAAAAAGTTGTCAGCTGGGAAAAAAGGACAGAGGAAGTGTGTGTGTGTGAAAGCAGAGGTAGAGCTGGACAGCTGGTACACACATGTAAAACACACACAAGCACACACACACACACACACACACACACACACACACACACAGGAGGGAGTGGTATTGACCAGCTCAGATATGGTGACACCTTTTTCAATCTGAGAGCCATTTGACAGGTCATGTGTGTGTGTGTGTGTGTGTGTGTGTGTGTGTGTGTGTGTGTGTGTGTGTGTGTGTGTGTGTGTGTGTGTGTGTGTTTCCACTTCAACTGGACTTAGTTAAATGCCTGAATTAAACCCTATTTGACGAGGATTTAAGCGCTGCACAGCACTGTGTCGGGGGTGTTAAATACTACTCAGTGATAAGTGTACACAGCGTGAGTGCAAAGTGTGATCGCTTTATAGTAAAAATGGCAGGTTTCCTTCTCTTTCTCTGATCCACACTGTCAGTGTTTGCACCTCTGTCAAGCTGTCAGTGGACCTCTGGAGGGTATATGACCTCAGGGTTGCCGGTTAAAATCCTAAACACTACCAAAAGGTATTCAGTCAGTGTGTACCCATCTTCTATATACAAAAGGTTGATGGTTTTAAATTAGGCCTGTACACAAATATCATCACCTTCTTAAAATAAATCTTTTTTTTTTTTTTTCAGATTTTTCAGAAAACAAAAAACTGAACCAAGTATTGAAATTTTGATTCAGGCAAAAATAAACTTTTTGTTAAAAAAAAATGACTTAGGCCGTTATTTTAGGAGGGCGACAATATTTGGGTATAAGCCTCATTTAAAACAAGTTTTAATGGTCAATTGTTGGTTATGTCTGCACACATCAAACACATTTAGTTGTTTGCAGTTTATCTATTCAGAGAATTGTGGATTTTTTTTTCTCATAATTGCCATTTCTTGCACAGTTTTTTTTTTCTTTTGGTTTTTGAATAATCACTCCTTGTTTAAATGTTGAGGTGATGGCTACAGAAGCACAGTTAAAGCTCCTCTCTCTCTGAGCTGTGTCCATTGCACACACAAGTAGAGCGTTCCCTCTCTGCTGTGTTGACAACAACAGTCGAAACAGCACAAAAACGCCACTAAACAGACGTGAATTTGAACTAAGACCATTGTTCCGAATCCTTCAGCACAATATCAGGTCTAAGTTGCACAGACTGAATGAAAAGCTTGGTGCTCTGTTATTTCTCTCTGCGTTTCACTACCTGACAGATGGAGAGAGGAAAAGAAAAAAAAAACTCAGCAGCAGCTCTCGCAGAGCAGGAACACCTCTCCTAATTTAGGGGTTTAAAAAATCTTGGCATGATGCTCGTATAAGTGTGTGGATACGTGTGTGTTCCATTTCACATGGAGAACAAATGGAAGTGTAAAAGCTTAAGAATAAAGGAGTAGTTTGACCTGCTGGGAGCCAATTACAAAGCGCTGTCGTCCGTCATGTCCCTGATCAGTTTTCCCATCTTTCTCTCTCCTCTCTCACTTCCTTTCCTATGTTTCCTCCCCCCCTCCACCAGGTAATGAAAGGTGCTAAAAAAAAAAAAAATGCAGTGAAGGAAAAACTCGGTCTGAGTTACAAAGACAAAATTCCACCTGCCGCATTTCAGTCCCCCCCCCAGTGATCACGAGAGGGGCCGAGTGTGCTCTCGCCAAACTGAACTCCAGCTTGATTAATAAATCCTTCTGTCTTCTGCTCGTGTTAATAAGATGCTGGCTGGACATATTTCATGTGGAAATGGTGAAACACTGTGGGTAATTTTCAAACATAAAATGTTATTGGAGCAATATAGTTTACAGTTGCTGCAGAGCACGTCCAATTGAGCCGCTAATTTGTTTTTGCTTTTAATGTGAAAATTATTGCACTTTCTGTTATAAAGAAATATTGTGCAATTACATTTTCCAGTCTTCCAACACAGGACACGTGGGGCTGATTTCACAGGAGCGTTGCAGTTATATTGCAAGCATTTAAACACAGGGGGATAGATATAAAATGACAACCTAATAGTGTGACCAAGGCCACTCGTTTAGCACACGTGCCTGAGTGCAGCTCTGCGTGTTGTGTTGAACGCAAAGCTGGAGTGCCGTTTTAGAGCTAAGCACCAAACCTTCAGAGGTACAGGCGGCCATGCTGTCCACAGCAGCAACGCACAGCTGCCAGGCAGAGTTGTAACAGCCTGATGAAATATTGATGAAGTTCAGGCCCAAACACAGTGTTTACAATGTAGGCGAAACCGCTGTCCCGCTCTCGCACCCCGGACGGGACAACAGAGGCAGGAGGGTTACCTGCGAGTGCATTTCCTCACATGGCTTTGGGCCAATGTGTTCTTCTAAATTTAGAATGCTGCCGTTGATGAATATATTCATGTTTCCATCTAAATGTCATAATGATTTTGCACATACGTCTGAGAGGGTGTTATCATTGGTGTTTTCATCCCAAGAAAGGGAAAACTCATGCAGGAATTGTCTCTGACATGTTGTAATGCTGAACATACTTCATGCATACATACTTCTTTTTAAAGCTGAGGTACGACGAGTTCTAATGGACTCCACAAACTCATATGAGAAACAACAAATTTGGCATTTCTAACGGTTTGATTTGATGCACAATGATCACATATAATGTGATTTCTTAATGAAGCTTAAGTTCACTTCAAAATAAAAAGGAAATATAATATATTATACATCTATTTCTATATTTTGAAACCCATAGACCTCTCAGGTCATCTGGAACTTATCTACTAAAGTTTATTTTGGAGGTGTGCACCAAAGTAGACCAAAGTAAGTACATTTTTTTATCTATTTATTACAGTTTGGGCTGTTTAGTCAGACGATAACTGCACTGAAACTTCACCTTAACATCGTATTTCTGTATTTTATTTTATTTTATTTTTCCTTACATCTCTCTCTCATCTGAATGGGATCGGCGTTGATGACGTGTGGGCAGTTTGCAATTACACTCCGTCATTCAGATATGTTTGTGCATCATGTATGTCTCATGTATGTATGGGTTAATGGGAAATCTGTGAGTCTTTTATTATTCATTCCTTCTGCAAATGTCTAAAGGATTTAACCACAGCAGTGCTAACCATCCAGACGTACTTTACTAGAATACTGAATGATGACATACAGAGCAGTCTGTTCTCATCTGTAATACTTTCAATGTCAGAGTTGAGACGTGTTTTATATGCTTTCATGTTAAAACACTCTCACTGCATTTTAGCCGCTGACATGTGGCTGACTGTAGTACTTGCTTGTTGGTGGTGGCTGAGCTGCAGACTCTCAGCTCTAATAAAACTGACCTCTTGGAAACCAGGACAGAGTTATTGTTGCCAGCAGGAACAGTCTGCTTTTTTCTCAGGCTTCTGTATGAGTGTCTTGACTGGTTTGAGAGATAACTGCTGGTGCTCTTCCCCCCACAGATGCTCTCCTGCTAAACTGTCTCTTTACTTCACTGAATGGGGATGAAACTATCCTCTTTTTAATCCCTCTTTCTGTCTTTTCCTACTTTTTCTTCTCCTCTCATGGTGTTTTTTTTTTCCCTGTCTTTGCTTATTTGAATTTTAATGAGCTTTTCACCTTTTTAAGCAGATGGCTTAGGCTGGATTTCTCCATGAAAGTCAGGGTGAGTCTCTCTGTCATGTTTTGCTCAATTTGTTTCAACTAGCTGAGTCCTTGAGGGGGTTTAGAGATTTGAGTGGGTAATGTGCCTGTCTCACCCCTCTTTCTCTTCTCTCTCCCTCCCTCTGTTGTCCGTGTCCTCTAATGAAATGAACATCTCTCTTTCTCTCGTGAATGAGAGGACGCCTCCATGAAAAATAAAACAACAAATGTGTGTGTGTGCACATGCAGCTGCAGGATTAGTAAAAGAAAGTGAAATGGATTTAGACTGATGAAAAAAACTGCAGGTTTGTTGCTGTCCAAAAACCTTTCTCTGGAATGAAACCGTTCACCATTTTGGGAAAACTGATCGTTGCCTTTTTCCTGTTTCCACGTGATGCTAGCATGCATGAGCTGGATGTCGGCATCCTGATAACATGTCCAGATAATAATAATTATTAATTCCAGGTCCAGGCAGGCCACAAAGTCGAGCTCAGCTGGAATCCCAGCAGGTGAGCTGTTTTCAATGCCAGACCACATCAGCTGATGCTTCAGCAGATTTCCTTCAGTGCATCCAAGTGATAAAGGAAAGTACAGATCCTCATCTGTGAGCCACATTGAAACTCACTGAGTCTCCACCCAATGTTGTGCCTGTTTTCAGTGAGGCCTAATTTGCATGTGTGTGCAATGCTACCAAATATAAGTTCCTACAGATGGAATGAGAAAGCTTCTCTGAACTATTTAACTATATGAATCAGAGGGACTAGCCTGGGAGGGTCAGCCTACCCGCACCGCTAAAGGCCACTGATAAATATGCTGTTGATATGACTCGCAGTCAAAGTCAAAGTTGTGGTTGGTTTTTGAGGGTCACGCTCAGGCATCATAGAGTCGTGGTTATTGTCACAGGGAGGAGGGAGGGAGAAATCAAACCTAAGCCTGCACTCAGCAGCTGAATCTGGCAACATGCACTACAGCTGACAGCTCTGCACAATACAGTAATATAGCAAATTAAAGACAGCAATACTGTTCATCAAAAAGATATATAAAAAAAGTGAACATACAGTGCTGTCAATAATTAATTGCCCCCTTCCTGAATTCTTATTTTTTCCATATTTTAAATTTTAATGTTAGACAAAGATAAGCCAAGTAAATATAAGATGCAGTTTTTAAATGATGATTTCATTTATTAATGGAAAATATCTATTCAAACCTGCCTGGCCATATATGAAACAGTAATAGAGACAGTCTAAATAAATTTGAATTGAACTGAATTAAATGAATTTCATTAAATATGAAACTGATACTGGTGTCTTTATGTAATGCTGAGACATTAGTGTGTTTCCCAAAATGCTCTACTCTCTCCGTCAGAATGTGTGTTTGTCACGCCTACCTGATGGTGTGTTTTCCTGCTTCGGGCAAATTCCTTTGGTTGGTGTCTTCTGTCCTCTCTCACCTCCTGCTCCTACCTCCTCGTCCTCCTCTGGTGTCACCTGGATGCCAATCTCTACCGGCTCCAGTACCTTTCTTAGCTCCACCCTCTGGGCATAGTGATGAAGGCTTTGCAGAGTTGGACTCTCTCCTTGTCCTCCTCCTCGATCATTCATTTTGTCATAACAGCCGTTGGCCAGCAGCGGTGTTTGGCACTGCTTCTTCTTGTGCTCAATGAAGAGGAGTATGTCACCCAATGGGAAAGTCATCTGGCACTGGCCACAAGTCAGCAGGTCGTGGTCAGAGTGGAGACCAGGAGGCAGGGTGTGGGCCAAGCTGGGGTCCAAAGGGTGGGGACGTAGGCCAAGTGTATTGGAGGGAAGGGTAAGTGGGTGGGAGGGTAGGGAGTCAGAGAGCAGAGCGCCATCTGGATGCTCAACCTCCGCTGTACAAGAAACAAAATAGAAGAGAGGTCAAAGTTAACCTGGATGTTTGTTCACTCATCAGAGGCTCAATTCTGTACATGACACAGATGCAAACATGTCATTACATTGCCAGCTGTCTGTGAGCAACACAAGAAAAAAAGCTGCTCTTGTAATGCTGTTGCATGAGTTACTGTAAATATAAAACAGAACCAAGTAGTATGATCAACATGCAAATTATTCTGACTACCACAAGCTTTAAATACAGGTCTAAGGACCTTTCAGGGGGTTAAGTGTGCTGGAGCTCCACCAGAAATAAGCTGTTAGACCTGCAGTTCATTCACCTGCTATAATGCTGAATGCTTACAGTGTGGAAGCACAGAGAGCTCTGCACACAGAGCCTACCCTGACATGCTGGCATAAGTCGATGCTGAACAGGTAAAGTAGCATTAAGTCATAAGGTTTGAGGAGGTGTGAATGTGGCATTTATGAAATCTTGTTCTTTTTGCTTGTTCAGTGTGTGGCTATAACGCTACCCTGACCCAGAATGGGCTGCCAGAGATCCTGTGGATGTTCAGAGGTTAGGAGGTTAAAGCAAAGTAATGCGTACTTGCAGCATCACATCGACCTGCAAGTATCTACCAGTGTATGTTGAGTTATGGCATGGTGTACATTAAGGTTCTACATATTAGTCGATCGGAATAAGACGCTGATAAATATTACCAATATTTTTTCAGTGTTTGTGAATAAACAGACACGTTTTGGCCAGTGTTCAGGCTTTTGCTGGGAAACAGCAGCGAGAGAGCAGATGTGTGGTGAAAGCAAATGCAAACAGCTTTATGAATGAGCTTTATGAGTGAGGGATATCTGCAAAAAGGATGAGGAGTCTGAAAGATGGTGGAGTAAAGAACTGACCCTCTGAGGTAAAAGGGAGTGGGAATGATGATGTGATGAAGAGTGAACTAATCACCATCACCTCTCTCCGTCTCTCTCTAATACAAGATGATGAATTAGCAGCAGGTTGGCCATTTGTCTCAGCCTCCACATTAGAAATGCAAACAGATTTGGGATGTCAAATGTAGATGAAGGCTCCAGATGGAACACCCCACCCCACTCCACCATATACCTGATTTAGATCTGCTTTTTACATATACAGCCCTCTGCCTTTTACACTAATAGTATGCAAAGTTGTATATACATACAAATGCATTTCTGTATTTATAGTTGGTTCATGCTTTATACTTTAAGGAGCCGTGTGTGTGTCAGCAGATGTCCAATATCCAAACTTTGTCAGCCAAAATCAGCACTGTCCTGCTGCCTCTGCATTCGTGTGTATGTGTTACACGCATTGTGCATCAAAACGTGTCTGTCGGTTCATCTTTTGGATTCCCAGGCACATGCATTAAGTGTGTGTGTGTGTGTGTGTGTGTGTGTGTGTGTGTGTGTGTGTGTGTGTGTGTGTGTGTGTGTGTGTGTGTGTGTGTGTGTGTGTGTGTACAGTGACCCATACAAACTCCACTTCATCAAAGACATTAATTATTTTAAAAAAATGATGGTCCTTAAATGCATGGTTGACAATCTGATTCTCATGAAACCGCAAACATCTTACAACAAATTCACACTGAAAATGCACAAATGATCAGTTCTCATAAATAAACTCTAAATGAAGCCTCAGGAGAGAGTCAAAGACTGCAGCAAAGCCCCGAAATGTCCAGTGAAGATGAAAGCGTGTGCAAAAGATGCTTTTCAAGTCATTTCAGCCTGATTTTACCTAACAAGGCTCGACTGAGTCATATAAGAGCACCGTGCTGATATTGCTTAGCAAAAGACAACAGAAAAGGACCATCTTAATATGAATCTCTTCACATCCACCAGGCATGCTGCTCATGGTTAAATCGGCACACATTCTTAAGGCCACAAAGGGCTGTTCTGAACTCAGAGAGAATGTTTTCCTTCAGCAGGTGATCATCTCTGGGTTTGGTTCCCTCCATTTAGCACCTAACACCAAACATGTGCTGTAAATCCATCTAAATCTTTAACACACATAATATTCACACAAATGGGATAGCACATTAGTGGCCAGATGCCAATCAAATATTTGTTTTCACCTCTCCTCGAGAGCCGTTTTAATGATTTTACTTTTATCTCTGCCATCATGGTTAGCTCAGAGAACCAGAAAGATTCTGCCAGTTGAGACCAGTGATAACTGGTCCCTCCTTGGATGTGCGTGCGTGTGTGTGTGTGATCAAAACTCATCTTGGCTTCTGTGTTTTTTTTACCATTACCTCCAACACACACGTACATACGCACAGTCTTAAATCAAGATATAATGTTTGTGGCTGCGACTGCACATTACACTGACTCACACACAGAGCAGAGGTCTCACACACTCCTCACGACACGCACTCAGAACTGACAGCAGCTCACTCACTCATCACCCGATAAACTACAGTCACAGCGCGACACTTAGCCACACTGTTAACACATATAAACACACACACTCAGACACATGTGGACGCACATGCTGTCTGTCTAAAGAGCTGTTTTTATTGTTTTGCAAGAATTACCTGTGATCCATGCAAAAAGAGCTCACAGATATAGTGTGATACAGCACAGATGTGTGTGATGTTTGTGATAGCAGTGAGAGGAAGACTCAAGCTGATGAAAATAATCTGCCACCGCAAAGACCGTCAAAGTCAAGATGTGCCCTCAGAAAACTTTCGTCTAAACAGGAAGTCAATTTTGAGAAAAAAAAAAAAAAAAAAAAAAAAAAATATATATATATATATATATATATATATATATATATAAATATGTGTGTGTGTGTGTGTGTGTGTGTGTTAGGAGAAAACAATTTTTAAAAAAGGCCAAAAATCTCTGAGTCTTTTTTGTGTATGTATTTTTTGTAAGTTGACTAATTCATTAATTTTGGGAATTATATAAACTGTAGGCAGCTTTGCAGCAGCTTGTTCACTTTTGTGAAAAAAATTTACTTTTAAAATTTACTGTAATTATGTTCACACAGTATGGGAGTGCTTTGCTGGCAGGTGTTAAAGAGTACAAACCATATCACGTCCCCCAGTTTCAATCTTCACTCGTTTCCTGTTACTTCTTTCTTTCTACCTATCAACCAAAAAAATGGCTTAAAAAAGAGTTTTTAACAGCCAAAACTTCACTTTGATTTCATACATTTTACTTTGAAGGACCATTTTCAATGTTTAAGCTATTAAAAATATGCCTTTGCATCCAGGGAAGTGTTTTGACTCGCAGCCTATTTTCAGACTCGACCTAGTTTTAAATAAAAACCCGTTTACCTCAGAGCTAATTCGGGGTAAATCCCGTGTGCTGGCTGAAGGCTGGATGACCACGTCGAGCCAGTCAGGAGTGGACTAATGCCAAATGTGCAAATAATTGTAATTGTTTGTTTCAGCCTGATGCTGCAGCAACGACAGCGAGTTACAGACAGATCAGAGTAGTGCCTGAGCACGGAGCCACCCACCCAGGAGGTGCTGCAGCGGGGGAAGAAGTGCTGCTCAGAAATAATGCAGAGTTCATCTCCAAAAGAGCTGAGATTGAGGTGCTTTTTAACATCTTAATTTCAACCCCTCATGGGGGTTAAAGTTGTTTTTTCTTTGTTTGTTTTGTCTTGTTTTGTTTTCAGCCACATGCTAAATATGCACATTTTCAGAATCTAGAACAGGTTATCTTTAAAATGAAGTCATATGTTCAGCTGTTCTTTTAAACGTTTACATTTGGGTGTTCCAAATAGATGAAAATATACAGAAAGGGAGAATAGTAACTGAATTTAATCGTCACTGCTTCGCTGCTGACACAGCAGACGTTACGAGGTTAGGCTGTTTTATTTAAAACAAATAAACAAAAACAAAAAAAAAAAAACTTGCATTTTTATATTCCATAGATTTATAGATTTAATAATTGCTCTCTGTTAAACATTATATTATCAAACACACTTTTAGAAAATGAGTCATTTTTATTTAAACTAAACAAACCGTTTGTCTGCAGACCAAATACACAAAATAATCTGAATCAGATGCCACAGGACAAAAATAACTGCAGCAACATTTACGCACAGAAATTAGGTACAAATGAAAGATGTAGCTCCAATCATGTTAATTCACAACGGTGCATGCATGCATGCATGCGTGCGCGCACACACACACACACACACACAAAATGTGTCAGTCACTGCTGTGAATTGACATGCATGCTCTAAATAAGAAGTGCCACGGAGAGGAGAGGCAGACAGTTGAGTGTGGGGTGTGCAGCTGTTGACAGTTAAGAGAGGTGAATGTGGTCTTTCAGCACTGATGTCATCTGATTAACACACACACACACACACACACACACACACACACACACACTTCTCTCATTGGCAGACGTGTGGTGCTGACAGCCTGAGAGCTCCCCCTAGCAGGAAGAGACACAGAGAGAGAGACAGACAGAGAAAAGGGGGGGAAGACAGACAGCTTACAAAGCCTCAGCTGAGCAAACCAGCGCTCTGGTATGTAGGATATGTTGGAGTGTGTGTGTGTGTGTGTGTGTGTGTGTGTGTGTGTGTGTGTGTGTGTGTGTGTGTGTGTGTGTGTGTGTGTGTGTTCTGTAGTGTCAGTGGTGTGAAACTATGTGCAGCTTAAATGAGTTCAGGCATGCTTTTGGGGATCTGGAAACTCGTCCTGCATTCATCTGCATACACACTCCACCTTTTCGGTTGCATTTCTTTCCAATTTCCACAAGAAAAAAAATGCTATGAAAAGATAATATATGGGGAAGGAAAGTGATGGAAATTTTAAGGAAAATTATGGGGAAAAAACACATTTTATTTTTAACTACTAAAAAATGTGGTTGGTGGTTTAAAATGTGACAGCTAAGCAAATGAAATCTTTTTTAGAAAAAACACAGAGAAATATGTATTTCTGTTTGTTTGCTGTTGTTTTGGCCTTTAAGCTTTAGCAGCACAGTCCTGAAGACATTTGTGAAAATAACGAGCAATATGACTATCGGGATTTTCATTACGCATCCATCACAAGTGTGATACTTAATAAGATGCTGCGAGGCAGCGTATTTTCATTTGTGGCATTTTAAACACACCTCATCTACAGAATGCTTAAAAGCAGGAGATGCTGACTTCTTTCCCTTTCTCCCCCTCTCTCTCTAACAAAGACTTAGCCCAGCAGGGTGCACAGCTATTTGACAAGCCGAAGGGAAACATGCATCTCAAGTGGGCAACTGCAATTTACACGCAGCCCTTTGTGTGTGTGTGTGTGTGTGTGTGTGTGTGAGAGAGAGAGAGAGAGACTACAATGACAGCTTTCGTCCTGGTTGCATCTCTTCACGCTTAAATCGGAGGAAAGCCGGGGTTATTTGGAGTGAATGAGAAGCAGAAGGTACGTCTGCACCTTCAGGTGTAAAATGTCTGTTGGCAAAAAAATAAAAATAAAAGGGCACCCAAATCTGTGTGACAAATAAAACAATATAGATTCCCAGTGATGAAGCTCATGCCCACAAGGGAAGTTGCACTGAATTCTGCTCGGACTTGACACTCCGGGTGGCTTGTTTGATTTTACTGTGGCGGGGAAGAACTAAGTTTGGTGCATATTTACTGCAGAAGGAGACGATAAACATGCAAATTACCCTTCAGTGTTCGGGGAGGGCAGTGAACAGTTGTCCAAACTGTGATCTGTGGTTGATTTTTAGAACTCAGTTAGGTGGAGTTTGTCCAAAAAATGATCTGCAATCAGTGTCAGGAAAATGTGCCTAAAAATGTGAGTGCGAGAATGCTGCTTTATGACTGAGGCCTTGCCAAACTGCACTGGAAAAACAAGTGTGTTAACCTCCAGAAAAATCTGTCTCACCTTTCCTGGCTCTTCCACCAGATACTGACAAAAATGGGAGAAGCAACTCTTCTCCTCAAGTGCATGACTATTATTTTGCAGAGTGTGTCATGCATCACGTTGGAAAATGATAAATGCACTGCAATCAAAGCCGGGTCAGATAGATTTTGTCACCTGACAACTCAAGAAGAAGAGTTTTTGGTAGATTTTGGCAAAGGTGGAGGATTCACTCACATGTCTGCATTTGCATATGTGTGTATGTTTGTTGTTGTCCATGCTCTCTCTCTCTCTCTCTCTCTGTGTGTGTGTGTGTGTGTGTGTGTGTGTGTGTGTGTGTGTGTGTGTGTGTGTGTGTGTGTGTGTGTGTGTGTGTGTATGCGCGCTCAACCACAGTAAATCCTAAATTATGGAATGTATAGATGTATTTTTGTTGCAGAACAAACAGGAAGCTCATTTCTTAACCTCCATCTTGGTATTTCTTGTCTACCTGTTTGCTCACGTGTTGTGTATTTCCTGCTCTGAGCAGCACAAGCTGATCTCACAATGTGACCCATTTGAAAAGGTAACTAGGCCTGCATTGTAGTGTTACCTCCATCTACTCCTCATGTGAGGGTGGGTTTTTAAATCTAGCATAGTGTCTTCAGGTGTTTGTCTCTGTTTGGGTTGACTCCACGATGCCCTAAACACAGGCCTTGCAGCAAAGACATGGCAGGCTGTGTGGCCTCAAACCCATGCATGCATTCAAGCTGAGTCTCTAAGGTAAATATGAGTGTTATACACACCGAGCTACTGAGGTGAACACTGATACACTGTAGTGTAAGTTGATCTGATCTGGCAGGCTTCACACAAGTCTCCCCAAATAACCTCTAGCTGGAGGACAGAGAGGAGTAATATTCACTACATACAGATCTTTAAAAAAAAAAAAATCCTACATCTACACTTCCTCCTGCTGCTGTGTGATTAATGAAGAAGGAGTCCAGTGACAGCAGTGAATATTTACTGTTTTCCTTCGTTAAAGTCCAGCACGAGCAGCTCTGCGCTGCTATCAGGACACCTGATCCACAAAACTGATCTCAGGCCAGAAAATATTAGTTTACCGCTGAGAAGTTTAACGGCAAAGCGATTTTGTCATTGGAAATTAATTTGAGTAATTAACATATTTTAATATATCAAATTAGTTGAATAAAAAAATAATAATAATATATTGACTCTTGAACGTGTTTTCTTTCTTGGACATTAATCTTCCGCAAATTAATCTCCAAGAAATGCCGTCACTTACTGTGTTCCGCATTAAAGCGCCGTGAGGGAAACCCTTCTTCTTTTCGCTGTTGAGGCGTGCAGACCTATTCAATAATCCAAACCTGGTATTAATATTACAACCAGGGGAAGAATGAGCTTTACATGCGTACAGCAGAAAGCAGCGTGGAAGAGACGGGCCAATTAAACAGATGAACGGGACGGATCGACTCCAAAGTGCAGCGTGGAAAATTCAGAAACCTGCGATAAAAGAAAACAGATTCTAAAGCTGAGCCGCTGCAGGTGCTTTGAAGCGCAGGAGAGAGAGAAAGAGCTATTCGATTTGTTTCATTTATTGTTTTTGTTGATGGTATCTGTTAAAAAAAAAAGTTCAAAGTTCTCTGATGTCTCAACAAAGTATCAACACTTTCCAAACGCGACAGAATTTATTCAAATTTATTTTTCTTTGATATAAAGTAACTGTTTTTTTAAAATAGTGTTTAAAATGTCCACCGACAATCAATGGAGTGACTGTATATATATATATATATATATATATATATATATATATATATATATATATATATATATATATATATATATATATATCAAACTGTTTTATTGTAAATTGAAAAATTGAAAATTAACTGTAATTATCCCCGTAGTGATAACGCTGCTTATGCCTAATTTCAGACAAATGGTGGAATAATAAAGTCTTCATAAATCGAAACTGATCTCAGACCTTCTCCAGAAGCATTTTTACAGTAAAAGTCTGAAACGCAGCTGAGGAGTTTTTCACTCTGAGTTCTGTGTGTAAACTGACTCTAATTATTGCGCTTTGTTTATAGAGAGTAATAATCAGATCAGCAAATTAAAGCGTTGATCTAATTTTGTCAGTAAACTAGAGAAGAGAATGGCCTCGGTGAGGCACTTCGGCAAACTTTCTCCTCTAGGTCTTAAAATGTTTATTTTTACCCAGAAAAAGACAATAAATAAATAAACTTCTCAAATAGAAAAGTAAGAAATGCAAAGAGAGACTGATGCTGTGCTGTGACGAGGTCAACTTCTGCAGGTTCACTTACGCGTTATTTCTCTCTGGGACAGGTGCTGCGGATTCCCCTGCTTGCGTCGGGACATCGCCCTGGCATTTACACTGGCATCGCCCGGAGAGCGGCGCTGGAAGGGTCGGCTCTCCTTCTCCTCCTCCTCCTCCTCCTGCTGCTCCTATAACCGACCAAACCGCCCCCAAAATCGTTTGCTTGCCGGCCACCCCAAGCTGACCACTAGGCGCTGGCCCAAATGTCCCCCTTCGAGGTGATCTCTTCAGTGGGCAGCGGCTCCTGCGCTCCGCGGTGGGCGGCCGTGGCGCAGCGTCGGGCGCTTGTTCGGAGTTCGGTGCCAAAGTGGCTGCGCGCCTCCGTTCTTCGATCTGAGGTAAGGGAGGGGAGCTGCTGTTCTCTCCGCCGCTTTCACACCATCTGTCAGAGGAGAGCCGAGAAAGGAGCGGAGTGGAAAGGATGAAGAGACGGAAAGAGGCGAAAGGTCGGCGGTCACCTCCTGATGGTCAGTCTCTACCTATGTCCACTATCCGGCCACTCCGGACACTGCCCGTTCCGGCGTGAAGAAAGCGGGCGTCAGGACGCCAATTAACGTTTGTAAAATATGTAAAATAGGAATCCAGTTTTCTTCCCGGCACTTCACGAAAATGTCGCCAAGTGGTGGGCACTTCTACTACTGCATTGACAGCGCCGGCCGGGCGGGCAGTCGATCGGGCGGGTTAGACTTTAACTCTTCAAGTCAAAGCTACTGGTGTGAGGACAGACTGCCACCCTGTTTTCTCTTTGTGTTACAGCTACAGAGTCCCGCATCCCCCGGACTCTGCGTGCGGCTCTGAGTGGCTCTCTGGCTTCTACGATGGGAGAAAACTCAAGTTCAAGTGCGGACGTGACGTTCAGTCTGCGGTGAGAAGGGAAAGTGGAGACTGAAGAGCACTGGGGGCGACTAGTGGTAGCTTTCACACACACACACACGCACACACACACACACACGCACGCACGCACGCACGCACACACTCGGGTTTGTGGGGCGCACGGCAGCAGTGGTCAGAGTCGCTCAGGTAATCTCCGCCGATAAAGCGTCACTGCTGCATTTATTTCTGTTAAAGTGTGACCCGAGGGGCTTCCGTACCTGCTGGTCCACATGATGCTGGACTATTTGCACGAACTTGTCCTCACATTTAAAGTCCACGCAGGCTTGTAATGTCTTAATCTTGCGCTACTTCAATTTATCAGATCCACCTCTCAGACTGCTAAATAATGCCCTGATTTCACATTTCCGTTTGACCTTTTTAAACTGTGTTACGTATGCGGGTGAGGGTGACTTTTACCACGGCAGAGGCCTGTCAGGTAACTGTGTAGCTGACCCGCTCAGAGTCGAGGTGAGTGACGTGCAAATGTGTAAAAACATAAGTACTCCCTAAATATTTTCTGACTTTACATTCAGATTTTGTATAAGTAGACTGCCTGAAATGCCATTTCACATTTATTTCACTTCATTTTTATCCGACTTGGAGTCGGATCAGTGCGTTTCTGTGGCCTACATTTCTGCACAAACGTATCGATCACACGCACATGTTTCACTCGTTTTTCATTCACATCCAAATCAGTTAATAATAACCCGCGTGGGTAGCTCGTAGTTTGTAAATACACGCCTCATTCTGTCGGAACTGTTTGATGGCATTACGGCATTAATCAGTTATGTAAGCGATATGAACGTCAGGGAATTTAATTCAGGAGACGAGACTTAAAAAAAAAAAAAATGGGGCAGGTTTGTGACCTCGCGGTGACTTCAGTGCCAAATGGGGGAAAAGAGAAATTGAAGGTTTGAATTTAAGATGATTTTAAGTTATATTAGTTGAGCAATTTGATATTTTATAATCAAGAAACTGAATTATTTCCAGAACACAGTTGGGCTCGCAGATGAACAGAGGGCTGTGTGTAAACGGACTGGTTGTTATATAGAGCTTTTCTACTTGAGCGCTCAAAGCGCTTCATACAACCCGTCTCATTCACACAGGCACGTTTTTTTTCTCTCTCTCTCTAAGTGCTCTCTATCTAACACTCACACTCCGATGAATGAACTCGGCGTTCAGTATCTTGCCCAAGGAGCAGCAGACGGGAGCAGCCAGGGTTCGAACCACCAGCCACAGCCGCCCCTGTGCGTGCGCACGCGCGCGCGCATGTGTGCGTGTTTGTTCAGTTCGCAGGCTGATGACAGATAAGTGGCTCGACAGAAAGCAGCATCTTTGCAGCAGCAGCCGCTGTTAAACAGAGAGGTACGTACAGTAGAAGCCTGTGATTTTCGTACACCCTCAGCGGGAGAGGAGAAGGATCCGAAGAGAGGCACGAGTAAAATTTGATGGCATGGAGGAAAAAAAAAGTGGGTGAGGTTGCAGTCTTATGATGAAATTCCACCTAACACAGTTTTAGATTACTTGAATATGATTATTATTATTATTAAAGTAGCTGTTTGAAGCTTTGGTCATTCAGCCTTGACTAGAAACTGCAGCTGCCAACTCTTCATCCCTGCAGCACCACATCTGAGCTGGATTAGGTGCTATCACATTCCAGAACCCCCACCCCACCCCCTCCCAGTCTGCATGTCTCTGTGTCAGCTCGGTTGTTCCATCTCTATCCTCAACCCTCACAGTACAAATGGTTGTGGTGAAGGCCTCAGGGTTCTTTTTAGTCCTCCCTCCTTGCATGTAGACAAGCCTGCAGTTTGTTCCTGGGCCAGGTGTTGTAAGAGCAGCAGCTCATCTGGCGAAAACGCCTCTCCCAATCCATTTGGACTTCTTGCCTCGAGTGTTCGTGCCTTCCCTCTTCTGTCCCTCTTCCTCTTTTTTTTTTAAAAAAAAAATATATATGTATCTTCACGGGGCTCATCTTGACTGTGGCTCAGGCTGTCTCCCAACAAGCCTCTGCTTATTTCACCAGTATACTGTAGGAGGACATAAATAGATTTCCCATGCTCATTTACAAGAAAAAGGAGAAGATGGCAGGTTTGTCCAAATGTCTTTGTCACACACACAACAGAACACCCACTTTCATTTGGGGGGATACGGGCAGCACTTTGTCACAATAACAGGCGACAGAGAGCATTATGTTGAAATGTAAATCATTGTCAGTTTTAAGGCACAACTCAGTGCCAGCGCTTTTTTTTTTTTTTTAATGAAGATATGCGATTAAAGCTGCTTTATGCAGCTCGTGGATGAAGGAGAGGAAAAGAAGAAGAAGCTGTCTTCATTGTCACTCACATTCAGTCCTCACATGTACACACACACACACACACACACACACACACACACACACTGCAGGGATGCTTTTGGTTTTCAGGTTCTTACTTGAAAAAAAAGCCCTGCTCATTTTTACCACAAGTGATAAATCAGTTTTAATTGCAGCTTTGAGACGCAGTGTTTTAGGCCATTTTTTCATCATCAGAAGCACTCACTGTTGTGGAATCACGAGCACCTTCTGCATGAAGTGACACTCCAGGCCAACATCACTATCTAGATGTGCTTCCTTGTCCTTGCAACCTGATTGGCTCATTAGTCAGATGGGCGACAGGTGCATCATTCCACTTTCTTATTGGACATTTTTCGAAGGCGATTTCTCACTTAAAG
Organism: Archocentrus centrarchus; assembly: GCF_007364275.1. Classification (NCBI taxonomy): domain Eukaryota; kingdom Metazoa; phylum Chordata; class Actinopteri; order Cichliformes; family Cichlidae; genus Archocentrus; species Archocentrus centrarchus. Next base: position 7,968,597 of record NC_044367.1, read on the forward strand.
GCCATCAGTGTGAGTTATGGCGAATGGCTCCTGGCATCCTGCTTTTGCCCTTCCTTCATTTGCATATATATATGAGGCTGTTTGTTTTTATGTTAATGCTAAATAACCCCTCCTCCTTTTGCCCGTCGCCTCGGCTGGGTGGTTAAATTTTAATTAGAGGGACATGGAGGTGTCCTTTGGAGTTTTAAGATCACTTTGCCAACAACTGTTCACCACTAATATTGATGTTTATGTGCTCAGATGCAGGCTGGCAGATAAAGAAGAGTGTGGAGAGAAACAAATGTAGGCAATGAGACTGAAAAAGAGGGCTTTTTTTTTAGCTATTCAAGAGCAGGTTCTGAGCCAATCAGAAGCTTCTGTACTGGGGCCAGATCCACCCAGCAAGTACCAATTTTTCCATCGTGGAGTTGTAAGTGTGGACATTTTCCCCGTCCACTTTAAGAACATGTTTTCTGTCTGGACTAGCACCTGTAAAATGAACCCTAAAAATATTTAATAATTTTAAAACAAAGTCACAAACATTTCAAAACATAAGTGTGTTTACTCTCTTTGCATCCAGCAGGTTACCAGTGACCTGCTTAGGTTTTTTTTTTCATAAAGTTTTCAGCTATTTGGCATGACTGCAGTGGAAATTTAAGAATATTTAAGAAGAATGTACATTGAAATGGGAATCTTATTTCACAGGAACTTTACAGTCAGTGAGATTTGATATGAAAGGTAACATCTTCTAGTTTCTGACATCATGCTTGTCCAGCCTAACCCTAACCCTACAGTATTTATAAGTGCTTCACGAGAGGTTAAATTCAAACTTTATTTTTTAAAGTATTTTATTGTTTATTTAAGATGGACCAAAGCTAAAGAGACACATTAACTGCACATTTCTAACATCCAGTTCATCAAGGAGCAGCTGAGGAGTCCTCTTTAACAGCAGCTATCCGCTCTTAATATCAGCTTCATTAAAGGGGTGATTGTCTTTTCTTTTTTTTTTCATCCAGTTATTGGTGATGAAAAGCAGATTAGAAAGGCAGGTGCTGAAGTGATGAGCTCTGCTCTCGCTCCTCGCAGCTCAAAATGATGACCCTCTGAGCTCAGACCAGCAATGCAACACCGCCCTCTATTGGTTATCCACTGCTACATGCAAAGTTGCAGTATGTATGCTGTGTGTGTGTTTGTGTGTGCGTGCAGACAAAGGAGGAGTCTACAGCAGACTTTTCTTGGTGTGTGAGGCTGTTTGAAAGTGTGATTGATAACTCTGGGCATGTGTTCTGTGGGTCTGCTGTTGTATGTATTACGCTGTACCTACTTGGATTCACCCCCTCTTCGGGCATTGCATTGGTTTATTCAAACAGCACTGAGCAAAGCTCGTTATTATTGCTTCTGAATGAAGTGCTAAGTGAATAAAGCTCTGCTCTGATAGTCTCTGCATGGGCTGAAGAGTGAGTGTTTGAGGGCTCACAGAGGAGCGCAGAAGCCCTTAAGCACAATTACCGATATCAAAGTTGAAATTATTCCGTTTAAAGAGAAAATGCTAATGATGGATTTATTTAGAGTAAGTTAGCACTGCTGAACTCTCATTACCAGCACATACACTTTCACACAAACACGTGTGCGCTCACACTTCAAGACCTTTTTCCTCTCTTTTATTCTTTCCCTCTTTCTTTTCAGAGAGGTTTATTTTCAGAATCATTAATTCCACCGCAATTATAGCAGTGGTTAATGTATATGATGGTCATTATTCATTCTCATATAATGAGGCAGCAAGAGAGGAAACAAGAAAAAGGATGTGCTCTCATCCCAACGTGTAGTGTTCTAATAAGCTTTGCCTTCAATTAGAGGCTATATGAGCGGGCCAGCCCACTTAGTTTTTAAATATTAAGTGAAACTTGGAGCTACATACACAAAATGCTATACTAAAAATGGACTTTTTTGCAAGGAAACTTCTGAGCAGATTTAAATCTAAGTAGATTTATAAAAGCAAAGTAGAAAACTTTTACAAATCTAGTTTTAGAAGAAGGGTCTGTTTTTTTTTTTTTTTTTTTTTTTTATTAAGCAAAAAGAAGCAAAAAATTCTTAAAATTATTTCAGAAAACCGACAACATACAAAGAAAATTAAAAAAATCGGTAAGAGAAGAAGAGCAGCCTGGTGTGATGTGTACTATATGTTCACCAAATGAATGAAGGCTCCAACAGTCTCACACATCAGGTTAAATCCCCAAATTTCAGAGATGTGGCCGATATTTCTGTTCTGTCACATTCGTTTCATTTTGGTTAATGTTTAAAAATTGTGTAAAAAAACAAAAACAAACCTGTAATCTCTTAACTACAACCAGGTCACTGGTAGAGTTGTGGTTGGGTTTTGTTTTAACCCCTTTCTAAATGAAAAGAAACTAGATCATTTTAACTTATAAATTAAGTTTCATGCATTCATTTTGTCATTATAGTTTTTTGGCACTTTAGTGTTCCAAACAGGCCAGAAAATCTATTTAAAGGGGTGGAACCCTAACCCTAACTCTAACCCTAGATGGTGAGGTGATGACCTGGTAGATACGGTTAAACCAGTGAGTTTAGAGACAGAAGAAAAAAAAATCTGCCAAACTCTTATTTTAAATACGAGTATCAGCTCAGAGTTTCACAGTCAGCACATCTTTAAAAAAAATCAGTTGAGAAAAAGTGTCACACAGTGATGTGTGTGTGAAGTGTAACTTTGTTCATCCAGCCATCCAAATGTTTTACTTTGCATCGAATTTTACTCTAAAAAGACGAGAATGTCCTTAAACAGCTGCTCATCTTTAGTAAATTGTGCATTTTCAGGGACTATTTGGGACTTTTGGGGGCAACAGGATGCCAAACAGTCACTCTCAGAAACAGGGGTACAGTAAAAGTCTATTTCTGTTTCTACAGGCATAATCTCCATGAATATACTAACTATGTGCTCCGTTTAATGGGCCAGAAAGGTACCCGTATGTACCTTTACACACAGGTACAGTAAAAGGTAGATTCTTGCACTGCAGCCCAGTTTTTATGAGCCTGAGGCCTTAAAATGATTCATATGTGAAACTGTCAAAAACAAAGAAGTGTGAGTTCTCTCGTCTCTTACAGGTAGATGTGCAGAGGATAAAGTGAGCATGTCATACACGGTGCTTTAAGTCTAATCCTGATCTTGGCTTTTGGTTGTTAGTGGCAGTGAAGCACAAGTTAGCAGTAACAGAAATCTGCAATTTGGGAAGCTCAAATCCATTAAAGTTCTGCCCTTTACAACACACAGGTAGGTAAATGGTGGCAGAGTCCTGCAGTGGAGAGCACTGTCCACCTAGACCACTTCAGGACCCCTGAAACTGAAGCCATCCAGCCGCCGTTCACCAGTTGCTGGACCAAACACGACTGTTTGTCTGCAGAAAAATGGCTAAATCAGGTTTGCTTGGCAGCCAGTTGACAGGCCTACTTCCACAAGAGTCTCTGGAGGAAGATGGGAGACAAAGCAAACAAATGAGTGAATGCACAACCAAGAACACACACACACTCAAACGTTGGCATCTGATAGAGGATCCCCGCATTGCCAAAGCTTTGTATTCACCACAATTAGCTCCATCCTCAGACACTCGTCCTAAACCCAGCGCTAGTGAGCCAAGTCCTTGCTTTTGTGTTAAAGAACCTCTTGTGTCCTTTTCCTTCTCCAGTGCTGACATGACTTTTCCCTGTGTAACCTCACACTCTTGCCTCATGTGAATAAAAAAGGAACAATACGTTAAAAATTCAGCGCCAAATCTCACAGGTCTACTCCCATTTTTAAAGAGAGGGCTCAAAGAGGTTGATTTAACAAAAGACAATGACAACAGGCTGTCACACTGTTAGGTTAGCTCAATATGTAAACTCACCAAAGCATATTTAATTTAGTCAGTGGATGATGGGGAAACAGGAAAGATGCGGAAGCTCAGAGCTGTGACAGACTGAAAGGAGGAACGCAGCACAGTCTCAGTGCTTGTACCCACACTGCAAGAGTTTGGGGTTCAGGTTGAGAAAGCTAAGATGTAATGACAGAAGTTTGTCAGTGAGCGAACGTGCAGATAAACACAGCAGTGAGTCTTCCTCAGGATGAAGTCAAGATGTGAGACGGTGCTGTCGTAAGAAGAGCTGAAATGATCAATATTAAAGGAAAACATATACACGCACAAACAGAGAGAGCGAGAGTGTAACTGTGTTAGTGTTCATGTAAATGAAGCTGAGGTTCAGCTCTTATCAGGCTGAACTGTGGCTGACTCCTGTGTCAGACAGAGCTGAGCCGATCCATCACTGTGCTGTATGAGAGAGAGGGAGAACCAGAGAGAGGTCGACTCATTCTAGAACCTGCTACGTTTATAAGAACTGGCTTTGAGGCAAACGCATGAACTCACAAACAGCGAGCACGGGACAGTTCAGGCATGCAGACGCTCCCCAGCCAACAGAAAGATGTGGAAGAGTTTACCAGATATCTAAAAACCACTGAGATCAGGTCAGAAAGGGAAAATTGAACAGTATTATGAGGTCATCTAGAAAGTTTGATTATTACTTCTAAATTTGGTTGGATAGTGAAATAATAATAGTAATATTTGATTTATCACTTTTTAAAACACACCATTACAGAGTGCTTCACAATTTGGATGAAATCCACAAATTAAAGTTTGCATATTCCAACAAACATATACAGATATATACATGCAAGCATACACTCTCACATACCTATCTGCAAACAGGTATGAACTACAGCCCAAAGCGATGAGGACATGCTCAGAATAAACTGAAACAAGGAGAAAATCTGTTTCAGAAGATATTAAAATGACCCAAAAACTCAGCCAACCTGATGGGTTGAGGAAGGTTCATACATCACATTTGTGGTCACCTCTAGTTTTTGTTAGAAACCTAATTGCTGCTTTCTGGACCAGGTGAAGGCAGGCCAGAGAGCAGTGAGTGGTGCATAAGCATGGATATATGGATAGAAGATCAGAATGCAAAAAAGAGCCTGAGGTCACATTTAACTGTTGCTGTTGCTACCAGATGACCAGCTGATTGACACCCAGCTCTTATGCTGCACACCTTAGATGTGGCGCTTATCTTGGCTGTAGCTGCATGGCAGCAATAGCTTTTGTTTTTTAACAAGCAGCTTGTGAAAAGCGACAGTGTGATGCTGCCGTTACACTTCAGGCACACATCTGTTCCAGGGCTGCAGGGCGGCTGAAACACAGCAGCTGCAGCAACAACATCAGCAGTGTGATCCTGACCGGGTACCATCGTTACACGGACACGCAGAAGTCGACGACTCTGACTCGCAGTCAAAGTTCCTGCAGCTGCTGTGGCACCAGAACACAAAGTGTTCTAATGAAATATTGTGCCATGTTTTGGTTTTGCATTAACATCAACATGGTGGAGACTACCCAGAATGCATTGTGACTCCCAGGCTCTATTCTGACATTTATTCCTCTTGACCTCCGTAAAGTCTTCATATGACCAGCTGATTGACACCCAGAATCTGCCTTAGCTACACTTTAGCTGCTGCAGTGCAACAACAGAAAGTTGCTCAGTGGATTCCTGCATGTTTCCATCCAGTCCAGCATCTGATTCCTCCAGATTTAACAAGGAGCTAGTTTTGAATTTAAAATAAACAAATAGAACCTGAACTGATCTCATTCTGGAGCAAGTCCTTGCTGAAAGATTTCCACTTACATTCCCATCACCGAAACACTAAAAACACCACGCACTAAAGAGTGTAATGTTTGAGGCTCCAAATGTCTCCACAGCCAGGCAGTGTATTTACCTGGAGAGCATTCAGAAGCACTTAGAGCCCAACATACAATCACCGAGCAAGTAAACACAAGACAGTGGACCTGAAAAATCCACATCATGTTTGGGGGCAGACAAAGTGCCCCTTCTTATTACCCAAATAATGCCTTAAAGAAACACCAGATTATGTGGACTTCAGAGGCTTTCAACCATGACATGTTGTAATCTCTCTTTTACATAAAGTACATGTGAAACACACTACACATACAGTACTATGCAAAAGTTTTGAGACACTCCTCATTTCTTTATACTGTATTTTGCTTCCAAAAGGTCAGACTTTCCTGTAGTTTTTTAAAGTTTTCAGAGGAAGGTTTGTTTGTTGAACCACTTAACAACACTGACCTATGAACCATTCAAGCATAAAAAGGCACCTAACTCAAGTGATGAACCAGTGTTGTGTCTACACATAACACGGTGGAAGCTGTGTCATGGTTTGGGGCTGCATTTCAGCCAGTGTTGGAATTATGAATGCAGAAATGTACCATCAGATTTTGATCTACCATGTAATACCATCTGTTTGGCAATGATCCCAAACACAATTCATGACTTAACAAGTCTGGATAAATTTTTTCCCCTTAATAAATTAAATCATCATTTAAAAAAAAAATGCATTTTGAATTTATACTTTAGTTACTTGTTATTTTGGATATTTGGATATCTGCAACATCATCTCATTTTTTTTTTTATTCAATATGAGTGGAGTTTGATGAAAAAACATTGCAAAACATATATTTGCAGTGATTATTATTTTAAAGAATCAATCCCTCAGTGGTGCACCATCTGCAAAATCCTGGGAACGCCCCTGTTTTTCCTTTAATTTGTCACACATCTCTACATTTTATTAGAATAAAACAATGGCTAAACAGACAATAATGCCCACAGTGCTCTGTTTAAGCTTCACCTAAAAAGACAGATGCTGACAGAATGTGATGTTTTATTCTTTCTCTCCTTGTCTGTCTTTCTGTTTGGGTTCCAGCTCTGGTTGGTTTGCTGTCCTCCACTGCCCTCTCCTGTTCTGTCCTCTTCAGCTTTCAATTTCTATTTCTTAACCTTCAGCACTTTTACAGCAGCTATCGTGTATATCTCCACATTCCTACTTAGTTATTACCTATTTGTAGGGTTTGTTTTGCTTTATTTGATATACCACTCTGGATTAAATATAATATAACTGGTTGCTGTTTAGTCCTGAATTTATTACTTTTTTTTAACCCCTTTTACTTTCTCCTCCTTTCTCCTGTCTCTCTCCCCATCCTTCCATTTTTTTTCTCCTCGTCAGAGATTTGGTTTGACAGTCAGGCTAGTGGGCAGAAAAGCCCACAGTGCCAAAAACCATCATGTCACACCCTCTCTGTCCACCTGAGCAACCGGGGCCATAACCGCATTAATCATTGATGTGGTCAGAGGAAGCCCACACACACACACAAACACACACACACACACACACACACACACGGAGGCAGCGGGAGCCGGAGTGGCAGGTCTGGAGGATTCTGGGTCAGACCTGGGAGGTCTGATGAAGATAAGGTGGGACACCAATACTGGGCCTCTTCACCGCTCACTGGTCAGCGCACTGCTGTGCCTGGCCGTGTGTGCGTGTGAGGGGATCAGGTCTGATCTGATTTTGTCGACTCTCGGTCCTCTCAGCGGCATCTCCTGACAGGCTGTCACACCATAACCAGGACAAAGACCAGAGAGGGGGATAGGAAAGAGCAGAGGAAAGAAGAAGAAATCACTCCGGGCACCTCTGTGGCCGGCTAATAAACTCAGTATAAATGTTACTTTTTTTTTTTTTTTTTTGCATAAGACTTCCTTTAAATTAAAGTCAGTTGCAATTTGTGTCATATGAGGTCATTTGCAGTCAATGTAATATTTTCATTTATTAAGTTCTGAGGAAATCATTTCTATCCTGAAGCTAAACTGTTTTGTTGTTTTCATACAACACATTATTAATATTTATAAACGATATAGACATGTTACTAATGTTGAACATTTGGCAAAATAAAAGTGTAAAAGGTGGAGAAAACAATCATATCAGCTCACTGCATAAAAAAATGTCCATATAGAGAGGAGGTTGGTGTAAAAGGGGGTCAAGAAAAAAACTGATTTTAGTCATGATAATTAACATCCTCCATGTCACAACTAAACTCTGATCTTTCCAACGCTGTTTTTGGGCCTAAACTTATATATATATATATATATATATATATATATATATATATATATATATATATATATATATATATATATATAAACACATATATACATATATGTATATATATATATATATACACATATACACATATACACACACACACACACACACACACACACACTTCTTGATGTTGCCTTGGTATTGCAACATCTATCACTACCTTTGTTTGTCCACCACTACGATGTCCGGTTGGTTAGCCATCACAAGTTTGTCTGTATCTGGAAGTCCCACAGGATCTTAGCTTGGTCATTCTCATCCACCCTTGGGGGGGGCGTGTCCCATTTTGACCTCGGGACTTCCAGGTCATACTTGGCACAGATGTTCCTGTATACTATGCCGGCCACTTGGTGATGGCGTTCCATGTATGCCCTGCCTGTTAGCATCTTGCACCCTGCTGTTATGTGCTGGATTGTCTCAGGGGCATCTCTGCACAGCCTGCACCTGGGGTCTTGCCATGTGTGGTAGCCCCCAGCCTCTATCAATCTTGTACTCAGAGCTTGTTCATGTGCTGCCATGATTGGTGCCTCTGTGCTGTCTGTCAGTCCAACTTTGTCCAGCCATTGGTAGGATTTTTCTATATTAGCCACTTCTTCAATCTGCCAGTGTTACGTGCCGTGTAGAGGCCTGTCCTTCCATGATGGTTCCTGTTCTTCCGCCTCTTCATTCTTAGGTTTCTGCTGCCTGAGGTACTCACTAAGCACATGATCCTTTGTGGCCATCTTCCTGATGTATTTATTCATGGATCTTCATTGTTTCATCTGGGATAGTGATTCTGACACTCACTAGTCCTCGGCCATCTTCCTTCTGCTTAGCGTACAGTCTCAGGGTGCTGGATTTGGCATGAAACCCTGCATGTATGGTAAGGAGCTTTCTTGTCTTGACATCAGTGACCGAGGGCTCAGAGAGGAGCTGGAAAGGATGTGGAAGATGAAGGTGACAGTGGTCCCCCGTGGTAATAGGAACACTCGGGGCAGTGACCCCCAAACTGGGGGAGTGGCTCCAGCAGTTTCCTGGAACGACATCTGAGATCTCTGTCCAGAACAGCACAACCCTGCACAACTACTGCACAGGACCCTCAAGCTCCCAGGCCTCTGGTAGAGGACCCAAGCGTGGAGGGCAAAAAGACCGCCCATAGGGGCAAGCTGGGATTTTTTTTTTTCTTTCTACCGGCTCCCAGTCAAGTCACGCATCACTTACAAGATCCTTATTCTCACTTACAAGTCCCTCGATGTCCTGGCCCCTTGGTATCTACCTGACTTCCACTCGTACACACAGTCTTGGATGTTATGATCTTCAGCCATGGGTCTCCTTTCTGTCCCTTATACCTAACTCCATACCTTTGGGAACAGAGCCTTCAGTATGACAGTCCTCTGGAACTCTCTCCCATCTGAGCTCTGCAACATCCCATCAGTGGAGTCTTAAGAAACTCCTCAAACCTCACCTCTTCAACAAGGCCTTCAACCTCTAGCCTTTTTGTTTATTTACTTTTTTTGCAAAGCAGCCCTGAGTTTCATGAAAGACATTTAAAAAAACAAAAATTTTCTGTAAAAAATATTTTTATTCAGTTATAGGTTTTCCTATGTTATTTTAACGTTTTACAGTAACAGTCAAAAGTATGGACACACTCACGTAAGCATATCCAAACTTTTGACGGGCACTGTACATGCAAATTCAGTGTATGTTTTTTGTAATTTTACACATACATAATTTTCAGTCTTCAATTGTTGATTGCTTCAAACTCTGCCTTTTTCCATCAGTAAAAATGAACACTGAAAATGGCTGAGTTATGATAAACAAACCCAAAACACATTGTGAGCACCAGCACTTTGAACTCATCACAATAAGTTGTGTACAAGGCTGTTGGTCAACACATTGATGTGATGATGCTACGACGCTAACTGGCCTGCACTGTATTCCCCAGGGGAACATGCTGTCTGGAAGCCTCCATCACCTCAAACAAATGAGCCTCTCTGCTGGGCAGGTGGTTCGCTTCCCTCCTCTCATTGGTGAGAAATGATCCTGGAAGGGTTAACCCCCCCTTCACCACCACCTCTCCTTCTCCTGCCCCTGACTTTATTCGCTTCCATCTGCCACCCCCCCATCCCCGTGCATCCATTTGCAAATGATCTAGCTTGTCTGCATATTGTCAGTTGCAGCCAGCTCGGCCATTCATCACCTGTCAGCGACTCCCAGCGCCCTCCACACTTAATTGTTCCCTCTCTGACCTGGAGAATAGAGAATGATGTTCCTCTCTTCCTGAGAGGAAAGAAAGAGAGAGAAAAAGAGAGAAAATGAATGTGGGCCAATCTGGGTTTGCGCATAGTTTCTGTTTCTAGGTCAGATTAGAAGAGGACAAAAGAAGAAAAAGAGAAGGAGAGAAGAGTAGGAAAGACAAATAATCTAGGCCATAACTGCCTATCCATTAAATTTATTATAGAGGCCTGCATTTAAGTTTACTTAGAGCCATATACATGCTTTTACACACATGACTAGTGGGCTCTCATTAGAATTCCACTTGAATCTACAGTGGGGGAAAGTATTTGATCCCCTGCAAATTTGCTCACTTACAGAAAAACAAACAGTTTCTAGTATGTGTGCTGATGTGGCACACATATTACAATCAATCAATCAGAGAAACTCATGATCTCAACTCATTGTGTGTATAAAGCATACCTGTCCACACAATCAATTTCTTCCATTTCAACCTCTCCATCATTATGGGTAAGACTGTAGACCTGCAAAAGGCTGCAATGGGCTACCAGACCATCATGCAAGAAGCTTGGTGCGAAACCGACAACTATTGTTACAATTATTCGGAAATGGAAGAAATATCAACCGCCCTCTGTCTGGAGGTCCATGCAAGATCTTGTCTCATGCGGTGAGGAAGATCAAGAGAAAGGTTGTAGATCAGCCAAAAACTACATGGGGAGGAGCTTGTTAATGATCTGAAGGCAGTTGGGACCACAGTCACCAAGAACATCATTGGTAACACACTTCACCCCTGCTTTGTCTATTCCTTATGAGTCTAATCTCACATCATAAAGGTCTCTGAATGGCAGTATTTATTTAATAGTGCTTTAGAGTACCTTCAATTTAGCATTTTAACTGGACCGCCATACTGAACAGAATACAAATAACACAAGCTACAGGAGAGACATGCACACAGATGTAATCTTTTGTTTTCCTGTTAATGCGACTGCTTGCATTCAGAAAGTTGTGGATAAATGTTAGTAGGTCTGGCCTGGTAAGATTGCCATTGCAGTGTTTACAGTGTGTAAAATGTTTTTTTCATTGGATTCACCTGTGTATGTGGTGCATTCAGATGTTGACAGGTCAACAGAAAGGGGTGCATGTCTGAAAGGGACGTTTATTATGTTTAACAAAATATGATCTTCTGCATCTTCAATGCTTTTTTGTGCACTTTGTGTGTATAAAGGATTGTCAAACTGTTTTAACTGAGCGTTAAAGAACCAGGTTATTTTATCTGAAGGGCCACAAATAATGCTAAATGCACTAGTATTCTTCCCTTTACTTGGCTGCCATTACTCGTCACTGTTGACCAAAATCATGGAATCGTTTTGTGTTTGAGAGAACCTTCCTCCGTAGGCACCATTTCAACATAACCACCGCTCCCACACGAGGAGCTTGTTCAGTGGCGGGGAGGACATGCTCTTCCTCACCGTTGTTTTTCATTTGCGTTGCCTTTCAAACCAGATCACAGAGTTCTCCACCCCTCTAATCCACTCGCCTCTTCTATAATAAATGGAAGGTTCCATTACGAGCTGCCTGCAAGTTAGATCACAGTCCCTCATGATATGGAGACAAGGGGCCAGCCTGGAATATTTCTGGAGATGTCTTATTTATGTGGTTATCATGCAGTGTGGAACATACCTGAATCAATCTAGCATGAACACCTTTTTTTTTTTTAACTGCATTTTCACACAGTTTAGAGTCCTTTGAGATTTTTTTTAAAGTCGTGCGAGAGAATTAGATGAGTAAATTTCGACATCTAAGAAAAGGCCAGGCAGCTGCCATCCAAAATCTAAATATGACCAAAACTCACAGACATGGACAGAGAAAAAAAGTACAGTGGTTATATTCGGCTGTAGTGAGTGGTGTTCTTTAGAAAAGCTGGCCATCAACTAAAGTCTCAACCACAGTGTTCTGAAGTAAATATGTACCTTGTGTCTTTCTGTTCACACTTTCTATTTGCGTACAGCTGTTTCAAAGAGGCTCAACGTTCAACCACAAGATGTGAACACACTGCAGTGTGTACAGTAGTGTGGCTACATTTAGGAGAATGCTCAGTGCCCTGGTCTTCCCAGGAGGCTGTGATAAGCTCTGTGTGAATATATTTGATTCACCTGTGGCCACAACGGTCTTCCTGAGGGTTTAAAAGAGAGTCTTGGTCAGTAGCTCAGTGAGTTACATAGACCAAGAGGCTGAGAAAACTAAAAGGCAGTTTATATTAGTGGGTTTCCATTGCAGTCCTGTGTTCTGAGGACTAAAGAAACCTGCTCTTCTGACTTGTATTACATGTCCATAACAGGGAACTCCTAATATAATCAAGAACTCCCAGCAACCCTCTGTGCTCATAGTTTCATCATATTTAATACATCATTTTTAATTTCATATTTTTTTGATAGAAGCACGTGAAACAGCTGTATTTGCATTTTTAGAGTCCCCCTCCCCAAATACTTTAATAGTAAAAATATCTTTGAGTATTAGAAGAATATTCAGCAGCAGCCTCCTGATAGTAGTCACCTTCAATCACCACAAGCTGCGGCTAACATACAGTTCAGTTCGATTTTATTTATATACACTATAGTGTCATACGCTCATTTACCTGAAGATACACATATATACCTGAGTGATACCCCATTCTTAATCCATAGGGTTTAATATGATGTCGGCCCAACCTTTGCAGCTACAACAGCTCTTCTGGGAAGTCTTTCCACAAGGTTTAGTGTGTTCATGGGAATTTTTGACAATTTTTCCAGAAGCACATTTGTGAGGACAGGTACTGATGTTGGACAAAGTGGCCTGATTCATCCCATAGATATGAAGCAATATTTAGTAGCAAGGAAAGTTCATGACTGGACTTGTTGCACAGGTGGCATCTTATCACAGTACCATACTGCAGTTCACTAAGCTCTTAAGAGTGACCTATTATTTCACAAATATTTGTACAAGAGGACAACCCCTTTGAGCAAGCACTTTGCAACAGTGGGAAGGAAAAACAGGAAGAAAAATCCAGCAGAACCACGCTCAGGGAGGGGCAGTCATCTGCTGCAACTGGTTGGGCCGAGGGGAGAGAGCCAGAGATTAATAACCACTAATGATTAAATAAACACAGAGAGTGAGAAAAAAAAAAGTGAGTTAACAAGAAACAGTGCATCATCAGAAACCCCCAGCAACCTTGGCCTATCCGGTCTTTAAGTCTGACGTCATTTCTGGGTCCAAATGCTCCTAAATAAACAGCAATGGCATAACCAATGACTGTTCACTATTAAAGATGATTGTAACACACCTTATCAACTGCAGCTATTTCCGCTTCTCTTTCTCATCGTAAAATGACAGCTGAGTGTGTTTTTTTTTTTTTTTTTTTTAAAGAGTCGGATCGGTTAAAACAACCAGGGACACAGCATTGCAGCACTGCGACAGTTTGGACCCAGAAATGGAATTCTACGTCATCACTTAACTGGATTACAGCAACTAAGGGAGGGTTCAGAGTCATCTGATCCACCCCTAACTACACTGCTCAAAAAAATAAAGACTCAAATAACACATACTAGATCTGAATGAATGAAATATTCTCATTGAATACTTTGTTCTGTACAAAGTTGAATGTGCTGACAACAAAATCATATAAAAATCATCAATAGAAATCAAATTTATTAACCAATGGAGGCCTGGATTTGGAGTCACACACAAAATTAAAGTGGAAAAACACACTACAGGCTGATCCAACTTTGATGTAATGTCCTTAAAACAAGTCAAAATGAGGCTCAGTATTGTGTGTGGCCTCCACGTGCCTCTATGACCTCCCTACAATGCCTGGGCAAGCTCCTGATGAGGTGGTGGATGGGATCTCCTCCCAGACCTGGACCAAAGCATCCGCCAACTCCGGGACAGTCTGTGGTGCAACGTGACGTTGGTGGATGGAGCGGGACATGATGTCCCAGATGTGCTCAATCGGATTCAGGTCTGGGGAACGGGCGGGCCAGTCCATAGCTTCAATGCCTTCATCTTGCAGGAACTGCTGACACACTCCAGCCACATGAGGTCTAGCATTGTCCTGCATTAGGAGGAACCCAGGGCCAACCGCACCAGCATATGGTCTCACAAGGGGTCTGAGGATCTCATCTCGGTACCTAATGGCAGTCATGCTACCTCTGGCGAGCACATGAAGGGCTGTGCGGCCCTCCAAAGAAATGCCACCCCACACCATTACTGACCCACTGCCAAACTGGTCATGCTGAAGGATGTTGCAGGCAGCAGATCGCTCTCCATGGCGTTTCCAGACTGTCACATGTGCTCAGTGTGAACCTGCTTTCATCTGTGAAGCGCACAGGGCACCAGTGGCGAATTTGCCAATCCTGGTGTTCTCAGGCAAATGCCAAGCGTCCTGCACGGTGTTGGGCTGTGAGCACAACCCCCATCTGTGGACGTTGGGCCCTCATACCATCCTCATGGAGTCGGTTTCTAACCGTTTGTGCAGACACATGCACATTTGTAGCCTGCTGGAGGTCATTTTGCAGGGCTCTGGCAGTGCTCCTCCTGTTCCTCCTTGCACAAAGGCGGAGGTAGCGGTCCTGCTGCTGGGTTGTTGCCCTCCTACGGCCTCCTCCACGTCTCCTGGTAGTGCCTCCAGCCTCTGGACACTATGCTGACAAACACAGCAAACCTTCTTGCCACAGCTCGCATTGATGTGCCATCCTGGATGAGCTGCACTACCTGAGCCATTTGTGTGGGTTGTAGAGTCCGTCTCATGCTACCATGAGTGTGAAAGCACCACCAACATTCAAAAGTGACCAAAACATCAGCCAGAAAGCATAGGTACTGAGAAGTGGTCTGTGGTCCCCACCTGCAGAACCACTCCTTTATTGAGTGTGTTTTGCTGATTGCCAATAATTTCCACCTGTTGTCTATTCCATTTGCACAACAGCATGTGAAATTGATTCTCACAGAAGATTGATTTACTTGGAGTTATATTGTGTTAAGTGTTCCCTTTATTTTTTTTGAGCAGTGTATAAACTTGAACAAAAAGGAAAGTTTTAAGCCTAATTTTAATAGCGAGAATGTTTAATGAATCCAAGCTGGGAGCTGGTTCCACAGAAGAGGGGCCTGAAAGCTGAAGGCTCTGCCTCCCACTCTACTCTTAAGTATGCTAGGAACCACAAGTAAGCCAGCAGTCTGAGAGCGAAGTGCTCTATTAGGGCCTGATTATTCACGACCTTGTATGTGAGAAGAAGGATTTTTAATTCTATTCTGGATTTAACAGGGAGCCAATGAAGAGAAACCAATATGGGAGAAATCTGCTCTCTCTTTCTAGTCCCTGTCAGTATTCAAGCTGCAGCATTTTGGATCAGCTGAAGGCTTTTCAGGGAGCTTTTTGAACCACCTGATAATAATGAATTACAATAGTCCAGCGTAGAAGTAATAAATGCATGAATTAGTTTTTCAGCATCATGCTGAGACATGTTTCCAATTTAAGAAATATTGCGCACATGCAAAGAAACGGTCCTCCGTATTTGTTTAATATGTGCATCGATGGTCAAGATTCTCCGAAGTGCAACTGGAGGCCAAGGTAATGCCATCCAGTAACTGGTTAGACAACAGGGGTGTAATGGTGCAAAATTCCACGGTTCAGTTCATATTGCGATTAGAAGACACGGGTTGGTGAATTTCATTTTGGCATATATAAAATCGTTATTTCTGGATCAAATGATGATTTTGTGTGACTAAACCAAAAATTACTTATTTTTTGTTATTCTGTGCAAGGAATAAAAAAAGTTCTAATATAAAGGAGCCACATTTGACTAGAAAACAAATTAAAATTTAGTTAAAAAGAAAAAAAAAAAAGTGATCAATTGATCAGCTTCTACTGCATATCACCTGAGAGATGTTATTGCTTCGCTACTAAAGCACAATGCAACAACATCCCTCAGACAAAAAGAGCTGACAAAATAATCCTCTTCTGATGAGATTGACGAGAACCATATAAATCAGTATAGACAGATCACCTGAGAAGTATATCTACATATCACCTTATTTATTACCAATATTGTCGCAAATTGAGCCAAAAAGTAATTTACAACAGTTTAAATAAAGGCAATAATTTTCTGGCAAATACTGGAAATCGCTTTATGGCACACAGCTGGTTATAAGCTAACATTATGTCAGCTAATGTTAGCCTCCAATATCCTAAAAGAAACAAAAAAAAAAACACTTTTCCTCAGAGTTTATTTGCGTAGCGTCTGAGTCACTAAAATTAGATCCACCTCGAAGAAAACACAGCAGCGATTACCAACACAAGTCCTGGAAATCCTTAAAAATTCTCCTCAGTATCGCTGCCATCGGACAGAAGTGAGCTTCTCTGACTCATCAACTTGTATCGAAATCTTCACAAAGTCTTACAGCCTCCTCCAGGGTATGTAGACGTGGATGAGGTAAACAATGATCTTAAAGGCCACACTTTTTTCCCCCTCATTTTTACAACTTTGTGTTTGAACAACTTAATTGTAAAATGCATTTACAGTACAGAAATATATAGATTTTGTTTCTCTGCACGTTTATTCTCAAACTCATCCTGTTTACCACTTGTTCTTGCAACTCTGTTTAGACACACTTTTTAGCTGAACATCTTTCTTAAAACATCTCTAAAGTTCAACTTTTTCTCCTAACAGCATGGCTAACTGCTTCGTGTGATGTTATACTGTATATTGTATGTCTCCCTAAAATTTAATTGACTATATGCTGAAAACTGAAAGCTGTTTGCTTAAAGGAATAGAGATTTTAGCATTACTTGGACAATTTTTAAGAAAATAGGGAGCAGTCTTAAATCAGAAGCAGCAGATGGGAGAGCACTTGTTTATCCATCATTTTCTTTGCCTACTGCTCTAGCTCAACCTACCCTTATACCTGTAAGCACTTGCATGGCAATGGTGCTCCATCTGGGCCCAACCAGGGATGCAAACACTCAGAATTAATATGGATGGAGGTATATAATTCAGAGGGCAAGATTAGTTGGGTGTGCTGTTCCCAGGCCTGCTCCCAGCATTGACACAGCAAGTACTAACAATACTGGACATGCCTCACTCTCTGCTGCCCAAACCAGTGCCCATTATAATAATATATTCAAGGATTAAAGGGGTTTTATCTTAGACATACATGAATTATGAACGAAGCACATCAAAATTTAATTGCCCCGAATTCAATGATTCAAGATAATGTTACCTTTATAAATTCCTAATATAGCCTGGGGGCAAAGAAAGGGGAAAACAAAACAAAAATAAATAAAAATTGATAAACCTTTTCTTACCTTATCAACAAACGGAGAAGCCAGAGGAATAGAAAGATGCTGACCTGTCTTTAAAGAACGTGGCCCCTACCAGAGAAAGAACACCACTCCACACAAGAGGCGAGAAATGGATGAAGTTTAATCTCTCATTTTTGGATGATGATGATGACAGCATCAGGACAAGTTTCCCTCTCTGCATAGTGAGATGAGGAGGAGTGTGGGTCAGTGGGAAAACATATCCATGCAGGACAGGACTTGTTGAGTCTATGGTTAAAGCTAGGAGCCCTCGCTCTCCCTCATCGTCACACACAAGCACACGCCACGTAAGTCCTTAAAAAAAGCAGCAAATGTCTTCTAAGGTTGGTAAATGTATACAATTTCATAAAAATACAGATTTGTATTTTTGTGTACACACACACACACACACACACACACACACACACACACACACGGGGTACAAAGTGCTCAGCAGTACTGGGCACTGGGCCAACTGACTCAGATTAATGACAGTAGGCATTACTCACTGCCTTGCCTTCATACTACCAGCAAGCTTCCATTAGCTAACAACATGCTAAGTTTGCACAACTCTGCGTGTTAATGAGGAGTGACCCCAATTCAAATGTTTTTGCAAAAAATGGTGAAGCTGAAGCCAGCGGTTCACTGACAGTCACAGTACATATTTATAACTGTAAATATTAAGGTTACATCTGATTTAAAAAAAAAAAAAAAAAAATGAAATCCATCAGTCATCTGCTAATCAATCTTACATCTTAGCTAACAAGTTCAGTCAAGCTCAAAAACTGCAGGTCCTCTGACGGCGACTTGAGAACTCAGCATCCTACCCTTTCATCCAAATACTTTCACTTCAGGCTCTAGGAAATGACGACAGCAGCCATAAAGCTAAAGACTAAAATCCAGAATTCACGAACCAGTGGGTGACAGCATGTTGGCTATGTCCATCTTTTATATACAGATTTCTGCTGAGCCAAGATGATTAGCTATTCACTTACCCCACAAAATGACTGCACATTGTCAGTGACATTAACAATAAATATTCTGCTTAAGACATGCATTTTCTTTTTGTTTTATCACAATAAAAGAATAACTTGTAGCCACTCAGCTGTGGGGAACTGATATTCATTTTCTGACAATTCTGTGCCACACAAGTAGTTTGAGAAAACAGTTTTACTGTCAGCCCTGGTATATACACACAACCATAGCTTTAATATAAAATAAAGAAACAGACCATTAACCATGATGTCACCCCTTGGTTAATGAAGTCCCCTGTCTCAGTCTCTGTATGGACTGATAATTACTTCCCCATTCAGACTGTAAAAATTGTTAGTGTTTGTGTTACTTTCCTGGTTGAATATTTGAAAAGAAACATTTTTAAAGGGGACTTATGCTCATTTTCAGCTCCTATTTTTTATTCTTACATAACAAAGTAGCGTGACAGTTCTCACAGACTCACAACAACCTGCACAGCAGACTATGCACACAGCAGTATATGATGAGTCTTTAAGAACAGGAGCTAAAATGATGTTTCAGAGGATGAACTTTCAGACACAGTTGTGGTTAGAAGTTTATACACATTCATGGGCATTAATATCGTGGTAATTTGGGATTTTTTGGGATTTCTTTGAATAGTTTTTTCCAGGGTGGAAGGATTGTACAGCATACATCTTTAATGGCTTAAACACACACGAAAACAGGGCTGGAATTTTAGATTTTCTATTATAAAGCTTCCCAAGAAGACTGAAGAACATGACCCCCCCACACACACACACACACAAAAAGGTGGGACACACCATTTGGTCCCTTTCTATTTTTTAATGTTATTGTTTTAACTGTGAAACTCAGTGTTACTTGGGTGGGCTGCCCAGGTATATGAAAGCCTGTTTTTACAGATTATTTTTTCCATCTTTCTGAGAGAATGCTTTTTGAACGTTGCTGCTAACCAGCCAACCTCCGGTCTCCCTAACGTCAGGCTGATCTGGTTGCTGCAGCAGTCCTTAATGTCTTTCTGCTGTGTCCCAACACTCTTTCCAGCTCTGTTGACTTTGACAGCAGAACCTGAGGGTACACAGCACTGGATAGAGGCAGCTGATTATTGTGCCAAAACAGTATATATATATAGTATTTATGTATTTAAGAAAGTGTGGATGTCCTTTAATCCACACAATTTAACTGTTCCAGTTAATGTAGCTTTTTTGTTTTATTTATATGACAACTGTTATAGTTGGTTAGTCTCCAGCTGTAACAGCACTAAACTGTAACAGTATTTTATCTCTTTCCACTTTCAAAGAAATGACTGAGAAAACTGTACTTTAAATTTTAATTGGTACCAAGAAATGTACCGATGTTGCAAATAAGATACATTTACCAGAGTTTCATGCAAAGAAGTCCCTGGGTGACCTCCAACATCTTTGGTGCAGTTTATCCAAAATGGGCTGGTTCTTGTCTACTGCCTTTCTACTCTACATGAACAGTCAAAGTACTTTACACATACATTCATACAAGCACTTTCTACATCTAAGCGCTTTCTAACATTCACACACAAACTACAATGAACGCATCGGGAGCAACTCAGAGTTCTGTATCTTGCCCAAGGATAAATTGGCATGCGGACTAGAACAGCCAGGGATCGAACCACCAACCTTCCAATAGCAGATGACCTGCTCTACCTCTTGAGCCACAGCCATCCCTAATGCAGTCATTTAAACATGTTCTGAGACCTCACTATACATCCATGTAAAATCTACTTTACTAACACACTCAGGTCAGTAACTGGCTTGAAATCACCAGTCCAATGTGATATATGGCGAGTCCTGACTTCCACAGTCTAGAGCAGGTAACGTGTTGCACTGCAAGGACTGTCAAATTTTTGTCATTATCAGAGCACAGTTATTGGGGCCACTCCTTCAACTGACGCTAACCTACAGAACCTACAGATAGTGCTTCTTTGCATTCACGTGTCAAGTGTCACTGATTGGGTTGACCACATTTTAAGGCGGTTGAACAAAAAGCTTTCAAACACGTTCCTCTGTCTCACTGAGTCCTCAGTGCTATATGGCTTCCTCAGGTTAATCAATGCAGCTTACACTACAGATTCATCATTAGTTTCAGAAAATGCTAATTAATTTATTTCCACTAAGAAAACAGGATCTTCCAGATTGGGCTGCCATTTTGAATCATGACAGTTAGCAACGACTGAGAACATGCATTAGTCTCAACAACTAACAGAGCATTCTCTGTTCTTCTATTAAACAGACCGATATGGCAGTGGCGATCTAGACTTAAGTGCACACCACACAAATATGATTGTCAACTCAAAACATACTGGAGACATTTAAGAAAAAAAAAAAACTGCACACACAAACCAACCTATTCACAATATGAGAGATTTTGGCTTTGTTGAAACATTCACTTAATTCACTGCTTCTCTTTTTTCCGACTCGTACAAAAACCTGTTCTACGGTGCCTCACTTTGCTTTCCTCCCATGCACTAGTCCTCGAACTTTCAGTGTACACTTATGTTTCAGCCAATTTAACCAGAACATCATCTGCATAGAAGCCTAGAAGGCAGTTCAGCAGCCAACAACTAAGAAAACCCACGCTGGATGAACACAGACGTTCTATGACTTTTAATTCAATTTCTTTTCAGCTTCTATTTTTCTGAGTCATTGAAGAGACACAAAAATAAATAAATAGCATGGACTGTGGCAGTAAGTGGAATTATTTAATCGGTGTTCTCTTTGGGTTTATCTTCAGTTCGACTGGCACTTGGGTTAGCCTGTTCCCTTTGGCCCTTTTGGTTTGAACTTCCAATCGAGGCCAAAGCAGAGTCAACATCTGTGCTGACCTGAGTCTCGTCCCGCACTTGCTCTACATTAGTCCCATAGACCACCTTCACCCCATTCAGGAGTGGACTGTCCTCCTCCACCTGGATCTCCTGGCCTTCCTCAACCTCGCGCAGGATTACTGGAAGCTTTGCATCTGCTTCTGTATTCTCCAGCAAAGCTATATCACTTTCCTCATAACGGGGCAACAAAGCCCCCTCCTCCAGCTTCTTCTGGAAATGCTGACGTTTGGCCCGGCCACAAGCCAATGCCTTCTCCAGGATCTGCTTCTCAGCCAGGCGGAGCTGGATAGCCATGCGAGAGTGAAGAGCTAGATCAGGTTTCTCCAGAATGGAGCAGTCCTCCTGAATAAGGAAAGGTTTCAAAAGGGGAGGAGAAAAAATAAGGTAGAAACAAGGAACAAACAAATACCACGCTGGGGGGAGGGAATTACAAAATTTATGGAATCAATGACCCCGTAAATTTTGCTTACAGAGCAGACTTTTCAGAGCAAAGATTTTTGCCTCTGAAAGTGCAGAACCTTTAAATGATTTTCATTAGACACATTTTAACAGGACAAAACTCCAGCCAACTGACCTCTGAAGTGGTCTTGTAGGTCTTGAGCAGAAGAGCAGCCCGAGTCTCAAGGAATGTCCACAACTTGATCTCATTCTCCCAGCTGACAGGGAACTCACTGTTGCCTAGGGTGAAAATCTTATTGATGGCACGATCTCCGAGCAGGTAGTCTTTCAGTTCATCTGAAATTAAGATAAATGTCAGTATCTCTAGGGCCATAAGAGACAAGTAGTAACATGGAGGTAGACTTAAAAGGTCAAAGGAGCATGTGGTTTCATCTTTAAACAACAAAAATCATAAAATGCATCCGATTTGAAATTGTCAACATGACAAATCTGGAATGGACCTAAAACATCCAAAAATGCAGTCAGCTGAAACAGAGGCAGTCCAAACAAGAATGCCAACTGCAAACCAAATTTCATGTATGTTTATGTATGGCAATAACAAAAAAAAGAGGTATTCTATTCTATAGTGCAGGTGTGCAGACATGAGCAATAAAGAAAGCTGCTGCTAGAACTGCTAACTTTACCCACGCGCAGAGCACCAGTTTGACATTGTGTGTGTGTGATGTTACGCAGCCAAGTTTCACACATTTCAGTGACACTTAAAACATAATTTGATTATAAAATAATATGCCAAACTTTTCAAATTGACTTTAAATGCACGCACGATATTGTATGGACAATGTTTAACGTGCGTTTCCTGAGTGTTTTGGATCCCTAATGAACAATGAAGGTCAGCCTTGACATGCATGTAAGAATGTGAGTTCACAAAAATAAAATAGCTACTTGTTGGCATGAGGAACACAAAGGGTTAGATTTATAGCAAGGATAATATCATAAATTGTTTCAAGTTTAAGCTCATCAGCTTGTTGATTCTGAACTGGAACTACTCGCAGGTCATTTGGATCAGTGAACAGTAAAACGTTCATTTGTTATCAACTTTATTGGTCGATGAAGACGACAAACCTTGTGTTACATATAAATTCAGATGGAATTATGAAAAGCTAAACTTACTACTGTATCCGGCAGATTTGACTCAAATGTGATTGAAACTCAGCCTTATTGCATCAGCGTCCCTTTAATTTGTGACCACTGTCAAAAGATGTAATAAGCCAACCACTCGACCTCCTAACGCCGTCTGACTCAACACAAGTTTGATATTTCCATTTCTGTCAGTGAGCGTAAAGAAGTTCTGAACACGCTCTGCTTCATTATCCTGCTGCCTTTGATCTTTAGACATGAACATGGTTTGGTTACACTGGAAGATGAAAGGGGAGAAACGCAGCATCCCAGTTGTATGTGCACACAATTCCATCATGTCA
Organism: Archocentrus centrarchus; assembly: GCF_007364275.1. NCBI lineage: Eukaryota > Metazoa > Chordata > Actinopteri > Cichliformes > Cichlidae > Archocentrus > Archocentrus centrarchus. The sequence goes on from NC_044367.1 coordinate 7,991,885, forward strand.
CATCTGTTAAGAAATGTTGATACACACAGCAACACACACAAATCCAAAAGGCACTGGGTCCTTTGAAAAATTAACATGCAGCAAAAAACAAAAACAAACAAAAAAAAAATCAGAATAATGTATCAGCGATGAGTCCTGTGATAGGAGGAGGATATGGCCTTGTGTGGTTGGGGATTCATGACAGTGGTGCCTTTCTGCATATAGGCCAATGAATATTGCAAACCCCAAAGTGAATTGCTCCTTCCACACATCTGGTTGCCTGCCTTGATCAATTAACCAGCTCAGAAATGGACAGGCCTTACTCCTCCACCTCTTTGATTCTTGCAGAGGAAGCAGTCGCCTGACGGCCATCTCAAAGCATTTAAGAAAAAAAAAAAAAAAAAGCACGTAGTGTGCTTAGTTTTACAGAGCTATCAGGTTTGTAACCTGCAGGTTCTACAGAGATTTCACTCTGAATGTGTGTGTGTTGTATTGGTGCCTTACCCTCTGTCATGCAGAAGACTCTTAGGAAGGCGAGGAGCTGGGCTGAAATTGGGGGTTCATTACAGTGCAGAGCAAAAACATAGGATCTGAAAGACAGCAGCATAAAGGCCAACATGTTAGTAAACAGGTCAACACATGACTACAAGGAGTAAGCCTTTAAAAAACTTTTCAAAATCCTGATTCTCATCTCCCACAGTTGAGATTCACAAATGCCAAAAACACATTATTTTAAGTTAGAGAGAAACAACTTCATTAAAATAGTGCACCTCAACTATACAGGAGCGTGCACAACCTGGATGGTGTGGTGAAAGAGGTGTAGAAAAATGTTTTTTGAGCTATAAAACATGTGACTTTACTGTGATGAAACACTGAAAAATTAATCCAACACAAAAGTCCCAAAAATGGCTCTAAACTAGTACTTACCAATGTTTTTACATCCAGTATTGATCTCCATCCAAACATGGATGGAGATCAATGTAAAAAACAAGAAAGTGACTGAATCACATTTTTAGTCCAATTTAAAAAAAAAAAGAAAAAAAAAAAGCAACAATTTCCTGGCATGAAAAAGAATAAAGCCAACATGGAAGTGCCCAAAACTGCTCTTTCAAATGTTCCCTTGAGGATGGCTCCAAAACAAGCCAATACCTCATTTGTAATTAACTTATGAAAACCAAGAGCTGAAAAAGTGCTGAACCTTTGGTTCACGGGGATTACTTTGCCACACACTGACCTCATTCTTTGAAACTTAGGCCATGTTTAATATGGACCTCCATCAGAACAGACTGACAGAACAGGAAAAGCTGAACAGGCTGCTTTAAGAACTAATACATGTCCAAATTTGAGCTTTTACAAACAAATCCTGTGAACCTGACATCTGCCTGCAGCTCACCTCATTCTCGCAGATCTAATTTTTTCTTTGGCCTCTCTGAACAATAATGTTAATGCAGCAATTTCATGTATTCCTGTGGATTGCAAAAGTCAGCAGGAGGCCAGAAAACATGGGATATATTAGAACTTAAGTGACAATATTTTCCTGCCTCAGCAAAGTGATCGATGTGGCGATCAGAGTAGCACAGGGTCGGCATTATTACAAGGAAGAAATGCATTACAGCCGCCTCCCCGTTCTTCCTATTAAATTATCCCTCTGTCCAATGCTGTAGAAGCAGGAGAGCAGCCAGCTCAGGAAAGTTCATTCTACGCCCTGCAGTGAGCTTAAAGGTTGTTTTTGCCACTTAAAATACCCACACGGACTGATCTGCATGATGTAAAAAGAGTCTGATGATAGCAGCTACTCCACATGTCACCAAGGCCTGAATCTGTTGCTCTTTCCTTTGAAAATGATCTATGAGCAAATCTGTCAGTTTAATAGAGCACCGCAGCAACAACGGGGATTGTTTCACTTAATTTCCACTGTTGAGATTTAGGCTGTCATCAATAAGAGATTAAAAGCATCTGATTAAAAATGCTGCACCGAGAATGCTGCATAAAATTAAGAGGCTAATGATAAACTGATTAAGCTTCTTGGTGATGAAAGTGTTGGGGTGGATAGTAAATTGAAACTTGGTAGGTGGGGGTGGGGGGTGTTGCAACATTTAGATTATGTGCTTAAATTATACCAAAGAGGGGCCTAATTGGTTGAAATATCTACTGCTGGAAGACACAGCACAGCTATATAAAAAGGTGCAGAGTTTGTGGTGAGCCTGGAGCCCTCGTTGACCCATATTAAAGGGCTTAGTGTGAACAGAGCACGTCAAACATTTACAGCAGGGTTACACTGGAGGGGCTGAACCTACGCTGGGATGCCAGCTCTCGCCAGAACTTCGGCCTTCATGGCGTAGAGGCGTTCGCTCTTGCTGACACCAAGCTTGATCTTCACCCGGTCGTGAGAGTTGTCTTGGAAGAAGAAGCCGTTGTGGATTACGAACTCGGCATTGGATCTTGTGCCATAAAAGATGTAGATCTGTGGGAAGAACAGATCATCAGATTCTATTCAATTCAATTCAATTTTATTTATATAGCGCCAAATCACAACAAACTGTCGCCTCAAGGCGCTTTGTATTGTGGGTAAAGACCCTACAATAATACAGAGAAAACCCAACAGTCAAAACGACCCCCTATGAGCAGCACTTGGCGACAGTGGAAAGGAAAAACTCCCTTTTAACAGGAAGAAACCTCCAGCAGAACCAGGCTCAGGGAGGGGCAGTCATCTGCCGCGACCGGTTGGGCTGAGGGGAGAGAAAGACATGCTGTGGAAGAGAGCCAGAGATTAATATCAATTAATGATTAAATGCAGAGTGGAGTATAAACAAAGTAAATAAGGTGAATGAGAAACAGTGCATTATGTGAACCCCCCAGCAGACTAGGCCTATAGCAGCATAACTAAGGGATGGTTCAGGGTCACCTGATCCAGCCCTAACTATAAGCTTTATCATAAAGGAAAGTTTTAAGCCTAATCTTAAAAATAGAGAGGGTGTCTGTCTCTCGAATCCAAGCTGGAAGCTGGTTCCACAGAAGAGGCGCCTGAAAGCTGAAGGCTCTGCCTCCCATTCTACTCTTAAGTATCCTAGGAACCACAAGTAAGCCAGCAGTCTGAGAGCGAAGTGCTCTGTTGGGGTGATATGGTACTATGAGGTCTTTGAGATAAGATGGTGCCTGATTATTCAAGACCTTGTATGTGAGGAGAAGAATTTTAAATTCTATTCTAGATTTAACAGGGAGCCAATGAAGAGAAGCCAATATGGGAGAAATATGCTCTCTCTTTCTAGTCCCTGTCAGTACTCTAGCTGCAGCATTTTGGATCAGCTGAAGGCTTTTCAGAAAGCTTTTAGGACAGCCTGATAATAATGAATTACAATAATCCAGCCTAGAAGTAATAAATGCATGAATGAGCTTTTCAGCATCACTCTGAGAAAGGATGTTTCTAATTTTAGAAATATTGCGCAAATGCAAAAAAGCGGTCCTACATATTTGTTTAATATGTGCATTGAAGGACATATCCTGGTCAAAAATGACTCCAAGATTTCTCACAGTGTTACTGGAGGCCAAAGTAATGCCATCCAGAGTAAGTATGTGGTTAGACACCATGTTTCTAAGATTTGTGGGGCCGAGAACAAGAATTTCAGTTTTATCTGAATTTAGAAGCAGGAAATTAGAGGTCATCCAGGCCTTAATGTCTTTAAGACATTCCTGCAGTTTAACTAATTGATGTGTGTCATCTGGCTTCATTGATAGGTAAAGCTGAGTATCATCTGCATAACAATGAAAATTGATGCAGTGCTTTCTAATAATACTGCCTAAGGGAAGCATGTATAATGTAAATAAAATTGGTCCTAGCACAGAACCCTGTGGAACTCCATAATTAACCTTACTGTCTGAAGAAGACTCCCCATTTACATGAACAAATTGGAGTCTATGAGATAAATATGATTCAAACCACTGCAGTGCAGTACCTTTAATACCTATAGCAAGCTCTAATCTCTGTAATAAAATGTTATGGTCAACAGTATCAAAAGCTGCACTGAGGTCCAACAGGACAAGAACAGAGATGAGTCCACTGTCAGAGGCTCTAAGAAGATCATTTGTAACCTTCACTAATGCTGTTTCTGTACTGTGATGAATTCTGAAACCTGACTGAAACTCTTCAAATAAACCGTTCCTCTGCAGATGATCAGTTAGCTGTTTTACAACTACTCTTTCAAGAATCTTTGAGAGAAAAGGATGGTTGGAGATTGGCCTATAATTAGCTAAGACAGCTGGGTCAAGTGATGGCTTTTTAAGCAGAGGTTTAATTACAGCCACCTTGAAGGTCTGTGGTACATAGCCAACTAATAAAGACTGATTGATCATTTTTAAGATTGAAGCATCAATAATTGGAAAGACTTCTTTGAACAGTCTAGTAGGAATGGGATCTAATAAACATGTTGCTGGTTTGGAGGAAGTAACTATTGAAGTTAACTCTGAAAGATCAACTGGAGCAAAAGAGTCTAAACAAATACCAGCAGTGCTGAAAACAGCCGAACATGAAGAATAATCTTTGAGATGGTTATGAATAATTTTTTCTCGAATGTCTAAAATTTTATTTGTAAAGAAATCCATGAAGTCACTACTAGTTAAGGTTAATGGAATACTCGGCTCTACAGAGCTCTGACTCTTTGTCAGCCTGGCTACAGTGCTGAAAAGAAACCTGGGGTTGTTCTTATTTTCTTCAATTAATGATGAATAGTAAGATGTCCTAGCTTTACGGAGGGCTTTTTTATAGAGCAACAAACTCTTTTTCCAGGCTAAATGAGCATCTTCTAATTTAGTGAGACGCCATTCCCTCTCCAGCTTTCGGGTTATCTGCTTTAAGCTGTGCGTTTGTGAATTATACCACGGAGTCAGGCACTTCTGATTTGAAGCTTTCCTTTTCAGAGGAGCCACAGTATCCAAAGTCATACGCAGTGAGGAAGTAAAACTATTGACGAGATAATCGACCTCACTGGGAGCAGAGTTTAGGTAGCTGCTCTGCACTGTGTTGGCACATGGCACTGAAGAGCATAACAATGAAGGAATTAGATCCTTAAACTTAGTTACAGCACTTTCAGAAAGACTTCTACTGTAAATAAACTTATTCCCCACTGCTGTGTAATCCATTAAAGTAAATGTAAATGTTACTAAGAAATGATCAGACAGGAGGGGGCTTTCAGGGAATACTGTTAAGTCTTCAGTTTCTATGCCATATGTTAGGACAAGATCCAGAGTATGATTAAAGTGGTGGGTGGGCTCCTTTACATTTTGAGAGAAGCCAATTGAATCTAACAATAGATTAAATGCAGTGTTGAGGCTGTCATTCTCAGCATCTACATGGATGTTGAAATCACCCACTATAATTATTTTATCTGAACTGAGCACTAAATCAGATAAAAAGTCTGAGAAATCAGACAGAAACTCTGAGTAGGGACCAGGTGGACGATAGATAATAACAAATAAAACAGGTTTTTGATTTTCCCAATTAGGATGGACAAGACTAAGAGTCAGGCTTTCAAAAGAATGAAAACTTTGTCTGGGTCTCTGATTAATTAATAAGCTGGAATTGAAGATTGCAGCTAATCCTCCTCCTCGACCTGTGCTTCGAGCATTCTGACAGTTACTGTGACTCGGGGGTGTTGATTCATTTAAACTAACATATTCATCCTGCTGTAACCAGGTTTCTGTAAGGCAGAATAAATCAATACGTTGATCAATTATTAAATCATTTACTAATAGGGACTTGGAAGAGAGAGACCTAATGTTTAACAATCCACATTTAATTGTTTTATTCTTTGGTGCAGTTGATGAAGCTGTATTATTTATTGTTTTTGAATTTTTATGCTTAAATAGTTTTTTGCTGATTTTAGCTTTGGTTTTTGGTGGTCTGGGAGCAGGCACCGACTCTATGGGGATGGGGTTTTGGGGGGATGGCAGGAGGAGAGAAGCTGCAGAGAGGCGTGTAAGACTGCAACTCTGCTTCCTGGTCTCAACCCTGGGTAGTCAGTTTTTAGGAGGGTTAATAAATTTGGCCAGATTTCTAGAAATGAGAGCTGCTCCATCCAAAGTGGGATGGATGCCGTCTCTCCTAACAAGACCAGGTTTTCCCCAGAAACTTTGCCAATTATCTATGAAGCCCACGTCGTTTTTTGGACACCACTCAGACAGCCAGCGATTCAAGGAGAACATGCGGCTAAACATGTCGCTCCTGGTCTGATTGGGGAGGGGCCCAGAGAAAACTACAGAGTCCGACATCGTTTTTGCAAAGTTACACACCGAGTCAATATTAATTTTAGTGACCTCCGATTGGCGTAACCGGGTGTCATTACTGCCGACGTGAATAACGATCTTACCAAATCTACGATTAGCCTTAGCCAGCAGTTTCAAATTTCCATGAATGTCGCCTGCTCTGGCCCCTGGAAGACATTTGACTATGGTCGCCGGTGTCTCTAGCTTCACGTTTCTCAAAACAGAGTCACCAATAACCAGAGTTTGTTCCTCGGCGGGTGTGTCGCCGAGTGGAGAAAAACGATTAGAGACGTGAATAGGTTGGTGGTGTACCCGGGGCTTCTGCTTAGGACTACGCTTCCTCCTCACCGTCACCCAGCTGGCCTGTTTTCCCTGCTGCTCGGGATCTGCTGGGGGGGAGCTAACGGCGGCTAAGCTACCATGGTCCGCACCCGCTACAGGGGCCTGGCTAGATGTAGGATTTTCCAGTGTGCGGAGCCGAGTCTCCAGTTCAGAAAGCCTGGCCTCCAGAGCTACAAACAGACTACATTTATTACAAGTACCGTTACTGCTAAAGGAGGCCGAGGAGTAACTAAACATGTGACACCCAGAGCAGGAAAGTGCAGGAGAGACAGGAGAAGAAGCCATGCTGGTAGTGAGTCGGCTAAGGGCTAAGCTACTAGCTAAGCTAAGCTAGCGAATTTCTAAAAACAAATAAAGTGAGTAATGTGAATACAGGTGATTCAGCAAAGAGTATGCTATTTAAAGTAGGTGAAGATTACACTAAAATATGTTATTATCCAGATAAATCTAGTTATACAGATATAACAGCTAACACACAGCAAAACACTGTGCTCCGAAACAGGAACAGGAAGTGATACAATACCGCAGTGAGAGCCAACACCAAGTGACACCCAGTGACACAATACTCAGTGGTGCTGGCAGGAATACATTTCATAGTAAGCAGGATTCAAGCGCCACATCATAAAACTCGCAGCACAGACTCTCAGCAACTCACTTTCTTTTTTCTTTCTGATAAAATATACTGTTGTCAATATATTTATTTATTTATTTTTTTTTTAAATGTGCATACAGGATTATGGCTGCTGGTGCCACTGATACTCATCCTCAGTTGCCTTTTTGCCATAATCCCATTTATTCCCAACTTTCATGTTGCTTTTAGCAGCCATCCATTCTTAGCCTGCATTCCTTTTTGCAACATAACAGTGGATCTACCATCTGCACAGTAAAGATTACACTGTTATTTAATCATTATTAATAGATCAGTATTATGTATTACCTTTTAAAAGTACAAATTTGTGCATAATAATTTGTGCATGCTGTACAGAGTCAGTCAATATTTCTCCTGCTTTCATACAGCTGCTAACATCAATATTACTGAAAAGAGGCTGCGTGTAAACAGAGACGAGGAGGACAGAAAGACCAACGTGTGACCATCTCCTCACCTGTTCATTCTTCTTGTAGTCCTGCAGTGCCACACACTCACAGCGATCGTCCTCTAGGTTGTATCCGGTGGTGATCTGCAAATTGGAAAGTGATGTTATTAACGCAGCCCTTACCACGGCTAAATATATTAGCAGCAGAAAGAATCCAGAACCCTTCAGTTTCAACAAGAGACCTGTGAGCCTGTAGAGCTCCACTGTCAAATGTTTTACTTCAACAATGTGAGATATATAGGAAAGGAAACTAATTTGGCTGCAGGTCAACCATCATTGAGCTGATACTTTATTTCTTTACACAGTTTTTGGTAATTTGTAAACATTAAGAAACAGCTAGTAAACAAAGTCACTGACATTTCTCAGGGTAACAAAGCAGTTTCTAAGGCTTTGGGATTCGAGTGAACTGCAGTCAGAGCCATTACCCACAAACAAAACTCTGAACAGTGGTGAATCTTCCCAGGAGCGGCCAGCCTGCATAAATTACTCCAAGAGCACATCGACCAATCATCCAGAAGGTCACAAAGCATGCATAGTTACATATTTATATAACTGTATTCATTTATATAAAAAGTGAAACTGTTACAATGAGGTGGTTAGTTTGTGATATTATTCATTACTCTGACCTAAATTTACTGGTCTTGTACTGAAGTTTGTGTCCCAGTAACTTGCAGTAACTGATGGAGTCTTTGACCTGCACACTGATCTGGTCTCGACTCAGATCAGACTGAGCATGAACGGTCTGTTTACGGTCATGCCAAAGCATCTCAAAGGGCCTGGCAGGTCTGGACAATCATTTTCCCATAATAAATAAAATCGTCATTTAAAAAAAAAACCCTGCATTTTGTATTTACTCAGGTTATCTTTGTCTAATATTAAAATTTGTTTTATGAACTGAAATGTGACAAATCTGCATAAAAACTAAGAAATCAGGAAGGGGTAAATACTTTCTCACAGCTCTGTGTCTCTGTTCTGATGTCAACAGAATGTTTTCCAACTTTCTGATAATGAAACCACACTTCACAGTATGGAAGAGTGTGTCCATACTGATGGCTTAAACCATCAGGTTACAACAGTGTGCACATGTGTGTGTGTGTATGTATATACCAGTCCATTTGTATGGTTGCACATATCCCAGAGCGGGATGAGGGCCAGAGTGACCCGGCTGCCGTCCTCAGTTGGGATTTGATTCTGACGGGTCATCACGGAGGACACTGCCCACCTGTGACACACAATCATCAGAACACAGATCTACAGCAGGAAAAGGTACTTCATGCTGAGAGATCTGGAAGATCACAACAGATCTCCAAAGCAGTTTAAACTAAAACCTGCAGCAGACAGAACTGGCTACACTGTAACTCACCAAAAACAGGACAGAAAGGCCTGAGGTTGGCTACTTACTGTAGCAACAACTGTGCTCTCAAATAAGAATGAGAGGATTGTACAGTAGTAAACTCAACACGGATGAAACTAATATATTGATCCGTTATTTGCCACAAAGTACTTGGTAAATAAATATTTGTGGAAGAGAACTTAAAAAAACAAAAAAAAAACAAACAGCTTAATTTTATAATTAAATTAAGACTGGGAAGCATGGTGGTGGAGTGGTTAGCACTGGCAGTTCACAGCAAGAAGGTTACTGGTTCAAAATCTGGTTGGCTAGGGCCTCTCTGTGGAGTTTGTTCTCTCTGGGCATCCCGACTTCCTCACACCGTCCAAAGACATGCAAATTAGGTGAGGTCGATAAAGTGTTTGAAGTTCAACTTCCACATAGTCAAAAATCAAAAATTCATCTCCAACATTTTGTAGAATTTTGCCAACGAAAACTTGTGCCACATTTCAGAAGAGCCAGCTTATAAATAAGGAAGGAGTAGCCATAGACGTTTATCAGTCTACAGTTTTTTCTTGAAAATTCATAAAAAATAAAGTAACCCCCCCCCCCCCCCCCCCCCCCCCAAAAAAAAAAACTTCATCAGCAGCATTTTGTAAAGATTTGCCCAATGAATACTTCAGGGTTCGAGCTAGTGGTCACTGTATTAATGTATGGTTAAATGTGACTTGGAGTATAAAGCAATTTAAGTCTGCTATAATACTGCCTATGGATCAAGATGTGAAATGTATCTAAACCCTTGCCTTTAGAATACACAGTACGTTCTCTACTAGCACAAATGTGTGCGTTTAAGCACAGTTTAAGGAAGAAATGTGTTCTAATGGAACGAACTAACTGCCTTAGTTTGTCAGATGTGGCACGAGGCCAAAACGAAGGTAAATCTGTGACAGTCACAACTAAGCTGTAACAAAGCAAAAATATTCTGCTCCAGTTTACACAAAAAAGATCCACAAACATGTAAAGTGACTTATGCACTGACCTGTAGTCATCAAATGTGAAGCCGTCCTTCAAGGGCAGCTTACTGGCAGTGGGATGAGTCTGGAGATACAAAGAAGGTGGTAGACAAGAAGGGAATTAAAAAAAATATATATATATATATTTTTTTAAATGGACAAATCAGTATGAGGAATTTCATTATGTAGGTAAGCTTGGGGGGGGGGGCTATCTAACAAGAAGGACTGGGAGTACAGGGCTACCACAGGGATGTATGACAGTGTGTGGTCTGTTAGTGTAGTATGACATTTGACCTCACACATACATCACTGTCAACTTAATTTGTTGTGGCCAGCAGCTGTCATAAATCTGCCTCATCGGTTTCAGCAAGAATCAGTGTGTGTTCACATGTGTGTTCGCATGTGTGTGCCCATGGATGCCGCTGGTTCCTCCATTTAAAGCCTCAGCCACCACCTAGCAGAGCCATCTGTAAACTGTTTTGAGCTTAAGCAGCAGAAAGAGAGTGCAGTGGAATCCATAATAAAGAGGAGGGGAAAAATGGAAGGACATAAAGACAGAAAAGCATAAGAAAGTAGAAACAGTGCCCAGTGAGAGGTGGATCTGTGCTCTAATGCTTTAACTACCAACGGTGTGTTTTCCATTCTGAAAAAACAAAAACAAACACACACACACACACACACCCACACAAACTTGGTCACCTGCTCAACCAGGTGAGCTGAACAGGCACACATACTTAAGCTTTGTTTTAAGCAACAGATCAGATGAATGTACTGTAGTGACATAGTGGCAACCTCTTAGGCTCATGAATAAAGCCAACATGGATGTGCCAAAAGCTGCGGTTCCTCTAATGGCCACTTGAGGCTGGCTCCAAAATAGTCAACTTCTATAGACTCCCATGTCCAACTTTACAACATTAAAAAGCAAATTTGTATTAAAGAAATAAATGAATAAAATTTTGAGCTCTATGGGTAGTTTCCTCTTTCATAAACAGATGTATAGAGTGATTTCTTTCCTGTTTAAAAGAAAGAAACAAAAAAAACAAAAACCAAAACCAAAACAACACACGGAGGCTTCAAACTGCAAAGTTCAAAACCAGCAGGTGATACTGCTGTGTTTTATATACAGACTGGTTTCCACACAAACACAAAAACAGTACCATGCTAAAGTCTTGTGATGCAAAGAAAGAAATACAGAAGCTGACTAACGTCACATTACTGAAAACTTACAATATTTAAAATATACATGTGAACTTCAATTTCCTTGAAATTTTTTACTTCATGATATTTAACAATGGTTTATATCCCTGATATAATAAATAATAAAACAATTACATTAAAATAAAATACTGTACATCTTTGTGTCTTCTCTCCATTCCTGGCCACAAAAACTTGTTTCTTACATGTAAAATTACATTTACAATAAAAACATTAGAGTAACATTTATTTGGAAGAAACTGTTCAGTTTTAAACTTCTAGCTTCACAACACCCCATTTTCATGATGATCAAGAACTCAACATCATGCTCAAACCTGAAACACACACACACACACACACACACACACACACACACACACACACACACACACACACACACACACACACACACACACACACACAGTCATGTTTCCATCACTTCAGAGAACATTACACTGCACTGCACTTATTTCCTTACAATGACCCCCTAACCCTACCCCCAGTTCTAGCCACTACCAGTCAAAACCTCAACCTAACCATAACGTAATTCTAAGCCAGCTAAATTTTTATATTACACACACGGCTAAAACACACAGAGCTCTGGGTTACATTTGGCTTGACGTGGAGATTGAGCGAGGAGGGCTCATGGAGGTGTGTGTGCTCCATCCTCTCATCTGTGATACATCTCCCTTCCTAGTGTACCATGCACACACACACACACACACACACACACACACACACACACACACAAACACACACACACACACACACACACACACACACACACACACACACACCTCCCCCTGAAAATGAGCTTGTCACATTTGCTTTGAATAGAACTGACCTGAATGCACCTTCCTCAACGCCCTCACCCCACCCCCACCGCCTATGTCCCTCTGGCCAGTGTGTGTGTTTTTATATATTATGAATTTATTTTATTATTTATATTATACACACACATATACACCATCCACACTGATAGAAAATTGATGTACACAGACACCACTAACATCCAAGACAACTGATGTACTAGGCACTTGACACTTGCCTAGTACCTCAGTAGTCTATGTATATTATGAACAGTAAAGACATAAATATAGTAAATATAAATATAGACAGATATTTTTTAAAAAGTGCCGAGTTCTGTGTTGAATGATGTTAGGTTATAAACATCTGTAGTTACAAAGATGGATTACATCAAACTCGAGTCCACTTACTGGACAGTGTGTATATACAATCTACACACACCCACACCTGCATAATATGTAGGTCAAGGTGTGAGCTGAAGAACAGACTAGGAATCTGCAACTGAAATCTATGGGAGCAACAGCAAAGACAGAGGTAGATACACGTTGTTCATATTAGCACGCACACGGGGCCTGTTTGAGGTAAACTCGTCACTACTCTCTGATGGATATACTGAGCAGTAGTAGCAGCGTTTATGAACATAACTGTAAAATTACTCCATTTCACTTTTTTGTGTACTGCTCGAGCTGTACACAGAGTGATGTATGTGCAAATAGTTAATATTGGCCAGTTTATCAAGCTGGCTGATTTATGGAGGGTGAACTTTCCCGCTTTAACTTTACAAGCATGATCCTCTGCAATCATTTGTAGGGATGAATCAGTGTCACTGTGTGCAGCGTGCATGCACCAGAGAAAGTCTCCTCTCCTGACAGATAAAAGTCAAACTCAGAGCAGTAGGAGCATTTTTTTTTTTTTTTTTTTTTAATATAGTTTAGTGTAGTTAGTAGAGTTTAATTGGGCTGAGCATCACTACCGTAAAGCTACCTGCTGTTCCTTTTTTGGGGCCACTGCATGCAAGAAAGTCTGTTTGTTGCAAACCCAAAATCCTTTTTGTGTAGCCGCATACCTACAGAAACAGACACCAATGAGCCACCATAAATCTTTCATAACACCAGCTCTTATTCTGCTACTGTGCTGCACACACTACTCTGCAAACAGTGATATTTGTAGTATATAAGCTACTGACAATTCATTTTTATACATTATACTGACATTTTCATGTGCATGTGTTTAATTTGGGAAAAAACAGAAACCACAAACCAAGTTTTATAAATATGACTCCGCCTTCCTTTTTAAACATTTCTGCAGATATTGCAATGAAAATCTGGTCTCATCACAGATATTGCAGTACTTCTACTCACATCCATGTGTTAATTAAACTTTAGTAAAACAAGAAAAACAAGGTCAAGACACTAAACCAAGAACACCCTTTTTCCTCAGAGGTTCATCCTGACTTAAGTGAAAGGCCCACACACTGAACAACTGAATTGACACGTCACATACAACGCTTTGGTCCTGAATAATAAAAAAAAATAATTAAAAAAAGAAAGAAACTGATGTCACAGTATTATTCCCATTAATATGTTGTGAAGATGCCTTTACAATGCCTCATTCTTCTGACAGGAGTGCATGAAATTTAAAAAACGAAAAAACAAAAACAATGTCATTCAATGAAAACAAAATACAAGCAGCCAACCAAAAACAACAATTAGCCTACACTTAAGCTCTGTAAACAACATTTAAATGCAGTCAGAAAAAAAGTCTGTATTCTTTCAGTTGTGGGGTTTTTTACATGTCAGGACATAAAACACTCATCTGGTCCTCAACAGATTCTAAAACTAGGAACTCTTAATGCCAAAGACAACTTGGACAAATTTATGATCCAAACTTTGCGGGAAAAGTTGGGGGATGGCCCCTTCCTGTTCCAACATGACTGCACACCAGTGAACAAAGACATGGATGAGTGTGTTTTGTGTAGAAGAACTTGACTGCCTGCACAGAGCCCTGACCTCAACCCCACAGAAGGCCTTTGACAGACTGCGAGCCAGGACTTCTTGTCCAACATCAGTGTCTGTGCTCGTAAACGTGCTTCTGGAAGAATGGTCAAAAATTCCCATAAACACTCCTAAACCTGTGGAACGCCTTTCCAGAAGAGTTGAAGCTGTTATAGCTGCAAAGGGTGGGATGTCACTCAAGTTCATGTGGGTATGAAGATGGGCAAGCATATACTTCTGGCAATATAGTGTGTACACACACACACACACACACACACAATTACGTGTGACTATGTGGGTCTGAAAAAATTACTGAACCAAATATAGGTCTCATTCATACCAGTTATCTTAATATGCAAAATAAGTTGTACATCATCTAATTAAAAACACCTAGATACAGAGAAACAAAAATAATTACTTGACAAAGTCTTCTTCTGCTGCCTCTTTGATTTAAGAAGACGAGGCTGACTTCAGAGAGGAGAACTGTTCTGAGTTCTGATCAAAGCTGAGCTGGCATTTCACCATGATTTAGATTAATAATGGAACATTAGCATATTTTCAGATTACCATCCCACTATCTGTTGTCTCAGGCTGTTAAACGTATCATATAATCACTGTCTCTCTTATTCCATTTGTTGGCACATTAAACTGGACAGAAAAAGTCTCTGTGATGATCTTCAAAGTTCATAAACTGAATCTTTCTCCTAACTGTAAAAAAAAGGTTCTGCTGATCTTGTTATAAAAATCACTTTGCTATCCATCACATTCTGATTAGAAGCTTATAAGCCAACTGAATTCCAAAGAAAGGGAAATATCAGCAATCATAATCCATAGTTCATCTGTGACCAAAGAACCCCATCTGTGGTTCAGCCCCATCTAGAATTCTTTTGCTAATTTTAGATGTTTTGTGTTCTTTTCTGTCTCATTTCTGACCCAATGCCTCCCTCTCCTGGTCATGGCGGAGAATTTCAAGCACAGGACAACTACCTTCAGTTGGCACTTATTAGGTACACCTAGGTAAAGCTGGTGCTGTCTAATACAGCAGTGCAGCATGAAATCCTCCTTCATGAAGGTCTTTGGGCAAGATCTGTGTGCTTAGGCACAGCTAAAAGCTCAGTGTGTGCAACTGGGTGAAAGACTTGAAAAAAGGGCTTTGGGTGCTCAAATTGAACTGCAAGGCACTATACAAGTACCAGTCTATTTACCAAGTACACATTTGCAAACATTTATTTTCATCCTCAACTTTTTCCACCACCAGATGTGTAGTTGTTGGTGAAAGGCTGCTGTGTGTGGGGAGGGCCTATGAAGGATGGAGTAGAGAGATGAAGAAAGAGATGAAATTTTCTTTCTTATTCTGAAGAAAGAAAAAAAAAAAAAAAGAACTGTGGACCTACATTGTTTGGCTTTATGGTGGATTTGTAGTAAAAAGGTGAGCAGAATTATTTGCAAATATTTTATATTCTGTGATTGTCAAGTCAAAAAAATTGCTCTGCTGGACATAAGCTCAATGAAACACTGCTTCATGATATTTTCCATTTTTAAAAGCTAACTTTAAGAGCCCCCTTTTACATGGCTAATGTTTTCCCAGTTTAATTAAAACAAAACTTCCATCTAGATCAGGGGTGGGCAATTCATTTTCCCAAGCGGTCATATGAGAAACAGAGTATTGTGGAGGGCTGCACCAATAAACTGCACTCAGTTCTGCTCAATATTCATTTTCTCTCTACTGGTAAGAGCAGATGTAACAATAACAGTGTGAAACAGGCAAAATAGGTATAGGTAAAAGTGATAACATTTTAATCAAAATGCTGTTATAGTAAAGTCAGTGAACAAGTGTGTGATATTTGATGGGTCTAGCCTCAGCAGTGTGCATCTATAGTGTGAATTTGAACATCCTAGGTCACACTGATCTTGAGTTATGGCCAATTTGAAAGTTTTTGTGGATCAGATGAAACTGCCAATGCCAAATTTCAAAACTCGCCATCAGTATCGCTGTCTGTCTTTGGCCACTCCCACAACTTTCACCTGTTCCTCAGCAAAGCAATGCCACACATTGCCACAAATTTGATAGGTTGATGTGGCACATTTTTCCACCGACACAAAAGGGGATGCCGTGATTTTTTTTTCCTCTTTCCTTTTTTGCCTGCAAGCCCTTCCTGCTAGTGATTTTTTTTCTGTTTCTTCCTGCATCAAACGTGAAAAAGCAAGGCATAAATGACTGATCATAACTCTGGTTTTACTTGGCCTACCAACACAACTTAAAAACTGGTATGTGTTTTGAAGGTCGCACATTTGACACAAGTTGAAAGGGTGACTCACATAGGGTGTGTCCCAATTCAGGGGCTGCATCCTTTTAAGGCCACATTTTAAAGGCAGATTACCTCACAGCCAGGAAACGAAGGCTGTCCCAGTACGAAGGCACGCTTCCCTGGATTTTAGGGACAGGCTGGGTGTATCCCCATGATTCATTGCAGGTTGAAGCCTGTTGCAGGAATTGTGGAGGAGAGCAGCCGAAATTTTTGAAATATTACCGTTTCTGTGACGCAAAATAGACTTTTATAATGTTTTCAGGAAAGAATGGTGACATGTAAACCTTAAATATCGGTTCGATTTATCAAGATATTGCTTCATCTCCAAATTAATTTTTGGAGATGTCTGCTCCTGCTGGTCAGGAGAGAACGCCTGACTTCTGTCACATCATCTTGAAAACCCCCACCAGCTTTCACACTGAGTGGAAGTTAAACACGGATACCTAACTGTTCATGTTTGCTTTATTTCACTGTTGTTCCTGAGGAAATTAGTTGGGCTGTGATTAAAGTTAAGCTTCATAACTGGATAGTTTTATTTAACTTCAATGTCTCACTGGAAAGCTGTCAATAGGATGTAAGTTAGAAAAAAGAAACAATGGTTACAAATATCATGGCTTCAAAGGCACCATTTATTTAATTTTACTGGGGATGGATGACCAGTTACAAGAAATTCAAAAGAGTTAGACTTGCAGTCCACTGCTGCTTAAAAACAGAACTTCACTGTTTAACAGTTATTTAATAGAAGACATGAAGTCCTGACATCAGGTTAACTGAACCTTGAATAAATATTCATCATCAAACTGTGTTGAAGTTATATAAAGCACTTAAGAGTGCTCATGTAGAGTAGAAAAGCACCATATAAGAACCAGTCCATTCACTATTTAAAGACACATGTTTTATGTTCCAGTCATGCTGCTCTCATCTGGACCTTTTGTCTGTTTGTTCTGGATTTCCCCCCTTTTGTGATTTATTACTAATGAAAATGAAAACAGTCTCCTGAACAGGGCTGCAACGATTCATTGAGTAACTCGAATAATCCAGTCGCAAAAACTCCACAATGCAATTTTTTTGCTTTGATGCTTCGTTTAATGCACGTTTCTGTAGAGCGATGAAAATAGACCTCCAATAGAAACGCATTTAGGAACACACGTGTGAATAAAAAAAAAATATCACAACATTAAGCCAAAGCTGACCTCAGTTTTCTCAATACGAGTGATAACAGCAGAAGTGACGATGCTGTCAGTTTAACGTGGAGCGTGTCTACACACACACACACACACACAAACGGCGAAGAACAGACAGGCGGAGCCGTTACTGAGACTGAACTCAGTTGGAGTGAACAATAGTTTTGTTTTCTAACATCCAAAACAGCCGCGCTTGTTATTGTAGTCACCATAAAAACCTTTACTGGGAAACAGCTGACAGGAGTCCTTCATCGAACCACCTGATCATCAAGTTCCAAAATGGAAAAAGTTCACTTTGGAGCTGCTTCCATTCACTGCTGTTTAGAAGAGCAACAAATCTTCAGTACAGCTGCAGAAGTTAAAATAAAATATGTAAATGAACTGTAAACGTAGCCTGATCTGAGGTCTAAATTGGGCAGCCTGCTGAAGGCTGACAGCAGCCGTCCTGCTTTCCATCACAGTGACCCCTGCAGAAAGCAGGGGTGAGTCTAAAGGGGAGCGTCTACGCCAGCATAACGTCTGTTTCTGCATGCTCCTTCAAAGGCTTACAACCACACACTCATTCACTAGCACACTTAAACACGTGCACACAAAAATGCACAGCAAACCATCCAGGAGATGCAACACTTTTTTTTTTTTTTGCCTCCAATTAATGTAAGAGGAGAGTAAACAGAGTGAAGGACCTTATATTTTAGGCTGTATGTTTCCCTTATTTATTTTTGCATCAAGAAATGTTTTTCTTCAAAATAAACTGTCTTAGTGTCGTGTTGTGTATCTGCCCACCTGTACCAGTTTGTAGAAGTAAGCATACTGGCGTGCAGTGTTTTTATACTGGCTTAGGACATCTTGCACTGCCTGCGTGCCCAGCAGCAGCTGCACGTCCTCTTGCTGGTAGTACAAAGGTATGTCGTATTCTTGAGGAAGACTGCGGATGTACGGCAGCCAGAATGAGGCGGGGTTGGCTCGCTCACACAGCAGGTGGAGGGCCAGCGTCACATTGCCCATAGCCTGCAGGATCCGGTCCTGGCTATACAGAGGACCTGAAGAAGAGGTTAAAGGGACTGTGTGATATGACCAGAAATAATGTAGCAACTGATATTTTTAATGCATTTATTTATTCATTTTAAAAATGATGGAACATTAATTTCTACAGTTTTTTTTTTTAAACTTGGATTTTTAACAAGAAATACAAAGATATGCTACTGCAGACCATCACTGCACGTTCCACTCCACCCACGAAACACATCACTGCTGTTTAACGACAAAAAGATCGGAACTGGATAAAAACAGAACCGTATGAAAATCTTGACTAATAAGAGTAACAAATTTTGACTCATATCACAAAAGGAAAAATAAATGAATGACTGAAAAAGCACACGCCTGCCTTTGTCATGTGACCACAAGCTCTTCAGAGCTTTAAAAACAGCTTTTAATCCAGCATTAGAATCCAAATCAAACATCTTCTTCCACATCTGACTCTCCTCACTGCTCATTTTGACTTTTCCAACAATGCACTTGTTTTCTGCCGTTGTACTGGCCCACCCGTGCCAGTGCCATCATCCTGCAGCAGTCTGAAAGGCTGGCTGTGCAGAGTTGTAACATTTTTTAGGCAAAGAGCTCTCTCATGCTACAATGTCCCCCTTTACGTGTAAAACAGTATGTAGTGAGTTGAAGTTTGTTTGGCATCTATACAGCAAAAGAGCCATTTTCATCAGCTGAAATAACAGATTGAGGTTCTACGAAGATCTTAATTTCTTACCCAGCACAGAGTTCTGAGCTGATTCCACTGTCATCAGCATCTTCCTGGGAATCCACAGGAACAGTTCCTCTGCCTGTAAACCACACAGTTTAAGTAATATTTAGCACAACAGATCAAATGTTCAGCTTAATGTATTTTGATCTTCTGATTTTAAAATTGATTCTGTATTGTACTGAAAGCCTGTAGACTGTTTTAACCTTAAAATAACTCATTAGCCCAAGAACACAAATCAGATATCTTGAAGTATCAGAGCAGACAGGCAGGCTATGAACTAACCAGCTGCTTTCACGGATATCTGTACGATCTATGTTGCAGTTACCCAAGTAGTACTACCTCCCTGGTCTAAGTAAGGCTTAAAACTTTCCTTTTTGATTAAACTTAGAGTTTTTCCTTCCCACTTTTGCCAAGTGCTTGCTCATAGGGGGTCGTTTTGGCATTTAGGCTTTCTCTGTAATTATTGTAGGGTCTTTACCTCACAATATAAAGCGCCTTGAGGTGACTGTTGTGATTTGGCGCTATATAAATAAAAATGAACTGAATTAATGTGGGCAGTTGGTAGCTTCCAGAGGGAGGTCACTCCATTGCTCTGCTCACCCTTAATTGGTCAGATTCATTCTCCACACTCTGGACTATTATGTGTGGACAGCTAATGCTTCAGTCTTCAAGCCAATCATACCTGCAATAACTTAAAAAAAAAAAAAAAAAAAAAAACTCCAGCACCCTATATATATATTCATCTCCCAATCTCATTTAGCAACTCAGCTCATTACACAGCAGCATTCAATACACCTTTAAAGGCAACCAGGTGTGACGTGATGATTGTTCTATGGGGTCAAAATGACTCCCTCAGCATTTCCACGTATAAATGGTTTTATTTTTTTCCCCTTTTTTAAATATGTCATACACACCCCAAAATTCCTGTATAATAAATAAACCGATTTTAGGAAAGGTGATGAAATAAGATATTACGGATTTTTACTTTAACAGAGTTACATCACTTTGAAATGCCAAAGGAGTCAAAATGAAGCCTGTGGTGGTTCCAGTGTGAAAACCAATTTCTCTATGAAATGGTCATTTGAGGGTTAAGTAGGATAGAACCTCTGAAATTCTTCTAAAAATCAAACTGAAAACCTTGATGTCTCTGGTGGCTCGCAGGCCGTAGCCTTCTGTTCCGAAGTTGGCCACAGTGAAGCAATCACAGGACGCCCCATTCTCTTTAGCCCAAGACATCAGGTCAGGGAAGTGGTCCTCCCTGTTGCCCTCAAACATGATGGACATGCCTGAACGTACAAAAAAATAAACATCAGAAGTATCATTATTTAGCCCCACGTGACTGATACAAATCTCAATCATGTGTGAAGATAAAAATATTGTACACATACTAACCCTTCTGCTTTTTGCGGATTCTTTCCACCAAACCTCTGATTTGGATGTACTCTTCCCACTCTTTACCAGAAGAGGGTGCTGCACTGCTGCATTCTGGGAAAACACAGAGACTGTCAGTACTTCAACTATACAGCTGCCTTAACCATGAAACAATAAAGAGCAATAAATATTCAAGCATACAGAGCAGAACTCTGCATGTGAAAGCTGTTGAACATCTGCAGAAAGCCGGTCACTGCGGTTTAAATCATGCACGAGAGAAACATGACTGACAGAAGCCAAGTGAAGGGGGTGTCAAATCAGGGGTATTTGCCGCATCTCAGGTTGTGTGCATTCAGCTATCAGTGCTTATCTAAAAAGGACCTAGAGCAGTCTGCACAGGAGAGCACAAATCAAACTAAGCTAGCATTAGCTTACACACATAAAGCTCATCTTAGTGCAAATTTATTTAACAGCATCCCAAAAGTTCTCCATTTGCATCGTTCTATTCCTTGAGGGGAGAAAGTAAGCATCAGGCCACAGCAGTACAATGCAGCTGTGACGATGTTTACAAGCATACCTCAATTTATTCTAAAGGTTTGTAATGTTACCCAACAGGCTGTGATACAGAGTTCATGGTTTTGCCAGTTAAGTTTAAGACTTTGAATATCCTTCAGTGTTTACATTTTTTCCCTGAGCTGGTCCATCAGACTCCAACTGATCTTCTGTATTTTTACTGGTGTGCAAAAGAGAGAGAAAAAAAAAAAAAGGTAGCTTAATGTACAAGAGCATAGTCTTATTAGTTATTTAGGTTTTATATGAATAATCTAAATCTGCAAAACATAATAACTAAAGCATGCACGCTGCAGGTATGACAGCAGCAGAGAGGGAATGACTGCTGTCAGCTTGGGGCAAAGTCTACAAGAAGCCTGCCTGATTTGAAGCTTGTGGCAAAAAAGTCAAGCAGTTTATGAACATGAACACCTTCCTTTTAACTAGTTCATTATTCTATAGCAATAAAACAGGTGTAAAAAGATCACTGTGAATATGAACACACTCTGCAACAGTTCAGAGATCAGGTTCATCATCTCCTTGGGGGAAACCACAGCCGTGCCTCCTGAGCCTGACTTCTGAGTCTTCACTCGACTCTTCTTTCCCATGATGCTGGTTGGACAACCTGGCTGAAAGAGACGGTACACCATTATTCACTGTACATGTTTTTCCCCCCGTGCATGTGTGTGTACTGTGTGTTTATCTTTAAGCTTCTTCCAACAGGTCAGTTGACAGATTTATGTTTTAAAAAAAAAAAAAACAAAAAAAAACCTGATACATGAAGCAGTATTGTGTGTCAGTGCTTATTCAGAGTTCAAGGTATAAAGCTAAAGCCAGCACTTGATCCACACTCATGGATAAGTTTCCTCTGAGGAAACCATGTGGAACACCTGCGTAAATTTGTAAATTCCTTTTTTTGTACTTTATTTTTCATTCAAAGATTTACATATTATAAAATGACAACAGAAAGAAATAGACATAAAAGCAAACAAGAAGTTTTGGTTTTTTTCAGGGAATGTCAGAAATACAAAACAACAGAACAGTATTAATGCCCACCTGACAAAAGTAAAAAACTACAGAAATCAGGTAGAAGGGTCATCACTTCCAAAATCTTAGCCTGGAGGTGGCGCAAACAGCAATCCGATGCTACAACTTTTAAAATTAAAGACTCTTCCACTAAAAATATTACACTTGAATTAGAAGAATACAAAAAGCTTTTCTATCAGGTCTTTCATGGCCAACCAAAACCATTTGATGTCTGTACAGTTGAAGAAATCGGTAAGGTTATCTCCTCTTTGAAATCGAGCAAAGTTCCCCGGGACCAGACAGATTCCCGGGGGAATGGTATACATCAATGAGAGAGCAATTAATACCAAAACTGGTAAAGAGTTTTAACTTTATCTTTAGGGACGGGGTCCTCCCCCCATTTTGGAGGGAGGCCACCATTTCAGTAATTCCTAAAGAGGGAAACGATCTGACAAAATGTGGTTCTATAGACCGACTGGTGTTCTGAACCAGAACTACAAAATTAGCTGAAAGGATGGAGGAAGTGTTTCCCTTCCTGATTGATGAAGAGCAGACAATCAAGAGATTATTCATTTAAAAATCATGTGTGTACGATATCATTTAGTCTGACAAGACTTCTACAGATCTCAAGCTTTGTCATTATTATGCTACAGTTATTAAAAGTTCACTGCCAAAGAATATCTCTGCTTTCACACAAATGTTTGAGGCCTATAAATAAAAACAGCTCAGGAAAATAATTGGTGAACTATACTGGAGCATAATTCAAATACGAGGCCACTCCACATTTTATATTAAGGAGAAATAGGAGAGAGAACTGGACATTGTAATCAAACCTGGGGCACTATAATTGACACGCAAAACACAACAACAAATTCACAAATGTGGAGACTTCTCCTGGAAAAACAGTGTCAGATACTTTATAACCCCAAGACAAAAATCTAAACAGACTGGCCTTCCACCTGAATGCTGGCAGGAATGTGGCCACTGCGCTGTTGGTCATTCGCACAGTTTCTGGAGTTGTCCCGCTCTTAAATATTTCTGGGAAGGTGTCCACAGCACTGTCAAAGATGTTTTGAGCTATGATACTGAATTCACCTGTCTGTCCTATATGTTTTTTTTTTGATAAGCAAGGTTCCTGCCTCAGTGACACAAACTATTCTATAGACCAGTGGTTCCCAAAGTCAAGAATGTTGTGGCCCCCTTAAAAAACAGAAAAATCCTATGCCCCCCCCTGTCGTCCGTTAGCGCCGGCACGTGAAATTTTCCTCGCTAGAAGCCTATCTTTACTTTCATCAAAATACAAGAGAAAGTGATGCATTTCCTTGGAAGATTTGATTTAAAAAACAAACAACACAGGCTGTTGGCTATAAATTGCTAATACTACCAGCCATATGTAAACTGCTAATGCCAATATGTGGCCCACTTGCTATTGGGACAAAAATTTCAATACAAGAGCAGTAAATTTAGGTCCAAGTACCTCCCATTACACATTTTAATTCACTTTTTACATAAATAAATAAATGCATGTAATATGCAACTATGCATATTTGTGAGTAATTTCATATTTGTAAATGAGAACTGGTTCTCAAACATTTTACCTGGTAAAATAAAGTTAAAAAAAACAAACCAAAAAACAAAAACAGAATGCCATTTTTGGTAATCATTTTCTGTTTCTGTAGAAGACAGGCCCATCCACCCGATTTACCACAGTGAGCCTGGGTTTCACTCTTCATTTCATAAACACCTCACAGCTGCTCACTGAAATTCAACTGCAGCTCTCATCATAGTGTAAAGCCTGTCACAAAAAGAACAGAGCCTGCGGCAGCTGTCCTCCAATGGCCTAAATATGAAACAAATTCAACATACAAGGGACCTCAACAGGGTTCTAGCTAGCTAGCAGTTGATCGCCCAGTGCTGCGCCTGGCTGAGGGCGCCCCCAAACTTTGGGGGATTATTTTTATAGTTATACATACATTTTTACAGGTTATACATTTGTATACTTTAAATCGGGCTTAAAAAAATGTATTAATACAAATGCGCAACAGCTTGCAAACTTTAATAGTTCTCAATTGTTAGAATGTGCAGGTTTTACCCACAGACAGTACATAAACGATAGATAAAGCTACTGTGACATTCCCCAGGGATCTAGCAAGGAAAAAAAAATTCACAGCCCAGCTATCAAACTCAATAGGAGTGATTTTTAAGTATTTTTATGTAAGTAGGCTTACATTTAGCCAAGATTATTTACTACACTTAGAAAGCCATTTTTGTTTGGTTTTGGTTTGTTATACTTTGTCTTTTTTTTTAAATCTTTTGTTGTGTTAGAACAGTGGAGAGAAGTCAGGAAAACATGAGGGTGTGGAAGGTGAAAGAGGGGAGGACCTAGGGTGGAGTCGAACCCATGCCTCTGTATTGGCATTCACCTGCTCAAAAAGCACCCCACCATTCACTTACCATAAAGGAATTTCCCAACTTCTTGGATAAATAAAGTGTGTCTTATCCTAATGAACGTATCTCACTGTTAGCAAGTGTATGGTATGACTTATTCATAGACTACATCAAAAAGATGTCCGAAGCCCCACTGAGAAGCATTTTTGGTGTCACTATCGTTTGGAAAACAGACATAAGGGCAGACTGTACGACTACAAATCAAGGGACACTTCACTAGTAAGCATAACGTGATTTATCTTCCTATTTGACTCTAATGAGAGCCACAATTTATAAAATACACTTGTATTAAATATGATCAGAAGCTAGTAACTGAGACAAAGTCATCAAGAAAACAGTTACTGGGGTCATAGAGTGGGGGAGCTGAGGTCCTGTTCCCATGAACTACAACTGGAAGTCACCTCCTGCTGATCTGAGTAATTGTCATTTGTGTGAAGTTCCTGGTAGGGGTCATGTTATTTGACATCAGTCACCAGCAGTCAACAGGGAAATTATCAGTCCAACAGAAAACTTTACATACGTTTTGTATACCAGTAAGTATATTGTCTGCATCCCTACTTGAAGGGTGGTGATGTAATAGACAGCAGTATATGGAAGAGTGGAAACCAGTGTTGTTCCAAAAAGTAATTTCCAATGTTTCCATGTGATTTTTTTAATGTCTGATATGTTTGCTCATGTTGGTAACTAGACTTCAGTCAACAGAATTTATGAAGGGGTATATATAAAATAAAGCAATGACCTGTTTTGAAAGTATTTTTATGATTCTAGGTTATTGTACCTACACTGTAATTAATAATACATCTTGATAGAACTGTGATGGTATTTGTTGCAATTTCTGCTGCCCTCTTGGCCAGATCTCTCTTGAAAAAGACATTTTTAATGTCAATGACACTTTTTACCCAAATAGAAAAAAGGATATGTCAAAGTTACTTTGCCAAAAACTGACTGCAGCTTCTACTTTGTGGTAGGAATGCTCTCTCGGGCTCAAAATGACGATATGATTCATGAGAGATGTGTTTGAGCTATGTTTGACAGATTATAGGCAAACAAGTCATTATATACTTGTTTAAACAAGTATTTTAACAAGTCAGTTTAAATACAGGCAATCGCTTTTTGGCAAATACCGGAAATCTATTTTTGGCAGAAGATCTGAAACCTCTAAAGTTTGTCACTGAAACACACTTGCTTAAAAATGAATTTTCCGTTGCTAAAGTCAAGACTCAACATCCTCTGAAAACAGTTTATCTGTGCCAAAGTCTGTAACGAAGTGAAAGCTGCAAGAAATAAAAAGAAAAGAAAAACGTGGAGCTACTTGACTGTAAGCTAAAGGTTGCAATAGCGGTTTGTCACGAATCTTGTTAACTTCAACTTATTTCTGCCAGGTCTAACATATAGCGACAAGCCATAAAATGCAAAATTTTTCTTTGCTCCAAACAGCAAATAAGTTTCGGGGCTTCATTTTAAACAGGGGGTAAGTGGGGTATTAGCGAGGCTTCACCCTCTAACAAGATAACTGCCACACACGACTAGTTTAGAGTCTCGGGTTGTTTCGCCTTTCTCTCGAGGCCAGCAGCTAGCTTACGATTGCAAGTAAATCACGCCAATCTGAACGGAGAGGTAACTGAAGCGGGGCAAGGAAACGGTTCATTCATCGCCGACTAGCTGCTCTGTCTGAAGGTTAGCGAGCTAGTTGCGAACTGCTTAGTTGGCAACAGATGAAGGGTTAGGTTGCAGTTTTAACGTGGGCTAAATTATAGGACTAGCTAGTTACTTAAAGTCTTGTCTGTTATAAACAAAACGACTTCCACGCCACACACGAGTATTTATACAAAAGCGCAGTCAACGCCGAATCAGACCTTTGGCAAACCAAACCACATTAACATTTTCTCTGAGTCAGTCATACCTTCTGAAGTGACAGCAGCAGTTCCCTCTAACCCTGCACTGAAACCAACCCTGACTAAGTCGCGCATGCGTTGGAGCGGACGTGAAGTAGGTACGCCCATGGGTACGCCTCATGCCCGCTCCACGCCCACATCAAAATACTGGCTTCTGGTGTTCTAATTGGTTGTTGGACAGCATGCCCCAGAAACTTGAACGTTTTTTAATGTAAATTTAACAAAACCCCTCCTATCGCGCACTACAATTGGACGCCTACTTTTAGAAAGATTAAATCGACTATAAATGGTGATGTTGAAGCTATAATGATTGGTTGAAAATTATGCCTATCAGGAGCATGACAGTTATCCGCGCAGGTGTAAATGATTCAGTCCATTTAAAGTGAAACATCATGGGGACGTAAAACTAACTTTGTTATTAAAACCCAGCAATTTCACACTAAAAGCATGCAATACAAGACAAATAAGGCCACACAGAATACTGTAAAAGCACAAAGCAATAAAAATACTCACACTGGAGGACAAGTTCAATTCAATTTAATTTTATGTATATTTTGCCAAATCACATTTCCCTCAAGGTGCTTTAGACCCTACAATCAAAACGACCCCTATGAGCAAGCACTTGGTGATAGTGGGAAGGAAAAACTCCCTTTCAACAGGAAGAAACTTCCCAGAGAACCAGGCTCAGGGAGGGGCAGCCATCTGCCAGCGACTGGTTGGGGCTGAAGGGAGAGAGACAGGCCAGAAGACACGCTGTGGAAGAGAGCCAGAGATTAATAACAACTAGTGGTTAAATGCAGAGTGGGGTATAAACAGAGTGAAAAGAGGTGAATTAAAAAGAAACAGTCAGTGCATCATGGGAACACCCAGCAGCCTCACCAGGACTACTCAGTGATGTACAGGTATAGTCACCTGTAGGGGAGCATTCCCCACCATATAAGCTTCTGTGAATCTCCAGCTGTGACATCATGTGTGTATCTAAACAGGAGTAGCACTAAGATGCGTCCATGTATCGAAGTTGTTACTGGACACAGAGTCCCTAGCATTTCCAGACATTCAGTAGTGACCTAGGCCTTCCCTCTGTCCAAGACCGGTTGCCACATAGCAAGTTTGGACTGGAATTCCAGGATAAATGTATACGCACTCATTCAGTGTTGAATATACTGTTTCTGTGCATGAATACTTGTCTCAGCATTTGAATAGAAGTGAGGAATGCATGCTTAACTGATCTTTAATTTCAGATGAAAACAATAATGATCTCTGTCTTCCTCTCCACCCTGCCAATTATGCTTTGCCATGGTAGTTGCTGAGTTGTGAAATATTAACAAGTATCTCTGCTGTTTGTCAGTAGTGAGGTATGTTGGTCTTAATAATATAAACTAATTGATTAGACACCTGTATTTCTTTCATTGCTTTGTTTAAAAGCTTACCTTGGGCACAGACAGAAAATCTAATCTGTAATTTTGGTTTTGTTAAGCTCCCAGTGTACCTGGACACACACGCAGAACCCCGATTCTCAGTTAAAGGAAGTTTATTTAAATAATCTTTTTGTGGGCTCAGTCTCCAAGAGATCAGATGAGCAGGCTTAGTGAAATCCTCTCTCTCCCCTTTCTCCTCCACAGCCTTCTCTGGTGAAGGTGGCTTTGTGGGGAAAGAGAAACAAAGCTGAGCAGCAATAGCACATTTATCAACAAGCACTTGTGTAGCTTTGACTGAGTGGAAATACTGGCTTCTTATGGAGCAGAACCTCATTACTCCACTGGTCCGCAGGTGGGTAATTAGGAATGCTCTTCAGGTGAGGCGGAGCTCTCCACAGAACTCCACCTCTGGAGGGAGAGCAGAGACACACCCACACCCACACATTCATCCTGACAGAGGAGGGAAAGAGAGAGAGGCAAGAGAGAGAGGGTGGGGGGGAGAGAAAGGGGAGAATCAGGCAGTGGAAGGAATACTTCAAGGACCTTCTTAAAGCGCTTTAAAATGAAGGTGTTTGATAAATGTTGTTTACATATTTTACCTGTTTCTTGTTTTCTCTGCTCTGTTTTCTGTGACAGGTAAAAAGAAAAAAAGGGAAGAAAACAATTAATAAATAATATCAGCAGCAAGAAGAACTCTTTATTTGAGGAGAAATTGATACAATAACAAAAGTAAACACAACTTCCTTTTGTAAAATGAGAGTTACAGTGCATCCTGTCTCCTCCCATCTCTGAAATTCAAAAGCATAAAGGATAATAACAGTTAAAAACTTCATCAACACTCAGAAACAAGAAAAGAATCATTGATCAGAGTTCTAATACAGTGAACCCTCGTTTATAGCGCGCTTCACCTCTCGCGGCCTCGCTGTTTCACGGATTTTTTTAGTGCAGTTTTTTATGTTTTTTTTTTTTTTTTTTATAACAGTGTATGAACCCGCATCATGTTCTGCGTCCTGATTGGCTGTCAATCAATCTCCTCCGTCCCTCGTCTCTGTCCAGCACAGAATGTGTTCGGCTTGAAAACAGGTTTTGATCTTTGGTTTCCTTCTATAGTACTGTATAATAATTGTAAAAAATAAAGCTGACTACTTCGCGGATTTCGCCTATCGCGGGTTATTTTTGGAACGTAACCCCCGCGATAAACGAGGGTTCAATGTACAATCATTGATTAAATGTGTGCTTAAAGAGCTTTAAAATCAGAGTGTTTGATACCACGTTGTTTACATATTTTACCTGTTTCTTGTTTTCTCTCCTCTGTTTTCTGTGACAGGTGAAAACAAGAAAAAAAGGGAAGAAAACAATTAATAAATGATATCAGCAGCAAGAAGAACTGTTTATTTGAGGAGAAATTGTTACAATAACAAAAGTAAACAAATTTTCCTTTTGTAAAATGAGAGTTACAGTGCATCCTGTCTCCTCCCTTCTCTGAAATTCAAATGCATAAAGGATAATAACAGTTAATAACTTCATCAAAAACTGAACAAAGTAAAAAGAATCATTGATCAGAGTTCTAATACAATCACTGATTAAATGTGTGCTTAAAGAGCTTTAAAATCAGAGTGTTTGATACACTGTAAACCCGGATAAGCTGAATCTACTTAAAAAAAACCAAGGTAAGTCGTTGCCTTAAATTGTTTAAGTAATGAAACAGTTGAATAAGTGCAGGGGACTATGTTCAGTGTACTTGAGACATTTTGGAATGGAATGAAAGATCTAAGTTGAATGTACTAATAACAGAGTTTCAGTAACTGAAGATACTTAGTTTAAGCAATCACCACCCATTTATTTAACTCAGCCTGTTAAGTAAGCACTACTCCGTTTCCAATTGAACTAAATTATATGTTCTAATTGACCAAACTTATCTTTTATAGTTCATGAAAAAATAAAATGTCGTTTGATCAATCAATTCCCCTATCCTTTTCATGGTCGTGTGGGGGTGGTGGGAGCTGGAGCCTATCCCAGCTGACAAGGCAGTAAGATGCAGGGTCATCGGCCTGTTACAGGGCTAACACAGAGAGAGGGAGATAACCATTCACACCTGTGGGCAATTTAGAGTGACCAGTTAACCTAACCCCAGTAACTACATGTCTTCAGATTGTGAAGGGAAACCCATACAGACACAGGGAGAACATACAAACTCCACACAGCAAGAGTCCCAGGCTAAGGTGGAATTGAACCCAAACTATCAGATAGCTATTCTAGCTGTGAGGCAGCAGTGCTAACCACCACACTATCGTGCTGCCCAGTATTTTTTTACAGTGTTGAACTGTGTCTGTTTAAATTTGGTAAATAAACATGATAAAACTCATACATTAACATTCACAGATAACATTTGTCCATGGAACAATAAAAAACTATATGAGAGAGAGTTGTAAATAAAAACCAAACAAAAGGACCAAATATCTGCTATTTCAAACTCCACGCAGCAAGAGGCCTGGGCCAAGGTGGACTTGAACCCAGACCTTCTAGACAGTATTTTACCTGTGAGGCAGCAGTGCTAACCATCATGCCACCATGCTGCTGCTCATTAGCCCAGTCTTTTAAACTGGTATAAACTAGATTTTTAGCAGGTGCAAAACTTGATGATATTAAGTTGTTTGAACTCAAACAGATGATTACAATAAGATAGACCATCAAAAAGTACAGTCTACTCAGCATTAACAAGTAATGTTCACAGTACAGGTAATTTTAAGTAATATGAACTCAGTATTTTTAAGTGGAATCAAATTCTGGGTTTACAGTGTACCACGTTGTTTGTATATTTTACCTGTTTCTTGTTTTCTCTCCTCTGTTTTCTGTGACAGGTGAAAACAAGAAAAAAGGGAAGAAACAATTAATAAATGATATCAGCAGCTAGAGAACTGTTTATTTGAGGAGAAATTGATACAATAACAAAAGTAAACACAACTTCCTTTTGTAAATGAGAGTTACAGTGCATCCTGTCTCCTCCCTTCTCTGAAATTCAAATGCATAAAGGATAATAACAGTTAATAACTTCATCAAAAACTGAACAAAGTAAAAAGAATCACTGATCAGAGTTCTAATACAATCATTGATTAAATATGTGCTTAAAGAGCTTTAAAATCAGAGTGTTTGATACCACGTTGTTTACATATTTTACCTGTTTCTTGTTTTCTCTCCTCTGTTTTCTGTGACAGGTGAAAAGAAAAAAAAGAAGAAAACAATTAATAAATGATATCAGCAGCTAGAAGAACTGTTTATTTGAGGAGAAATTGATACAATAACAAAAGTAAACACAACTTCCTTTTGTAAAATGAGTTACAGTGCATCCTGTCTCCTCCCATCTCTGAAATTCAAATGCATAAAGGATAATAACAGTTAATGACATCATCAAAAAGTCAAAAACAAGAAAAGAATCATTGATCAGTGTTAATTCAATTCAATTCAATTCAATTCAATTCTCCCTTTGCATACTTTACCTGTTTCTTGTTTTCTCTCTTCTGTTTTCTGTGACAGGTAAAAAGACAAAAAGGGAAGAAAACAATTAATAAATGATATCAGCAGCTAGAAGAACTCTTTATTTGAGGAGAAATTGTTATATAACAAAAGTAAACCCAACTTCCTTTTGTAAAATGAGAGTTACAGTGCATCCTGTCTCCTCCCTTCTCTGAAATTCAAAAGCATAAAGGATAATAACAGTTAAAAACTTCATCAAAAACTCAGAAACAAGAAAAGAATCATTGATCAGAGTTCTAATACAGTGAACCCTCGTTATAGCGCGCTTCACCTCTCGCGGCCTCGCTGTTTCACGGATTTTTTTTAGTGCAGTTTTTTATGTTTTTTTTTTTTTATAACAGTGTATGAACGCGCATCGTGTCTGCGTCCTG
This sequence comes from Archocentrus centrarchus, assembly GCF_007364275.1. NCBI lineage: Eukaryota > Metazoa > Chordata > Actinopteri > Cichliformes > Cichlidae > Archocentrus > Archocentrus centrarchus. The sequence continues at coordinate 8,023,754 of NC_044367.1, forward strand.
ATTGGCTGTCAATCAATCTCCTCCGTCCCTCGTCTCTGTCCAGCACAGAATGTGTTCGGCTTGAAAACAGGTTTTGATCTTTGGTTTCCTTCTATAGTACTGTATAATAATTGTAAAAAATAAAGCTGACTACTTCGCGGATTTCGCCTATCGCGGGTTATTTTTGGAACGTAACCCCCGCGATAAACGAGGGTTCACTGTAAAATCATTGATTAAATGTGTGCTTAAAGAGCTTTAAAATCAGAGTGTTTGATACCACGTTGTTTACATATTTTACCTTTTTCTTGTTTTCTCTCCTCTGTTTTCGGTGACAGGTGAAAACAAGAAAAAAGGGAAGAAAAAATTAATAAATGATATCAGCAGCTAGAAGAACTGTTTATTTGAGGAGAAATTGATACACTAACAAAAGTAAACACAACTTCCTTTTGTAAAATGAGAGTTACAGTGCATCCTGTCTCCTCCCATCTCTGAAATTCAAATGCATAAAGGATAATAAAAGTTAATGATGTCATCAAAAAGTCAAAAACAAGAAAAGAATCACTGATCAGTGTTAATTCAATTCAATTCAATTCAATTCAATTCTTCCTTTGCATACTTTACCTGTTTCTTGTTTTCTCTCCTGTTTTCTGACAGGTGAAAACAAGAAAAATAGTAACAATAAATGATTTCAGCAGTAAATGAAGGATGTTTTTCAAAATAAGCTGCTAATAACTCATTCAGGATGATTTTATGGCCAAAATACAATCAACTGTATGCCAAAACTTGGACTCAGACATGGAAAACACAACAACTGAACAGCTGAGAGCCACCTGTTTAACTTTATCTGCAGTCAGTTCTTGAGAGGGTCAATAAAATCAGCCCGGAGTAACATTAACTACCGGGACAGGTAACCAAATCACCTCATCTGCCCCACCGAAATAAATCCCAGGGGCTTTTTCAAGTTTTAACCTCAAGACTTCCCTCTATGTTAGCTAATATGCAGGTAGCTAATGTTCTATAAGCTAACTCCACCGCCACAATCTCACATTTCTGAATAAAAACTACAAATAAAGCAATTACCTTCATTATATCCTACCAGAATAATTTTACTTAACTGGTAACGGCATGAATGAAGCGTATTTAACAGAAACAAATACAGCGATTACCTTTGAGAAGCCGTTGTAATGTATTGTTGGAAAGTGCGTGTGTGGTACGCGTTCTGTATGTCCCTAATGGGTATCCGTACCTAGCAGTTGGGGGCAGTCAGGAAAGCGGCCCGGCCATGTTTGTGGAATAATAAAAGAATGCGCCAGTTGAGAACAAGCTCGTTCCTGTCTATTTAGTACACAATATAAGTACATTACATGGTGTCAGAAGTCTAGTAAGAACGGCAACCACGCCGCCATGACTACGCAGTTTGAACACCCGAAGATTGACTGGGATGCCGCGGATTTATATCAGGAGTTTCAGCGGTTTAGCTGCCACGTTAGCTTCGTGTTCGCAGGACCCCTCGCCGCGCTGGAAGCAAAACAGAAAGCCGGCTGGCTGGGTACGTGGATAGGCGAGCAAGGGAGAGAGATTTACAAGACGCTTCAGTGGGCGGATGGCGAAAAGACGACCCCGCGAAAGTGCTGGATAAGTTCGCCGGGGTACATCAGACCGAGGAAAATAAACGGATCGCCAGACACCGCTTCAAGCAGAGAAAGCAAGGCGCAACAGAAAGTTTTGACCACTTTGTGAAGGACCTGAAGCTGCTTCTAATGGACTGTGAGTATCCAAACGCAGATGACATGTTGATCGATTGCAATAATAGCAGGAGTCAGAGAGAAACGTGTCCAGGAGAGACTGCTGGATAAAGGTGAGGATTTGACACTGGCTAAAGCAGTTGAAATTCCCCAGCAATACGAAATGTCTCAAATTCAGATGCGAATTGTTAGAGAGGAAGATGCACAGGTGGCGCATGTGTCAACCAGACCGAAGCACTATAACCAAAACAAAAAACTTACAGTCACAAGCAGCATAAGCCCACACAACCAATGCAAACTGCACCAAATAAACAAACAATTGTTCAAGATGTGGTAAAGATAACAAACACAAGTGGAATGGAGGAAAATGCCCAGCAAAAGGCTCTTTATGCTCATGCTGTCAAAAACCAAACCACTGGGCATCAGTCTGCCGAAGCCGATTAGTAAGTGCACTTAATGCAGAGTCACCCTCCTTCCAGAGTGACGAGGACATTCTGGACATAAACCTGACAACAGAGGATGTTCCCATAGCAATTCTTACAGACGATAAGTGGTTGGTGACATTTTTGTTCTGGCTCACAAAGTGCAGTTTAGAATAGATACAGGTGCTAAATGCAATACGCTGACTCTGAACTGTTATCAGTTGCTGAACCACATGGGGGAGCTAAAGAGTTCCAAAAGAGTGCTGAGAACCTACTCCAATCACAAAATAAAGCCAGTAGCTGCAGTCGACCTTCCACTAAAGTATAAGGACTGTAAATGCACAGCGGAGTTCGAAATAGTGGACATTGCACAAGAGAATGTGCTCAGTGGCACAACAGCCGAGGCCTTTGGCCTAATTGCTAGACTGGACTCTCTAAATGTCGGCAGAGTGGCAAACGATGTGAGCACAGTTAACAACACCGCCACGAACCCGAGCCCACCTGCTGGTCTAGAAAACTTTCCTGAACTAACACGTACTACAGGAACATTGCCAGGCAAATATACAATAAAGATCGACCCTGAAGCAAAACCAGTGGTGCATCCTGTGCGCCGACAACCAGTAGCCCTCAGAGCAAAGATAGAGAATAAGCTCAATGAGATGGTAAATGACGGCTACATCACCAAAGTTAACCGACCAACTGAGTGGGTGAGCTCTATGGTTGTGGTCACAACAAAGACAAACTCCGAATATGCATAGATCCAAGTGACCTGAACCACGCTATCAAACGGGAGCATTACCCAATGCGCACAATCGAAGAGGTTGTAGCTACTATGCCCAATGCAAAGGTGTTCTCTGTACTAGATGCAAAGTCAGGCTTCTTGCAGATTGAGTTAGACGAAGCATCATCTTTCTTGACAACATTCAACACCCCTATTGGGAGGTTCAGATGGCTGAGGCTACCCTTCGGCATAAAGTGTGCACCGGAAATATTCCAGCGCATCATGGACCAGATGCTGGAAGGCGTCAGTGGGGCAACTGCCATAATGGATGACATTCTCATCGCAGCACACACAGTGGAAGAGCACGACAAAATACTCAGAAAAGTTGTAGAGAGAGCCACGAGCTACAATCTGAGGCTAAACTTCAGCAAATGCCACATCCGGCAGCTAGAAGTGCCATATGTGGGACATTTAATAACAGCTGACGGATTGAAAACCAGATCCTGCTAAAACAGAAGCTGTGCGACGCATGCCACCACCAACTGACAAAGACGGTGTTCGCCGCTTCTTGGGATTTGTGACATATTTGTCAAAGTTAATTCCAAACCTTAGTGAGATTGATGCTCCCTTACGACAACTTACAAAAAGCGATGTGGAGTTCTCATGGGATCCAGCACAGCAGCAGGCATTTGACAAACTTAAGCACTTATGCACTCGTCACCCCGTGCTGAAGTTTTATGATGTGACGAAACCTGTGGAGATATATTGTGATGCAAGCAGCACAGGACTGGGAGCTGTTCTGATACAGGATGATCAACCAGTCGCCTTCTCATCTAGGTCTATGACGGATGCCGAGACGCGCTACGCACAGATTGAGAAGGAGATGCTCTCCATTGTTCATGCCTGCGCCAAGTTTCACCACTACATATTTGGGAAACATGTCACAATATACAATGACCACAAGCCACTGGAGGACATCTATAAGAAACCGTTACTGTCAACTCCGATGCGCATACAGAGGATGCGCTTGCGACTGCAGTGGTATGACATCACGGTTAAGTACAGAAGAGGGAAAGACATGGAGCTCCCTGATACACTGTCCAGGGCACAGCTGCCTGATAAGACCCCAGAGGCAGGCAGCCTGGAATGTGTCTCAATGCTCAGCTTTCTGTCTGTAAGTAGCGATAAGTACGCCGAACTGCAGCAATACACCAAAGAGGAATTAAGTCCTCTCCAGCAAATCATCCAGCAAGGTTGGCCAGACAACAGGAGGGAACTACCCATCCCTGTCCAGCCGTACTGGGACTCAAGAAGTCAGCTGACTATAACCGACGGCGTAGTGTACAAAGGAATGCGCATCGTTGTCCCCCCCACCATGCGAAGACACATGCTGGAGCTAATACACCAGTCTCACCTGGGCATGGTGAAGAGCAAACAACGAGCACGTGAAGTGTTATATTGGCCAGGTATGAGTGCCGAAATTGAAAACGCGATCAGAAATTGTTGTAAGTGTGCTGAGATTCAGAACAGACTTCCTAAGCAGCCACTCATTCCAACAGAAACACCTGAGCTACCGTTTGAAGTTGTGGCCTCTGATCTGTTTGAGTTTGAGGACAAACAGTACATCATACTAGTGGACTATCATTCTAAATACATTGAGGTTGAACTGTTAAGAGACCAGCGCAGCCGCACTGCTATTGAAGCCCTGAAATCTCAGTTCAGCAGACATGGAATCCCTGCCATTCTGCGGACAGATAACGGCCCGCAGTATGCTTCAGAGGAATTCAAAGAGTTCTGCGAAAGCTACAGCATTCTGCACAAAACATCTTCACCTCATTTGCCACACTCCAATGGCGAAGCAGAGCGGGCAGTACAAACAGTTAAGAAATTGTGGAGCAAAGCAACTGACAAACATCTGGCTCTACTGGACTACAGGACAACTCCTCTTGAGTCAGTCGGCCTGTCGCCAGCACAGCTGCTCATGGGCAGGAGACCCCGCAATAAACTGCCAACTGCTCGTGCATTACTTAGACCGATGACCTATGACCCCCTCAAGTAAAGCACCTACTAGACAAGACTAAAGACACCCAGAAGTTCTATTACGACAGAAGAGCAAGCCGCTCGCGTCCAGACCTACGTCCTGGGGACGAGGTCAGGATGGCACCGTACCCAGGCAATCAGAGATGGGCCCCTGGAGTTATCACTCAGCAGCACAGTTCACCTCGGTCGTACATTGTGGACAGCAAGGGCAAGCTGTTTCGGCGCAATATGCAACATCTCCGCAGAGCCACTCAAACTGCCAATCAGTCCCGGCATGATCTGCCTGATGAGCCCTGGCACGAACCAGCAGCTGAGGAGCCGCAGTCATCGGCAGGCCCGCCAGCGTCCCCTCTGTCACCCTCAGAGGTACCCCGGCTCACGCAGGCCCAAACAGGTGGACTCTTTCGCACTAGGCTGGGCAGAACAGTAAGACCACCTGAGAGGCTCAACTTATGAACTGTCTTAGTCAGGGACAGGCGTGGTAAGACGTCTGTTGGAAGTGATGTGCTAGTAACCTCTCCTTCCTAGTTTAGTTTGACTACTTGTTCAGTAATAAGCTTAATATTCACTGTATTAAGATTACAGGTATCAGTGAAAGTAAGTATTGTATCAGTGAAAGTATTGTTCGGTTATGGTTACACTGTTGTGAAGCTAAATGATAATTTCAGTTGGGGTAGTGTTTAGGGGAATGCTTCTTTCAGTTTGTTACATGTAGCACTGCATTTGTTTTACTGTTGAGAAAGGGGGATGTAATGTATTGTTGGAAAGTGCGTGTGTGGTACGCGTTCTGTATGTCCCTAATGGGTATCCGTACCTAGCAGTTGGGGCAGTCAGGAAAGCGGCCCGGCCATGTTTGTGGAATAATAAAAGAATGCGCCAGTTGAGAACAAGCTCGTTCCTGTCTATTTAGTACACAATATAAGTACATTACAGCCGTGTCCTCCAGCAGGGGGAAAAAAGCGGGGGAAAAGGCGCTTGCCGTGGCCGCTGTTTTTTGCTATCTGGGTAACTTCAGCACAAACTGTCTAAATGAAAAGAATTACCGATCTCTGCTCTCTATAAGGCAAACAGCAGATGAAAAAAGATAAACATTAAACAGCTATTTAGACAGAAGAGGGCAGATAAACTGAATCCTTGTGTTTCATTTTTTATGTTTCCATTATCATTCGCTCTTAGTAACACACAAAGAGAACAGACTAGAATGGAATGTAACACAATCAAGAATCAAAGAATAACACACCATCATTCCGGTCTTTAAAGTAAACATCTGATTGCCTGAGACAGTAAACAGCCTTTTGCGGCTCCTAAAATTGTTTCTCAGGTCTGGCATAAATATTTCACATGACATTTTCACACTCATGAAGTCCTAATCCCAATCCTAATCACTGTAAGCGATTAAAGGTCATTCTAATGTGCACTTGATTCTGTGTGACTTTAAATATATTTTATTGCTACAATTTACCATAGCGGTCACCCACGGGTGAAGCTGATTGAGGGCTGACATCTCACCGAAAACCACCGGAGGTCGTTTTTCGATACTTGAGCAGTTGTTTTTTTCAAATTTCACAACCTCTTTTTTAGAAATCTCCACTCCTGGAAACGCTCCCGTGTCCACTGTTGCCGACTCCTCAGTAAGGAAAGTAGCTATTGGCTGTCCTAAAAGTCGCTGTGTGACGTCATCACCGAATTTGCATACTTGGTTATTTGCATGTAGTTGCAATCGAGGCTGTAGGAGAGAGGAGTAACATCTTTGAAGAGACAAAAAAAATATGGACCAAAATAATATCTCAATATTTTTTTACCTTAATGGTGAAATACAAAATATATCTTGATATTTTTTTTTTCCCAAAAGGTATAAACCAAAAGGCACTGTTAAGTCAAAGTTACATGTCCCAAATGTCACACAGAAACTTTTATTAACATTCAGCTGTAAATGTACGTGAGAAATTGCTCAAAAATAAACCACTTGCATATTTAAATAATAATGCTCCTCAAATAAATTAATGCTTTTTTCCTCCATAACAAAAGACTCGCAGCCGTGCTGTTAAAATGTAAACAGAAGAGATACAGAGAAAAAATAGCAAAAGGCTGACCTAACCCTATCCCATTGGCATGCCTTCTGTAGAGGAAGCAGAGTCTGGGTCGAAGGGGATGACTTGTCCATCACTGGAGGTGAGGTCACTGAGGTGGTTAAACAACTCTTTGGTGGCAGGGCTCCTGGGGTGGATGAGATTTGCCTTGAGTTCCTGGATTTTGTAGAAAATGGGATGGATGGATGGATGGATGGACTGAAAAAGCGGAACTGTCTGGGAAACCATCCTAGAATCGCTGAATCACTGCAACTCCATTATGTTAGAAGGTCCAGGTTTCAATCTCTAGATGGCAGCATTACTCTTTCACTTTTATAAACACGGGGCTTGTAATACTTCGCTGTTGCCACATAAACCTATAAAGTGTCAGTGCATTTGTACAGTACATATGAATAATTTCCAAATGTACTTTGTTCTTTTATTATTAAATAGTAACCCCCTGACTTAAATTTTTATTAGAATCAAATCACAAATGATAGTTTTGGACCACGATGACTGATATTTAAGAATATTTTTCAACAGTTGTGATGTGGAGCTTAGTTGCTTAATCTGTCAGATCCCATGTTTTCCTCTCTAGGGTCAGGTAGTCCATCTTATTTATCTGCCATTTTTTCAAGTAATATTGGGTTGGATAACCTTAAACCAAATTGATTACTAGTGCTAAGTACTGGATCTAGAATTCCAATTTAGGCTGTCAACTATGGAGAGAAAGAGCCAGGACTTACAGTATGGTAAAACAATATGAATATTTCTTCAGTAAATTTTCAATTTTTTTTTTTTCAAAAGAACTCATCATCTGACACACAAGAAACAAATGTAACATGTTTACAAATACATTATTCATAGTTAGTAATTTTTTTTAAAATTTATATTATTAAGAACAGTTTGTGGACTGTTGGACAGTTTGTAGAAAATTCAACCTTTTGAATCTTTTATTCTTAGATGGAAGATTTCAAGTCAGGATTTGGTTTGCTGTGACTTAAGTAGTGTAATATCTAATTTATATACATTAGTGTAATGTAGCTTTTCCAGAGAAAAACAATAGTGGAATGACCAAATATAAATAAATTACATATACTGCATAAATTTCTGTATTATTTTACCAAGTTTTATTGCATTTTGTTAAAAAATCCACCCTTCTGACTGGGGGAAATAATAATAATATAAAAGGCATAGTGATTCAATAGCAATCATGACACCAAAAATTAGATGTGACACTTCAGGGGAAATTGCTGGTGCCTAAGTTGTGAATGCTACCAAAAATATAGCTGCAGGCAGCAATGAGGGGGCTAAGCAGTGAGACGTGACAGTTGCTAGGAAACAAGTTGTGAAAATAGCAAGTAGGAGGTGTTAAGATCTGCCAGCAAGCTGTATGGTAAAGCACACTTTGGTTAATTACAGCACCCCCCAAAAGTGTAATGACACCAAATTACTTGTGCGTACTCTGGGTGGGGGGGTGGCACCCCCTCCTCTCTACATTAAGGGAACAGCGGTGGAAATGATCCCTTCCATCAAGCACCTCAGTGTTTACGTCACCAGCAGACTCACATGTTGCACCAACACCACAGCTGTCCTTAGGAAGGCCCACCAGGAAGTTTTCTTTTATGTTTCCTAAGCCACTTAACACAGACCCATCAATCACTCAAGCATAAAAAAATACACTTAACTCAAAGGATGAACCAGTGCTGTGTCTACACATAACAGACAACTTAGCAAATAATCTGATTTAAATGGTAGCTTTTGGCACTTTTGTTGAATCTGCAAAAAAAGGTCAACGATAACAGTTTGATAGGCATAAAATAGTACTTTTACCAAAGAGCAATTAGCTGAGTATCTGGGCATGATGTGTAGTGTGTCCAACAAACAACAAAGAAGATGTTGACTAATCCAGTAAATTTAAAAAGTGTCCATTTACTATCTGGAACGCTGAAAATGTCATAGCCAGATGAAAAGTCACTTAAAATGCCAAATAAATGTCATTATCCACTCTGTGATGGACAAGTCATCCCCCTCGACCCAGACTCTGGTTCCTCTACAGAAGGCATGCCAATGGGATTAAGGAGGTCCTCGAATGGTAAAAATGGCAGATATTCAAATTCAATTAGAATTTGCAGAAGTTTGTGGAAGTTCTTGGTACTGCCTTTAACTTGGTAACCTAAACTTTCTCATCATTTTATAGTGCTGCTTGCTGATAGAAATCCCATTTTTTATGCAGTGGCTTCTGCAAAAAGGAACGCAGAGTTGATTTCTGTTGCTTTCTAATGGTGTGCACAGTTATGCTTTTCTAATAAATGTCACTGGTGCCTGTTTTTTTTTTTTATTGATTTATATCTTCATCAAAGCAGTTTGTGTTTTTTTTTCATTTGTCAGTAGGATACCTGCACTGGTGACCAGGACAATTGTCACATACTACATTGTGCTTGCATGCATTCATCATTATCTGGTTTCTTGCCAGTCAGCAACCAGTCACAGGAGGCCATTGCAAAAGATAACCTTGGAGGGGCATGTTGACCAGACGTACGATCAAATAAATCTCATTCACATAGAATAAATAACTAGATCTGTCCTGCTGAGCTTCCGTTTGTTTTTCAGTTGCCTCTATTTATTTGGATGTTTGCTGTCTGTCTGTCCTTTCAGACAGGTCAATAATTCTTTCATACTCTGCCAGTCACTTAGCCAAACAAAGGGGCACATGACATGTGTTAATTCCTTTTGCTATGGATCAGATCTCCTTCTTTGAAATGAAATGTCTGCTATGATGGTGATTTCTAATGTGTTCATGGCTGACTTTAAGCTTGTGAAGATGCTTTTAGGAAGGTTTTAACACCTGCCATGTTAAGGATGCACTCCTTGTGACATTTCTAAGCTTCCATTACAATTGAAGCACAAAACTATATAACAGAGAAATTTGTGACTTCTGGCACCAAGGAGTCGATTAAGTTTACACTGGTGTGTATTTTCTACAAGAAACAATCAAAGTTTGACAAAACTCTGGTGTGACAGTTGCTCTCATCTTATCTGCTTGGCTGTTATGTTATCAGTCAAGCTGCCAGTCATAAAAGCATACACAGGTGTTGATGGACAATGTTGCCATGAAATGTGTTTGCTGCTGAGATTGTTCAATAATATATTACAAACATAAGAAAATGGCTCAGTTTAGGTGATGAATTGAATTTTATTTATACATCACCAGTTCACAACAACAGTTGTTTCAAGGTGCTTTACATAGGAAAGTAAAGACCTTACAATAATCCCAACAATAAGGCTCTACAGTGTTCACATAATCTCGCTATACAGTGATAAGAAGGAAGGACACCTTTTCAACATGAGACCACACAAGGTCAAAATTATACATACAAACTCAAATATATACATGATCATTTCATATACTGATCATTTCTTAATAATGTTTAAATTTGCAATAATGGATTACACAGGGAATAAATTTCATTACAGTAGAGGTTTCTCTGAAAGTCCTGTAACTAAGTTTAAAACTATAATATCTCCATTGTTATCCCCGGTGCCATGTCCCAACACAGTGCAGAGCAGCTACCTAACCTCTACTCCTACAGAGGTCAGTTATCTCATTAACAGTGCTATGTCGACTTTGGATACCGTGGCTCCTCTGAAAATAAAAAGCCTTGAATCACAAAAATCAGAAGTGCCTGACTAGAAGTACTTCATTTAGCTTGGAAGAAGAGTTTGTTGCTCTATTAAAAAAAAAAAAAAAAAAGGCTTTCCATAAAGCTAGGACATCTTCCTATTTATTAAAGAAAATAAGAACAACCCCAGGTTTCTTTTCAGCACTGTAGCCAGGCTAACAAAGAGTCAGAGCTTTGTTGAGCCAAGTATTCCTTTAATCTTAACTAGTAATGACTTCATTAATTTCTTCACAAATATGAATGTAGCCATTAGAGAAAAAAATATTCACAACATTTCACAGACATATCTCTCAACACTACTGATATTTATTTAGACTCTTTCCCTCTGATTGATCTGAGTTAACTCCAGCAGTTACTTCCTACCATTAACAGGTCTGTTAGACCCCATTCCTACAAGACTACTCATAGATGTCCTACCATTAAATAATGCTGTGATCTTAAATATCATCAGTCTGTCTCTGTTAATGGGCTACATACCACAGGTCTTTAGCATGGCCGCAAGGTTATAAAAGGTTTGGATTTTATATTATAGTTTAGTATTATTTTGTTGTAACATTTTTCTCTAATTCAGTTAGTTTTAATTTGTTTTTTGAGTAGTTTTGCTTGTTTTTATTTTTGTTTAATGCTTAGTTTTAGTTTTTTTCATACTTTGTCAGGTGCAAGATTCATGGTGCAAGAGTAACTATTGTGTAATAAGAACTCAACAAAAGATACCATTTAAAAAACTGTATTTAACAATCAACAACCAACTGTTCACAAGACAGCAGCATTATGTGCTAAAGGTGTGTAACACTCAAGACACACATGAACATCATCAGACATCAACAGGGAGAAACATAAAGAAAAACATAAACTCCAAAACTCATTAAACTCCCAATAAACTTCAGCGTCAGTGCAGTAGATTAACAAAACCTTGCATGTGGTGTGTAACATCAGAAAACAGCAAATGTTTGACAAAAACAAACTGAAGTCTTTGAAGGAGTCAAAGCTCAAATACAGCTTTTAAAGACTGTGTGAGTTTTTTTTTATTTGCGATGCTGGTTCCCTGGAGCTGCTCAGAGAGCTAGCTTAGATAGATACTCACTAATTAGACTTCTGTAAAAACTTTGCGGGGCCTCTGTACAAAACCTACGTAAGTGGCTGACATTGTTGCCGTATTTATGCTTGTGTGAGCTGCATTATGTGTGTTAGTTACCTTGCAGTCCTGTGCCGACGCTCTTTTTTTTTTTTTTGGCTACAAACATATATATATATATATATATATATATATATATATATATATATATATATATATATATATATATATATATATATATATATGTATATGTATGTATATATATGTATATGTATGTATATATATATATGTATATATATGTATATATATATGTATATATATATATGTATATATATGTGTGTATATATATATATATATATATATATATATATATATATATATATATATATATATATATATATATATATATATATATATATATACATATATATATATATATATATATATACATATATATATATATATATATATATATACATATATATATCCATAGCTGCCTTGTGCGCACTTCTCAGGTGGACTTTGAGGTTGTGGGTTTTTCCCCCTTGACAACTGTTTCACACATTTTACCATCATCCACAACAAGACACTCGCTTCTGTCTCGCTATCGAACTCAAAGAAATCCCATATGGGACTCTGCCACTTTCACCCATCTTTTGCCGTTGCTATTATTTTGCAGACTGGGATGGTGAGCACACACACACACACACACACACACACACACACACACACACACACACACACACAGTGAGGTGCTGGATGGCGCTCCCAGCTAAAACTGCTAGAGTGGGGAAAAAATGATTTCACATCAATCCACAAGGCTTTTAAGTAAAATGACAAATACAAAAACAAAGGGCATTTTATATATAATTTCAGTTCATTTTGTAAACCCACAATATAGTTTCAGTTAGTTATCATTTTTTCCTTTTAATTACCATTTTCATTTATTTCAGTTCTTTCAAAATGTTCTTTCAATTTCAGTTTTTGTTATTTTGTTTGTTTTCGTTAACAATAATAACTTTACATGGCAGTAATTAAACCTCTACTTAAAAAGCCATCACTTGACCCAGCTGTCTTAGCTAATTGTAGGCCAATCTCCAACCTTCCTTTTCTCTCAAAAAAGTTGTAAAACAGCTAACTGATCATCTGCAGAGGAACGGTTTATTTGAGTTTCACTCAGGTTTCAGAATTCATCACAGTACAGAAACAGCATTAGTGAATGTTACAAATGATCTTCTTACGGCCTCTGACAGTGGACTCATCTCTGTGCTTGTCCTGCTAGACTTCAGTGCAGCATTCGATAGAGTTGACTATAATATTTTATTACAGAGATTAGAACACACTGTAGGTATTAACGGTACTGTGCTGTAGTGGTTTAAATCATATTTATCTAATAGATTCCAATTTGTTCAGGTAAATGGGGAGTCTTCTTCACACACTAAGGTTAATTATGGAGTTCAATTCAATACAATTTTATTTATATCGTGCCAAATCACAACAACAGTCTCCTCAAGGTGCTTTATATTGTAACGTAAATACCCTATAACAGAGAAAACCCCAATAATCAGACAACCCCTATGAGCAAGCACTTGGTGATAGTGGGAAGGAAAAAACTCCCTTTCATGGAAGAAACTTCTGGAAGAACCAGGCTCAGGGAAGGGCAGCCATTATTGCAACTGATTTGGGTGAATGGAAAGAGAAAGGTGCAGAGAGAGATGGGACAAAAGACCCACTATGGGAGAAAGAGCCAGAGTTTAATAATTACTAATGATTGAATACAGTAATGGTATATAAACACACAAAGAGATGAGTGTAGATGAAACACTCAGTGCATCATGGGAAATCAAATCCTGGTTCACCTCAAACTTCCTTAAATTAAACAGCAACAAAACTGAGTTCCTCCTTGTTGGAGCAAAATCCACCTTATCCAAAGTTGACAGTTCCTCAGTTTCCCCCTCCCTTCAGGTTAAGAGTCTGGGTGTCATCCTTGACAGCACTCTTTCTTCTTCTTCTTCTTCTTTCTTTCCACTCCCATATCAATAATATTACCCAGTCTGCATATTTCCACCTATGAAACATAAATCATCTCTGCCCCTCCCTCTCCCCGCATACCACCTCCATCCTTGCTCATTGTCTTGTAACTTCACATCACCTCCTCCTCCCGCACCCTCCGCTCTTCCTCCTCTATCCGCCGTACTGTTCCCCCTGCCCGCCTCAGCACCATGGGGAACAGGCTTTCTCCCACTCTGCACACACGTGTCCTTGGGTGTCATGAAAGACGCTTATAAATAAAATGTATTATTATTATACACCACTCTGCATTTAATCATTAGTTATTATTATGGGTGAGGGGCCAAACGAAAACCAATCCAGATGACTTTATGGAAGAAAGATCAAGGGAACAGTTTAACCTGCTCAGCATAGGGTTACCTGGGGAGGGTACTAAAGGGAAAGTGTCTGGTGGCCAGGCCTTAGCCCGTGGAACTCAGCCAGGCACAGCACTAAAAGGAGACATGGGCCCGCCCTCCTGTAGGCCCACCACCCACTGGACTTGTTGTAAGGGTCGGGTGTAATGCGTGTCTGGTGGTGGTCAAAGGTGGAGGCTCTGGCAGACCCATCCATGGAGACTGATTGACCTGGAGGGGCATGATCGCGAAGAACAGCCTGCCTGATCTGAACCAGAGTGGTATTCTGTTATTGGACTCCTGTGCAAACTACAGTTTGTCAATAACGAGCACCATGTTCAAACATAAGGATTTTCATAAATGCATGTGGCACCAGACACCCTAGGTCCCAGGCTGATGATCAATTTTGTAATCATAACTCAGGTGAAGAGAGGAGCTGACCTGTTAACTGATCCCCACCTGATGGTGAGTTGGATGGAGAATGCTGGACAGACCTGGCACACCTAAACCTAGAGTGAGGGTGCACCAGGGTCATGCACTGGGTACATCTAGCAGAGGCTCCAGTTGGCAAGATCTTCAACTCCCACCTCCGGCAGACCTGTCACAAGATTTTGAGGGAGTTTTGAGGGAGTTTGAGGACATTAGTCTAAATGGACCATGTTCCATACCTTGATTGTTGAAGCTGCTGGACGGATCTGTGGCTGCAAGGTGGTTGGTACCTGTCATGGTGGTAAGCCTTGAACCAGATGGTGGGCAGCAGAGGTGAAGGGAGCCATGAAGCTGAAGAAGGAGCCCTATCAGGCTTGGTTAGCCCGTAGGGCTTTGGAGGAAGCTGATACCAACAGGCCAACCAGAACGCAGCTTGGTCAGTGGCTGAAGCAATACCTCGGGTGTGGGAGGAGTTTGGTGAGGCCATGGAAAAAGACTTTCAGTCTGTCTTGAAGTGATTGTAGCAAACTGTCAGCTGACTCAACAAGGGAAAGTGGTGCTCTACTTACACAGTGTATAGTGTGGGTGGGGTGCTACTGACTTTAACTGAGGATATAGTGGAAGGAATACTTTGAGGACCTCCTAAATCCCACTGACACACCTCCTATAGAGGAAACCGTGTGGGGATGAGGGGGATGACTTGTCCATCACTGAGGTAGCATTTTTGGCCACAGCAGCTTTTATTGACAGTAGAGAGAGACAGGAAATGGGGGAAAGATACAGGGGAAGACATGCGAGCAAACTGGCGACGGGCCGGGACGCCAACCCGCGCCGCCCGCACCACAACGCAGAATATGTATGTGGTCGCCGGCTTCACCACTAAGCCACCCAGGTGCCCCATACAATATAATGCACCATGAGGTGTCTGTTTGTTGTAATTTGCCGCTAAAAAAATAAAATAAGACAGAGCACAAATAATGGGTTGCCAACTAGTGCATCTGTAACAAAGCACAAAATAAGAACAAACAACACATCAAAGAGAGAAAAACAGTAACAAGCAGTAACAAGCACACAGTCTTGCTTTGTGTGTGTGTGTGTGTGTGTGTGTGTGTGTGTGTGTGTGTGTGTGTGTGTGTGTGTGTGTGTGTGTGTGTGTGTGTGTGTGTGTGTGTGTGTGTGTGAGAGAGCGAAAGAGTGTGTGTGAGCGTCTGTGTATTGTGTGTTTGTCATGAAACATACTTGATGGAGGAAGAGGGAGGCCCAGATGGAGCCCCCATGGCCAAAGAACCAGAGAACCAGAGGCAATGGGTAGCCGACCCCGCCAGAGGTAAGCCATCCCAGTGCAAGCCGAGAAGAGGGCGGCAGGGCCCCAAGCGCCCAAGAATCTTCCGGCACCCAGGAGAGCTCCCATCCATGACGAAAAGGCCACTCCATCCCAGACTACAACCTCCAAGGGAGTGGGTCAACAACCACACCGAAACATCTGGCCATGCACCCCTGAACCACCAGCTTTTCAGGTAACAAAGCCTGATTACAGAACTGATACCTGAGTGCTGATAGTTACATTCTAGTTAGTGATCCTTCTAACTCTTTGCAAATGTTGACTATTAATAATACTACACTGCTCAAAAAAATAAAGGGAACACTTAAACAACACAATATAACTCCAAGTAAATCAAACTTCTGTGAAATCAAACTGTCCACGTAGGAAGCAACGCTGATTGACAATCAATTTCACATGCTGTTGTGCAAATGGAATAGACAACAGGTGGAAATTATTGGCAATTAGCAAAACACGCTCAATAAAGGAGTGGTTCTGCAGGTGGGGACCACAGACCACTTCTCAGTACTGACGCTTTCTGGCTGATGTTTTGGTCACTTTTGAATGTTGGTGGTGCTTTCACACTCATGGTAGCATGAGACGGACTCTACAACCCACACAAGTGGCTCAGGTAGTGCAGCTCATCCAGGATGGCACATCAATGCGAGCTGTGGCAAGGTTTGCTGTGTCTGTTACCGTAGTGTCCAGAGGCTGGAAGCGCTACCAGGAGACAGGCCAGTACACCAGGAGACATGGAGGAGGCCGTAGGAAGGCAACAACCCAGCAGCAGGACCGCTACCTCCGCCTTTGTGCAAGGAGGAACAGGAGGAGCACTGCCAGAGCCCTGCAAAATGACCTCCAGCAGGCCACAAATGTGCATGTGTCTGCACAAACGGTTAGAAACCGACTCCATGAGGATGGTATGAGTGCCCAACGTCCACAGATGGGGGTTGTGTTCACAGGCCAACGCCGTGCAGGATGCTTGGCATTTGCCAGAGAACACCAGGATTGGCAAATTCGCCACTGGCGTCCTGTGCTCTTCACAGCAGGTTCACACTGAGCATATGTGACAGACCTGACAGAGTCTGGAGATGCCGTGGAGAGGCGATCTGCTGCCTGCAACATCCTTCAGCATGACCAGTTTGGCAGTGGGTCAGTAATGGTGTGGGGTGGCATTTCTTTGGAGGGCCGCACAGCCCTCCATGTGCTCGCCAGAGGTAGCATGACTGCCATTAGGTTCCTGCAAGATGAAGGCACTGAAGCTATGGACTGGCCTGCCCATTCCCCAGACCTGAATCCGATTGAGCACATCTGGGACATCATGTCCCGCTCCATCCACCAACGTCACGTTGCACCACAGACTGTCCAGGAGTTGGCGGATGCGCTAGTCCAGGTCTGGGAGGAGATCCCTCAGGAGACCATCCACCACCTCATCAGGAGCATGCCCAGGCATTGTAGGGAGGTCATACAGGCACGTGGAGGCCACACACAATACAGAGCCTCGTTTTGACTTGTTTTAAGGACATTACATCAAAGTTGGATTAGCCTGTAGTGTGTTTTTCCACTTTAATTTTGTGTGTGACTCCAAATCCAGGCCTCCATTGGTTAATAAATTTGATTTCCATTGATGATTTTTGTGTGATTTTGTTGTCAGCACATTCAACTTTGTACAGAACAAAGTATTCAATGAGAATATTTCATTCATTCAGATCTAGGATGTGTTATTTGAGTGTTCCCTTTATTTTTTTGAGCAGTGTATTATGTCATGCTACTTTATTACATTATTATACAGATTGAACAAAATTATCAAAATTATAAAAACACTAAATTGATATATACCTTGTTATATGTATGGGAAAAGAAACAGTTTTTTTCTCTGACTGCTCTTTGCACATCTGTATCCATGTATATTTCTAGCACATGATAGTCCTCCTGTGCCCACACAACAAAGTCACATCACTGCATCCCGCTAATGAGCAAATGTCCCTGCACTTGCCAGTAATATGCGTGGGTCTTCTTTAGTACAGGGGGACCAGATTCTATCTGTGCATATTTGCAGTCAATAAAGTTTTGTACATTGGGGCATTTAAATTTAACAAGACCAAACTGGGGTCAAGAACAATGCTATCAGGAGATGTAGCAAGCCAGGGGGCAGTGGGGTGAATGACTAGACCACAGGGTGAGTAGTTAACATTCATTAGGCTACTGTATTCAGCTGCTATTGCAGGCTCCTGCTCAGCATCTCTCCTCACGTCTACTGTCTGCCTTGTTTCTTTCACAGTGCACTCTATGGAGATCTGGCCTCTGACATGGCATACTTCACGAATCCTAGAAGCAGTCACTCTGGACCAGTGGACTCTCCAGAGGCCAGTGCAGTATTGGTGGTGCGTCATGGTGTAATGTGATGCATCAGGATATCAAAACTGGCTGATGATATGACACTGCTCTCCTGCACCAACCCAAAGGCACTTTCAAAAAGGGATTTGTCAGGTCTCATATTCATCGTGGTCACAAGTGGCCTGTTCTCAATATTAAATTGTGCATAGGCCTCTGTTGTTCTGAAAATGCAGGGATGTGGTAATTGACCCACCATGCTAATAATGTACTGATGGCCTTATCCAGTTAATAATGTGAGGAACAAAATTATTATATTAACCTAGAACTATACTAAAAAAACAAAGGTGTGAAACATTGGTGCAGATGTTTGAGACTGTATTTCTACATGACTATGAGTCAGCTACCTTCTCAAAGCATAATGTTGTATGTAAATTAATACCTATCCCTGGCATATATGTATGAACAAATACCAACATACATTTGCAACATAGGAAACCAAATTTTACAAATCAATTTACCGTAGTCCATTCTGGATCATCCTATTTGGTAATGGCTTAGTGAAGACCAAGACCATGGAGTTGATGGGTTCTGATTTCACACCCTAACAGAAGACACATTTACTATGAATGGTATTACTGTTTATATGTAAATATGGACTAATAGAAAAACTTTAACCTCATTTAATTTGCCATTGAGCAACTTGTGCCATTGCTATTCAGATTCGGTGCAGCTATGCACAGGAGGCACATCCGGGACTCTGACTTATGAGTAATGTGCCATTTGGAAGAACAGTGCCTGCTACAGAGGAGCACTGGCTTTGCATCAGTACCACTGGTGATGAATCCAGAAGCTTAATTTCAATTCAATTCAATTTTATTTTATCTATATAGTGCCAAATCACAACAACCAGTTGCCTCAAGGCATTATGTTGTAAGGTAAAGACCCTACAATAATTACGGAGAAAACCCAACAGTCAAAACGACCCCCCAATGAGCAAGCACTTGGCGACAGTGGGAAGGAAAAACTTTAAACAGGAAGAAACCTCCAGCAAAACCAGGCTCAGGGATGGCAGTCATCTGCCATGACCGGTTGGGTCTGATGGGAGAGAGACAGGACAAAAGATCTGCTGTGGAAGAGAAAGAAGAAAGACAAAGAAAATTCAAAATTTAACATCACTGTCATGGGAAAGTGCCAACAGGAGCATGGTTCAGTGTTATGGTTACTGACCCACGCTCCTAAAACAGGCATACCCTCCTCAATGCTTAGTGTTTCCTTCTCACCCTACTAAAACAAACCCAATTAACCATCCTTGATAACTTTAATAGCTTTGGTATATATTAGCAGTATTAACATAAATTTATTTCTGATCACCCAGACACCCATTGACCAGTCAAATTAGGTATGATAAAAGAGGGAGACAAAACATTCAAGTTGGTGGGCCTTTAGGAATGAATTGAACTGAACCCCTCTGAATGCGGTGAGTAGCATTATACAGCTTCCTGCCTACTCTAAACCCCTGTGGTGCCTCACTCTTCCTCGTGTAGCCCAAGACTCTCACGCTGATCTCCCCTGACAACTTATCTTTATTGGACACTGAATAAAGTCACAGATGCAAGTCCTGTTAGCATTATTTCTATATTACTCACATCAACACTTACTTTACACACAGCAAGATGAGCATTAGATAGCTAACTCCCTATAACGCTACTCTAACAGTGGCTAACAATAAGAGTGACAAAACTCCAACTGCAAAACAGTTTAAGAACATATGTTGAGAGGTAATGTTGTAAACAAATAGAAGAGTAACTTAATACAATATTGGTATTTAAATACTAGCTAATGTTGCTTTGTCAGTTAATTGCTGTTTTGTTACCTTCATAGTTGTTTATATATATGATGCAGTATATAATTTAGCTGGGGTTTTCATCTTCCTTCAAATCCAATGAACATCAGTGATGTTCAATTTTGGGAGCTAGTTTAGGCAGTGTGTGTAGAATGCCACCATTGTTTAAATGGAAACAGTGGCGCAGTATTACAAAGAACACGGAAGTGATTGTGCAACTAGTGCATTGTGACAATTTAGCTGTCACAGTGATCCCAGGGGCTGGTAGACCTGTTAGAATGATTTGCTGATGGCTCATGAAGTACAAACAAAGAGGTAGTCTTGTCTGAACTCAGTAAGTAGTAGGCTGCATATTGCTTCATTGGACTCTAATCACCACATAGCTTATTACTCAAAGTCTGTACTTCAATAAATTCTATTATATTCATTCAAGTGATCTGTCCTCACTGAATTAGTGCTGACAAAAGAGCACTAATGGAATTGAACATCAGGGCACAGATAATAAAGGTTTCCTTTAGCATCTTTGCTCTAATGTTCTGGGTAATAGCATTAGTGAAAATGATCTGTCACTTTCAACTGCTTGTCAAAGAGCAAGGTTACTAGCATTAACTAGAGCTACAGTAGGGTTAGGCCTTTCCTAAACCTTACCAAGTATTTTGAGTGTTTTTCTACCGTAATTACACTTTTTACTATAAGGATCAGTCACACACATTCATACTGCACTTTTTTCTGTGCCTAAGCATCTTATCTAACATTCACACGCACACTGACACTCCAACTTGGAGTTCAGTATATTTATAGTAGTAGTATTTGCAGGCTGGAGGAGCCTGAGATCAAACCACCAACCTTCCCATTGGTAAACAACCCACTCTACCTCCTGAGTCACAACCACCACTTAGGCCTGATTTACACTTCTGCATCGGGTCTTTACGGGGCCTACGTATGTAACCAGAAGTTCCCCCTGAAACCTACCGTGTAATGACTGTCCTTATGGGCTGTGTCGACCCAACATATAGTCAAAGTCTCCGGTCCAACTGTTGTCACGTTCATTTACAACAAAGCAGGTGGACAGATCGATATCCTTGAAGTTGAACTGACTTTGAATTATATTGCTGATCAAATGTTGCCTTGATTTTGTTTTTTTTTTGTTTTTTTTGAGCAGTGTACTTTTCTTAGAACCTAACCTATCCGTCAAAACAGAACTAAAAAGTGAGTGACTGTTGTTCTTATTCCATTGCTCAATGCATCATTTCAAACGGTGCCCTCTGAGAATGCAGAAAATTAGTTTTCTGTTTAGTATACACATTTTTAATGATTGATAGTGGTAAATGCAAAGCTCACTGAATAACACTGCATTTCCTGTAACTTCTGTACCTCACTTGCCTGTTAATAACAGCTGTATTCCCCCTAATCAGTAAAAGTAGCAGCGACTTGTGAAATTTAGCCTTTTTACCCCTCTTTCTAGATTAAGCCTGTTTGGGTCCTATGCCCGGCAGGGAGTTTTTTCAGGCATGAAAAAAGTCACAAGCTGTGCTGAATTCAGTAGAATAATATGGTAACTACCATAAAGAAACAGGAATTGTATCTCCATAAAGACTGGGAAACCAGGAAGGATATTCTCAAAGATTGTTTGCTGTTTTTTAACCATTACTTTCCAGCTCTATGTCACTATCTACGTCTAAGTGCTTTCTATCTAACATTCACACACAATCCCACTCCAAATAGACAGGAATGAGGCTATACAAGCATCATTAAAATGTTAAAAATGTTAAAAATTAAAATTAAAACTCTTAGAAAATAAGGTAACAGCAGTTCAAATACCACAACAGACTTTTTTTTTTTATGGTTACTTTGGTAGCAAAATGGAAAATATAAAAAGACTATTATCTGGGACCAAGATCAGAACTGTGAAAAATTTAGCTTACTTTTATGCTTACAGCATTTGCTTAACAATGGTGTTGCCAAGTCACTTTCAAATAAAAGGTAGACTGCCCATCACATGTTAAATGCCAAACTAGAAACCAGCATAGTCTGCTGTGCGTGTATGTTTTTTCTATAAATTATTATAGACATGTAACACAGCAATGGTGACTTGCTATCTGGGGAGTTCAACCACTGCTTCACTTGCTTTGAGATGGATGGAATGAAAGCGGCTGAGACAAGTGCAGTATCATCAAGGACTCTTCTCATCCTGGTATCCTGACCATGACTTTTCCACCCTAAGTAGATATGGTCATATAAGATGGCCTGTTGGTGGCGTATCCAGGCAGATTTAAAGACATAATCACTCCTCCAAATTCCCAGAGCCACCTTCTGGTCTCAAATAGAATGACTTTCAAAACATGTTTAAATGTCAGAAATTAACAACCACTCCTAGTTATACAAAATATAAAGCATCACAAATGGTTGAATTATTAGTGAAAAGAAGACTATCAACTGGAATCTGCAGGCAGTGATATGTTTCAGGTGAGGGGTAGGTCCTACCCTTTTATACTTAATTTTCACCTATTTGCATATCCCACAGGAAATCTTGTAACAGTAGGTGTAAATCAACAGGCCAAAATATTAAAGTGACTTGATTTAGAAGATAACTCCTAGTTTCTGAAAGACATCCTATCCCTAACCCTACCCTAAAGTGGTTCACCAGCACTCAGATGCAAAGGGGTTAAATTGCAAATGATTAACAAGGTCATAATGTAGCGAAACAACCAGACACTATGTGAATGAACTCCAACTCCAACCCAGTCTTTCGTAACATTATATAAGATTACACCACTTGCACAGACTTACTCACTGTTACATATTTGCCCAGCTGAGGCTTGAAATGATGGCTCTGGTAATAGAGTTCAGCATACTGTGTCACATTTGTGGATCTCTTCTTCTCCAGGTGCACTCTCTTATGTATGCGCTTGTCTTATAGTTTCCATCTGGGCAATGGACAAAACAAGAGAAACAAACATAATACACTGATTCATTATACAGTAAAAATACTGTGGAAAAAATAACTTTTTATAAATATACACTGGATTGTTAATATATATTGTTCCAGTTTTATTAAACTTATTTCCCATCAGATTAAACTTAATGAAAGTGTTGAATTTGATAAAACTCGCCTTAATTTTAGTTGAAGGAGCCCATTGATAAAGCCTGTAAATATACCATTGAGTTCACACAACACATGTTGTTCAAGGATAACGTTATCGAACATTGCATAACCACACTCTCTAAACAAATCCTGCATGTTTCCCCTCCCACTCACTAGCAAAGATCAGTCAGTTGCACCTCACTTGGGAATGTGTAGGCATCACTAAATAACAGTTACCCTTTCTTTGGAAGATTTAGTCACATAACTTTGGTCTTCATTGTGTAAATGCAGTAACAAATGCTGCATCAGCCTTTTTAAAAATTGGGACTTTAGTTGGGACATGTTTTCTCCACCTCCGATACAATACAGACTATCTGCCTTAAAGGGTTGAAAAAAGCTGTGTGAGGTATCACAGTTGGCTGTTATGGCTTTAAATATATTTTTGTAAGACTTATAACAATTGAGTAAACCTTTGTTTTTGTTTTTTTAGATTTTACACATGCATCATTGACTTTGTGTTTTTCAGTATTAAGACTAGCATACTAACACATATTTTCCACATTATTATCTTACCTTGTAGTGCATTATGAAAATTTTTGTTACATGCAATGGTAGACATTTTGGTGATAGTGTTTGATATACCAGCACACTCAGTCACTGTCTGTTTTTACACTAATAGTGGCCTATGACCTGTTTACTGAGTAAACATCTGGCTTTGATATGGACGTTTATGCAGTGGAACATTCTAGTTAGTGCATTCACAGAATACTGGGAAGTCGAGCCATACAAGGAATGAGAAGTTGACACAACAATGATCTGCATCTTTGATTTGTTAAACATGTGAAGATCACCTGCTATGCAGGGTTTAATGACTGGAATCTGTGACTTTCAAATTTGATGGTTGAATAGCATGATAGTCTATTTCTTATTATTAACTAAACACTGTGAAAACTTCTTAACATGAATCTGAAATTCTTTAAATATGCAATACATTTACTAGGAATACATTGATCCAACTTTTTTCCAGTTCTCACACAATACCAATACTTTGGCTTCGAGTACCTGCTGATACCAAGTACTGATCTGTGAGTAAGCAACTGTTTTAGGCTGCACCAGACTCAACTTAAACATGACCCAATTATATAAAAACAAAACAAACAAATACATTTAAAAATTTACAATTTAAAAAAATGACAATGGGAATGTAAATAAAATGATAAATTAAAGAAGACACCAACAAATATTACACCAAACATAGCAAAAATGAGTGTAAGCAAGCAGGAGACAAAGACAACAGGAGCATCTGTCATCTGAGCTTTTCAGTCATAGCAGCTCACCATGTGTATTTACAGTGTGAGTGGTATTTTGCTTATACCATGAATTTTAAACATTCAGCTGTTAGGCTGAGGTGAGTCTGAATCTAGCAGAGTCAACCCCCCCCAGACCCTGACACATTCATGTCGGCAGTAATGTACGCTAATCGGTACGCCTATCAGATCAAAAATTAATATGTGTGTAACCTTGCCAAAACAGTGTCTAATTCTGGACTTATCTGTGGTTCCCACCCCAACTGGACCAGGCACGACATCTTTAGCCATGTGTTCTCCTTAAATTGCTGTCTCTCTGAGTGTTGTCCAAAAATGATGTGGGGTTTATAGATAATTGGGAAACTTTCTGGGGAAAACCTGGTCTTGTTAGGAGCGATGGCATCCATGTCACTTTGGATGGAACAGCTCTCATTTCTAGAAATCTGGCCAAATTTATGAACCACCCCAAAATGTGACTGTCTACAGTTGAGACCAGTAAGCAGATTTGCAGCAGAAAACAAACCAAACTTAGCCAAAAAACAAACAAACAAAAAAACATAAAACAAACAAACAAAAAAACAGTGTAACATCCTCAACTGCACCAAAGAGTAAAACTGTTAAATGTGGACAATTAAACATTAGGTTTTTCTCTTCTAAGCCCCTGATAGTAAACGATTTAATAATTGATGAACAATCAACAATTGATTGATTATGCCTTACAGAGACAATAGTTACAGCAGGATGAATATGCTTCTTTAAATGAATCAACATCCCCAACTCATACTGTCAGCTTCCTCAAAGCACAGGCCGAGGAGGAGGAGGAGCAGCAATTTTTCACTTCAGCTTATTAATTAACCAAAAATCCAGACAGAGTTTTAATTAATGTCAAATCCTGACTCTCAGCCTTGTCTACCCTAGCTGGAGTATTCAAAAACTTGTTTTATTTATGCTATCTATCATCCACCTGGCCCATACTCAGTATTTCTGGCATTTCTCTGACTTTTTCTATGAAATTTATCTGGAATAAAATTTACAACAGCAACTAAGTTCAAGGATATAATTCCTCCATAATTATGCTCTTCAATGCCATGTGCCAACAGAGTGCAGAGCAGCTACCTAAACTCTATTCCCACAGAGGTCAATTATCTCGTCAATAGTTTCACATCCTCACATGTTATGACTATGATACTCTGAAAAAGCACGCTTTAAATCAGAAGTGCTTGACTCCCTGGTATAACTCACAAATGCACAGCTGGAGGTTTCTTCCTGTTAAAAGGGAGTGTTTCCTTCCCACTGTCACCAAGTGCTTGCTCATAGGGGGGTCATTTTGATTGTTGGGTTTTCTCTGTAATTATTGTAGGGCCTTAATCTTACAATATAATGTGCCTTGAGGTGACTGTTGTGTTTGTTGTGTTCCTTTATCTGGCATCTAATCCACGTGCTCTTTTATTATCTGCAGCTTAGTGGGTGATGGACGATATAGTTTCTATTTAATAATTGTGAGTGAGATAAATTTTGTGGGTGATGCATCCTAGGGTCGGTATACAGACATCTGAATTGTTTTGGAGTTAACTGAACAATTGTTTTGGCCCAAACTCACCCAGTTGGGCATAATGGGCAGCTGTCTCTAGGAGACCCCAGCATGGAGGAAGAGGGATCAGGTCTGATGGTGCCACTGCAGAGAAAAAAAACAAGTTGCAAAGGTGGGTGATCATTTGGTCTGGCAGATCCTTCTCTAGTGAACTGTTACCGGTGCTTTGTTTGATTTGAACCAGAGTAGTCCAGAGAAAAAGATCACTGCAGATAAGATGACACAGGGTAAGGTTACCATCTAAGATTTTACATATGAAGTCTGCTCACTCCATCCTAAGGGTTTCCTTTCCCCTCCATCTTCCAAATACAAGGCTTCCCTTTCCCTAGGCTTTAGCACATCTTGGGGTCCTGTCACTCTTGAGCATACAGTTCTGTTTATCAGAGTGTAAGATGAACCAGAGTCCAAGATGGCAGGGCCTTGCCAGTGGCTGATGTTTCATGGTACCATTACCTGGCAGGGAAGCAAACAGGTATTGGAGAGTAATTTGCAGTGGAGGGTGCCAAGACGTGACTCGGTCAAGAGAGGAGTCAAGTGTAGCTCGTCCTTCCTTCTGGTGCATGAGCTGTCTCTGCAGGTATTTGAGTTGCTTGCTGCTGCACTGCTCTATGGGGGTTTAATCAGTTCTTTCCTGGCTTCCACTGTGGACAGGAAGTCGGTGGATGACTTCCTTTGTAGTGCTGGCAGAACACTTGAGTGGGTCTAAGCTGATCTTGCCAGGTTGAGGTTGTTGCAGCAGGGACAGCTACAGGGAGTTTGAAAGATTTTCCCTGTGAGTTATTTCTTTGTTCATACTGTAGCTGGTTTTCCTTGTCCTTTTTCAGTTGCTGACCAAGGCAGAGAAGATCATCTACAGAAGTAAGGCTGCTACATCTGAAGATAGGGATTAATATTTTTCAAAATCAGGTTCATGATTTTTGCCTCTTGTTTGTCTGCTTTCCAGTGTTTGCAGAATGACTGATACATATAAGCAAGATCTCTAATCTTTCATTCTCTCTGATGTATACTCTTTCAGTCAGTTCATCCTCATAATCTTCATAAAGAAAGGCAGCACAAAAATGATCATGAAATTCTTTCCAGGATTGGCTCTTATGTCAGGCAGCATCCCACCAATCCCTTGCAGTCCCCAACTTCCTGAAGATATTCCAGAATGTTGTGCAAACTGGAGAAATTGTCTGGTGTTTAGCTACTTTTGATTTTATCTTTAAATTTCATCTTTAAAACTGTTTTATCTCGCCTTGCTTGGTAACATTTGTGTGACTGTACTGTTTGTTTTGTTTTGTTTTTTTATTTTGACATACTGTATTTAACACATTGTACCTAAAATCCACAAAAACATAAAATTTGAATAGAAAAAAAAATGTTTTTAGTGTGATAACCACAAACATGTTTAACGCATAATTTTTAAAATTAAAACACAAATATAGATTTCAACAAAAACTTATGTACAAATTTTAACAAATAAAGTTAGATACAACTATTTACATTAAAATGCAAGCAATGCCTCAGGCATTTTTATACAATTATTTACAACAATCAGATGTCACAAGAAGATGGTGTTGCAACTTTGTTTGGTTGGACTTTGAAGGACAGTAAGGCAATATTCCCATATAATACCGACTATAGTCAACTGAGGATTTCATGTTATATTTGATTTATTTACATGAGTGAACAGTTACTAGTTAAAGGATTTGTTAATGTATGTTCCTAATTTAACGCTGCAGTTTGAACTTAGTTTGAGCAGAAGTTATAACTACATTTCCCAAGATGCATTTCATGTCCCAGAATGCACTGTGTTTGTTGTTGTTGCGTAATGGAGATGTACCGATGTGACCGTTGGTTTTCTGCTAAGTAAAGGTGATCATTTCGTACACGGATCTACTCCATTTTTTTGCTGGCTAGACCGATTGGATACAACAGATGGCACACAAAATTATTTGTGCCACTCCAAAAAAACAGATCATGTCCTCCACAAGACAGATGAGCACATCACAGGCTTGACACTTCAGGTGTGTCACTCCTCTTATTGTACACCTGGAGACAGCGTTTGCATTTGAGTCTGCCTTTGGTGGCTTTTTGGCAGCATCTGCGACTGTGACAACGGGCACAGAAATATGATCAACTCTCTAGCTCTGGGGAACACCTGCCTTGTCTATGCCACAAAGTCTTTGTGTGCCACGGCTGGTTTTTAAATGGCCATGACTTGCTTGGCACTGCTTATCTCACAGTGTAAGATGAAGGCATTTGTTGCTGCAACGTCCAGGAAGTGCAACAGCACGGTCCTATACCAGTGAGCAGTTTTTCTGTGGGTGCTAGTCTGACAGGCCAGAACCACCATTATTTTTACTGTAGGCCATGACTGGTGTGGGACAGGGAATGTCTCTCACAGCCCAGTGTCCGTCTCTATCCTTCACCTTTGACTACACTGTCTCACCTGAAAATGCAGGATGGATGGTGGAGCGCACAGACAGCTCCCATGTGTCCATCCACTTTACAAAAACAAGTAGGCCTTCTCTGATCCATCTCACTGATCCTTGTCCACTTTTTTTTTTTTTGGTGAGAGCATTTGCCCTCCCTCTGGTGCATCCTTTTCTGCTCTCCCTGTAGGTGCTACATGCTCCAAACTTCTCGCTGCCCAGGCCCATGAAGAGTTTGGGACTGGTGTAAAAATTGTCCATGTAGATATGGTACCCAGTGCAAAGACAAGATGGCTGAATCAGTTTCATAAGACAGCCCGTGCTTACTTGCTTTTATACTCTTGCCAGTGTATATGGTGAACGTGATTGTTCACTGCTTGACTCAGCCAAGTCAACACACACTGCACACACTGAGGATGCCGTCATGGACCAGAGGATGCCGTCATGGACCAGACGGTATTAGTGGACGTGTCCTTAAGACCTGCACTGACCAGCTGGCACCTGTGTTTACACTGATATTCAACCTCTCACTGAAACTGTGTGTGATTCCCACCTGCTTTAAAAAGTCCATCATAGTCCCTGTCCCAAAGAAACCACACCCCAGCAGCCCCAATGACTTCAGGCCCATAGCACTCACCTCTGTGGTGATGAAGTGTTTTGAGAGACTCATCAAGACATTCATCACCTCCTCACTGCCCACCACCCTCGACCCACTACAGTTTGCATACCGGCCAGACAGATCCACAGATGACGCCATATCCCTCCTCCTCCATAAGACCCTTTCACACATAGACACTGGTAAGGGGAACTATGTGAGAGTGCTGTTTGTAGATTACAGCTCAGCATTCAACACCATAGTTCCCTCCAGGCTGGTCTCTAAGCTGCTGGACCTGGGCCTGGGCCCATCCCTGTGCAGGTGGGTTCACAGCTTCCTGACCAGCAGACCACAGGTGGTACGAGTGGGTCACCTCACCTCATCCTCCCTCACCCTCAACACTGGATCCCCCCAAGGCTGTGTGCTCAGCCCTCTGCTGTACTCACTGTACACCCATGACTGCGAGGCCACGTCAGAGTCCAACGTCATCATCAAGTTTGCTGACGACACTGCTGTTGTGGGACTAATCTCTCACAATGAGGAGACAGCCTACAGGAGAGAGGTCTCCTGCCTGGAGAACTGGTGCCAGGAGAACCACCTCCTGCTCAACGTCAGCAAAACGAAGGAACTGATCGTGGACTTCAGCAGGAAGCAGCAGAGGGACTACCATCCACTTGTCATCAGTGGTGCTGAGGTGGAAAGAGTGGACACTTTCAAATACCTGGGAGTGACCATCTCACAGGACCTGTCCTGGACTCATCACATAAACATCACTGTGAAGAAGGCCAGACAGCGTCTCTACCTCCTCAGGCGGCTGAGAGACTTCAAGCTCCCACTCAAGGTGCTCAGGAATTTTTACACCTGCACCATCGAGAGCATCATGCGTGGGAGCATCACCACCTGGATGGGAAACTGCACCAAGCAGGACTTCATGGCCCTAAAAAGGGTGGTTCGTTCAGCTGAACGGACCATCAGAACCACCCTCCCCAACCTGCAGGACATTTACACCAAGCAGTGCAGGCTGAGGGCCATGAAGATCCTAAAACAGCCCAGCCACCCCGGACACTCTCTCTTCTCCCTGCTCCCATCAGGCCGGCGTTACCGCTGCCTGAGGACTAAGACTGAAAGGTTGAAGAAGAGTTTTTACCCACAAGCCATCCGTCTGCTCAACTCTGAGCCCTAACTGGACCATTATTGCACAATGTAAATATTATAATTTATAATCTATAATTCCACGTAAAAGTGTGTATAGTGTATAGTATATAGAGTATAGTGTATAGTGTGAATTACTTTTTTTATTTTTATTCTTCTTCTTATTTATATGTGTGTGTGTATATGGTTGCAGGTACAAAATACATTTCACTGTGCATTGTACTGTGTATAACTGTGCATGTGACAAATAAACACTATCTTAATCTTAATCTTAAAGAGTCCTGACTCTAAACAGTTTGTCGTGGCCTGGTGTTCCCCTCTTTCTGTCATTTTGCACATCCTCCTCAGGATCACTGAGGTGGATGTTCGAAAATATTGATTGGAACCTATCTCTCGACATCACTTTAGATGGACGGGGCACAGACAACACATGATTCACTTTAAAGTAGTCTTGGAAACTTGACTGTGACACCAACTTCATGTAAATAAACGTACAGCTCTTCCATCTCATTGTCAGTCCATTTGTATTCTTCCCAAAGTCCTTATTTTTTGCAGCCTTTTTGTTGATGTTGGTGTAAATTGCCTTGCCTGTGTCAGTGGCAAAAAACTATAGAAAAGGATCTTTTGAACTATGGAGGGAAAGTGACCCAACCTGGACTCCTGGTGTTCTCGTGGCTGGAACCTGCTTACTGCTGGGGCAGTGTCATTCAGGGTGCAGAGCTGAGGTGTGACTCTGCTCCCTGAGCCAGGGAAGATTTGGACCTGGCTGGTGTGCCACACTGTCCTTTCCTCTCTGCAAACCTCCTAGAAGCACTCTGTTTGCATGTTGAAGGCTCCCCTTCCATTTCTCCTTTTCCAAAACAAAAGGTGGATCATATTTATGATCGTAGCATTAATTAATGATAGGACTTCTGTGAGCAGTCATATGGGAATGGGGTCTAATGGCAGTTTGATGGTTTGTAGGAAGAAACTACTGAAGTTAACTTGGAAAGATCAACTGGAAAGAGTCTAAATAAATATCACCAGTACTGAAAGTTACTGTACACAAAGATATGTCTGTGAGATGGTTATGAATATTTTTTTCTCTAATGGTTAAAATTTAATTTGTGAAGAAATTCATGAAGATTAAAAGAATACTCGACTCAACGGAGCTTTGACTCTTTTTCAGCCTGGTTATAGTGCTGAAAAGAAAACTGGAGGATAAAGGTGTGTTAGACTGCAAATCTCCATACTGGCTTCAACTCTGGATAGTTAATTCTTGGGGGGCTAATAAATTTAGCCTCGTTTCTAGAAATGAGAGCTGCTCCATCTAAAGTGGGATGGATGCCGTCTCTCCTAACAAGACCAGGTTTTCCCCAGAAGGTTTCCCAACTATCTATAAAGCCCGGAGTTTTTTGGACTCCATTCAGACAGCCAGCAATTTAAGGAAAACACGTAGCTTAGCTCACCAGATCAATATCCCAGAATTTAAACCGTATTGTCGCTGACACATTTGTGTAAGCCAACTTTACATTACTGTAATTACGTGATGATTTGTTCTATTATGCTTCACAACTAGCATATGTTAATTACGGTAATTTCACTTACTCTGTTGCAGAAAGCCCGTGACGCCCCCCCAAACACACACACACAAAGGGTCACGCGGGGAGTTGATGCTATATTTTGAATAAAAAGCGTTTCTTTCCCTTTTTTTTGTACACACACACATATATATATGTATATATATATATATATATATATATATATATATATATATTTATGTGTGTGTGTGTGTGTGTGTGTGTGTGTGTGTCACACTCATATGTTTCAGATCATCAAATTTTAATAAAAAAAAAAAGATAGCCCAAGTAAAGACAAAATGCAGTTTTTAAATGATAATTATATTTATTAAGAGGAAAAAGTTATCCAAACCAACCTGGCCCTGTGTCAAAAAGTAACTGCCTTCTAAACCTGATAACTGGTTGTGCCACGCTGGCTGCAAGAACTGCAATGAAGTGTTTGTGATAACTGGCAATGAGTTTTTCACATCACTGTGGAGGAATCTGGGCCTGCTCTTCTTTGCAGAATTGTTTTAATTCAGCCACACTGGAGGATTTTCGAGCATGAATGGCTTGTTTAAGGTCATCCCAAAACATCTCAGTCTGATTCGAGTCCAGACTGTTTGTGTGTGTGTGTGTGTGTGTGTGTGTGTGTGTGTGTGTGTGTGTGTGTGTGTGTGTGTGTGTGTGTGTGTGTGTGTGTGTGTGTCTGTACATGCTAACAGTGTTACAGTCTTACTGCTTCCATAGTAATTACTAGGGTAAGTAGCAGTCAGTTGCTGTTAAACAAATGAACTTGATTAAATGATGATCACTGAATGTGACCACCTCTATCGAAGCAGAAGTTTTGGCAGTTTGTTGGTCAAGGAGGAAACACATTTACCGTATTTTTCGGACTATAAGCCGCTACTTTTTTCCCACGTTTTGAACCATGCGGCTTATAGCCCGGTGCGGCGTTTCTGTGGATTTTTCTTTAACCACCAGGGGGCTCTTTAGCAGGATATGAATCATGGGACGTCAAAGTTGGAAATCAAAGAAGAAAGCGCCAACAAGTGCTAGCAGCAGGCACAAAAGAGATTTTTTTCAAACTCCCTCATCATGGAAACCACAAAAAGAACTTCCTATGATGCCGCTTTTAAGTTGAGGGCTATCGACCTGGCACTACAGGAGGGAAATAGAGCCGCTGCACGTAAGCTCGGCGTGAACGAATCAATGGTGAATTGACTTGTTATAACTCAAATTTGGGGTTGTCTGTCCCCCTCTGCTGAGTGCCGAGTAATTGTGGAAAACCGAGAGCGGCGGAGATACCAGCGGCTTATAGCCCGGTGCGGCTTATATATGTACGTTTCCAGTTTTTTCCAAAAAATTTGTAGGTGCGGCTTATAGTATGGTGCGCTCTATAGTCCGGAAAATACGGTACATCTATTTTAGGAGGGTTATAAGGCCATTTCCAAACAATTCAAATTCCATCATTCTACAATGTGAAAGATAATTTTCCAGTGGAAAAAAAATTCAGGACAATTTTCCCAGGAGTTGCTGTCCCAGCAAATTCATCCCAAGGTCAGACAATGCAATCCTCAGAGAAACTGCAAAAAAACAAGACCTACATTTCAGATTCTTTAGACCTCAGTTACAATGTAAAATGTTAAAGTTCATGACAGTACAATTAGAAAAAGACTGAACAAGTAAGTATGGTTTGTTTGGAAGGATTGCCAGGAGAAATCTTCTCTCTGAAAAAATATGGCAGCACAGGTTAGGTTTTCAAAGTTCCATCTGAACAAATCACAAGACTTATGGAACAATGACATTTGGCCACTCCAGGTCTAAGTGGAGATGTTTAGCCATGCAGAGTACCATGTTTGGTTTCAGGACAAACAATCTGATACATGGAGGGGGTGGTAATTTGGGCTTGAATTGACCACAAACTCCTCTGTATACCAAAGCATTCTAGACTCAAACATGCTGCAATCTGTCTGACATTTAAAACTTGGCTGAATCTGGGTCATGCAACAGGACAATTATTCAAAGCACACCAGCAAATCTACAATAAAATGTTTGAAAAAAGAAAATAATCAAGGAGTTGCAATAAGATTTTTGTGCTTTGGAAGCAGCTACAAGGAGTTGAAGTTGCATAGTTAACCAGGTATGTGTGGGTAGCATTTGGAAGAAGGAAAAACCCTCCTATTACCATTATTTTCTCCTAATAACACTTGTTTGCCTCTGTCACAGGGTAACCCATGCCCCTAGAGGACTAAATGTGGTAATGGCCAATAACACAATGGAAGGACTCTACTATTATGACATCTTGCCGGCAAAATAGATGTTTTTTAGTGGTGAATGTGAGGCCAACGCTACTGTGGTCGAGTCCTTCACTGGGTTACTTTAAATTTAGTTATTTTCAATAGGATGCAGATTTTCTGTCATTTTTTTTCTAGGCAGTAACGTTGTCATTATTTCCATGCTATAAAAAATAAAGATACAATGGGCCCACAGATTATTAGTACAAAGTCACGTCATATCAATATTGCCAAAATGTTTGATGAATGCTCTGCTCCATGCTCCCACCATCTTGGAGATACAGACTGCCAAACAGGATATGGAAGATTCCACATCTTTGGGCCTAACCTTTGGGTGGGGGGGTGGGGGGGTGGGGTTCTTGGGTTTAGTTGATGTTGAATTCTTTTGGACAGTTTTAAGTTTGTTTTTGTATTGTTTTTGTATTTTTTTTTTTTGGTCATATCACCAGCCTGACCTGCCTTGTAATCAGCACTTGTAAATAAATTGCACATCACATGAAGAGAATTCCGGCCTCCAAGTGTGTTTCCTCAACCACAGCTGTGGTATTACTACAGCCTTGTTTAGCTTTTCTCTGTCGTGTCATGCTGTTGATCTTCTCACAGGTCATTTAGATGTTTTTTCAGCACTCGTTAGTGTGGTTCCCTCCTTATTACTTGTTGACATCTGTCTTTGTTTTGTTTTGCGTGAACTATATGGTAGTGGCTATCTAGAATGCATTACAATTCAAGAGCTCTATGCTTCTTTGACGTCCATTTGAAGTCTACTGCTTGGGGTGCATGCATAGTTGGAGAATTGTAATGTAAATTCTCCACAAACAGTCCATATGATCACAAAAAACAAGCAGGCATGCAGACATCCACACGGACCCTTACATTCACCATCTAATGATGAAATTTACATCATGCAGACTCAAGTGGACTAATGGGCTTGTGGATGGGAAAGGTATAATCTTTTGAGGGGGGCAGTCTATCTGCAGAGGGTTCTCAGATGTAGGCAGTGTCAAAAACATGTTATTAAACCAGTCTGCGGGTTAAGTGTAATTTATGGTCCA
The DNA here is from genome assembly GCF_007364275.1 of Archocentrus centrarchus. NCBI lineage: Eukaryota > Metazoa > Chordata > Actinopteri > Cichliformes > Cichlidae > Archocentrus > Archocentrus centrarchus. Next base: position 8,058,857 of record NC_044367.1, read on the forward strand.
TCTGCATTTTGGACCAAGAACAGCTCAAGCAAGAGTAGCCCACAGACTGGTTGGATCACTGGTTTGACACTCCATCTGACAACAACAACAACTCTACAGACCTGCCTTTGCGCTGCCGCAGCTGAAGCATAACGCAAGCATTAAGCCTGATTTAGACTTCTGCGTTGAGTCTTTACGGGGCCTACTTACCTACTTGCATAACTGGAAATCCCCTCTGAACCCTAAACGGTAATCACAATCCATGCAGGATGCATCGACCCACCGTGTAGTTACATTTTTCGTGTGGTGCATGTTAGGTTACGTCATAGGTTATGTCATAGGCTTCAGAGGGGTTACGTACATTGGACCTGCAAAAACCCGAGGCAGAAGCATAATTCAGGCCTTACTCTTGCATGTTGCGTTCTGTCAGCCAGTGACCATCACAGCCACTGTCTATACTTTTTGTGTAGTACTTTTCATCTTTGATGATCTTTTTCATGCTTTTCCATTTCCTGGTGAACTCCATGCTCATTCCTTTCCCTATTCCAGCCCAACCAATCAGCATTCAATCAATGCATTGGTCATTCGGGTCTAGCAACATACAGTTGGAATTTTGGAGCACTGCACAGGACCACATTTACAGTGGGGAAAAACCCCTCTCTGTACACTGTCTGAATGGAAACCTGTATGCAGATGGACACATTTGCAAGACCACTTAATCCCAGCCTAAAACAGCTGCCCCGGGGACATGGTTCATCCCATAGTTCTACCACTGTATTGACATTGCTTTTACTAAGGTTGTAGCAGAAACAACCTTGGTGAGAGCAATGTCTCGATTTGTGTTGACAATTGCATCTAGTAGATCAGTGGTTCCCAAAGTCAGAAGTGCTGAGGCCCACTTAAAAACCAGAAAATCCCATGGGGTCCCCCATCGCCCCAGTCATCTGATAGTGCTGGCCTGTGAAATTTTCCTGTATTCACTCTCATAAAAACACAAAAGAAAGTGATGTATTTCCTTGAAAATTTGATTCAAAAACATAAACAACACAGGCTCTTGGCTATAAATTGCTAATACTACCCAGTCATACGTAAAGTGCTCATGCCAATATGTGATCCACTTGCCACTGGGACATAAACTTCAATACAAGAGCAGTAAATGTAGGTCAGAATGAGTAATATAACAAATTAACCACCTCCTATTGTCAGTTTTAATTCACTTTTATATAAATAAATACATTTATATAAATATGTAAGTATGCATACTTCGAGGTAATTTCACACTGAATTTCTGTTATTACTGCGGCCCCGCTGCAGTACCTTCACGACCCACCAGGGGGCCGCGGTCCATAGTTTGGGAACCACTGTACTAGACAGTAGACACCTGTGAACATGGGAAACATCTCTACTATGTTTTTTGCGTTCAGTACTGTTGTTATATTTTATCATGATTGTACATGTATGGTTAAATTATATTGTATGTGTACATGTATACATTATCTCCCTCTCTCTCTGTAAAGCACTTGAATTACGTTGTGTCTGAATAGTGCTATACCAATAAATCTGATTTGACTTGACTTTGTAGAGGTCACTCTCACAGCAGGCAATGTAGAAGAAGAACCGCCAACATCTTACTATGCAAAACACTATACACATTTGCTTTAAAAAAGTTAGTATATCAAAAGGTGTTGGTATGGTATGGATTAAATACATTATATTTTAAATCGGTAATATCACATATCTATTTGAATTAGCACCACTTAATAAATAACACTTTTTACAAGTCACAACTGTCATCCTTATACCATAAAATTCAGTTAACTGGATGACAAAAGCCATGAAGCCAATTAAGATTCGAGCAGGCAGTGGAAAATAGAAATCTACTATGAACAACTTTAAAACTGTAGGAAAAAAAAGGGGGGCGGGGGGTCGATTTGGGGCTTTGCCGAGAAACTACGCATGAAGCTGAGGGGGGAGAGGAAGGAGAAGGAGGAGACAGTGATTGCACTACATCTGACGTCAGAATCTTGCAGCACAGATAAGCCGTGAGGCTTAATATTAACTACAATGTTCATCCTTTCAAAAAGAACGACAGCGCTCCAGGGGATTGTCGTCGGTGCGCACACTGCCGAACTGAGAGACGCTTTGCAAGACGCGCTTCATACACTTTTCTCATTTTATGCACACAGTCTGGCCCAGTGCATGAAACAGATCCCAAACTATGAGCTGAGCACATAAGAGCTGTGGCACAACGCGATGAAGGCTCTTCAGTAATTCGCCGGCGGTCGTGTAAACGCAAAGAGGACATGGGAACGGCGGGCGAGGATCTGCTCGTGACACTCCAGATACTGCCCGGTTTCTTTTCCAACTGTCTCTTCCTTGCCCTGTACGACTCAGTGGTGCTGGTGAAGCGCGTCGTTTCGCTGCTCAGCTGCTCTCGGTCCGCCGGCTGCGGAGAGTGGCGCCGCATGCTGACCTCGGCGGGGCTGCGCTCTGTCTGGAATAGCTTCCTCCTGGACGCCTATAAGCAGGTAAAGTTTCTGCTGTTTATTTATTGGGGCTCTAAGTGCTTTTAATACCTCGATGCACTGACGTCGATCCACGGAACTCACAACTGTTATTAAAAGACGTCCAGTGTTTTTGCTTCCACACCTGTCTGCGCCATAGTCTACATGAATATTTGCGGCACACCCTCGGAAAACTTTCTTGCTTTTTCATTGTCGACGCGCATATTGAGCAGAACTTGTTTTTCGTGTTTGTAGCCTAGCGTGCGCACGCGAGTGCGTGACAGAGAGAAACCGGGGGGCGGGGGGCGCATAGCAGTGGCGGAGCCAAAGGATAGCCAGGCTGAACACCCAAAGAGTAGCGTGTGTCTCAGCTTTATGCATGACAAATCACTCTAGGCAAACTAGTTCATGTTTTGTCACTAACAGACTATGCATGCATGGAGGAAATCTGGGGGCTATTCTCCCCCCTGTTTATCCCATTGTATAGAAATTAGTTGCAGTTCATCTGGGAATGCAGCAGATGGCGCCCGTGAGATAGTCCTCAATAAATAACAGTCACGCAATACAGCTAAAATTATGATTTATATATTCTTCTGGACGTAAGAGTCCCCACTGTATTTTCGATTTTAAATATACAGTATTTATATGTGTGAGCTGAACTAAAATGACACAAATCAATGTCATTTTTTTAAGGACACTGTTGATGGCACCTGTTTATAGACGTTAGAAGTGTAGTTAAACAACAACATGTATATCTCTCCTGATGTTTATGTAATGCATGAATTTAGAATTGTGATGGTTGTGTGACGTTTCAGTGAAAGTGACTGATGATGCTGTGATGTTCATAATACAAAAAATATATTTTATTGCAGTCACAACCTGTAAAAAAAAAAAAAGAAACTGTATCTGAGATTCAACCGCTTTGATCAGGCGCCTCCAATGGAACAGGAAGTCCAGAGAGTTGGAGTTCTTGCTACCATGGAAATAAACACTATTGTGACCCTTTGTTTTTTGGTAATTGTTAATAAAGTTAATACATTATTATTAGGCTCATAATATAATGACAGACCTTGTGAAACAGTGGTTCAGCAAAAATGTTCTGCTAGAAATGAGTAGTTGGTGCATGACACTAGTTACGTGAGTGTGCAGCAGGCTTCTAAAAAGGTTGTGCGGTAGCCAGACTTCAGTCTGTGTTGGTTGTGTTTATCCTTTAGCTTTGCACCTTGGACACACTTTTTTTAGCATGACATCCTGAACCTATAGGGATGTAGGGCCCTTTTTATGTCACAAGACAAAACACTGTGTGTTTTATCATCAGAAATTAGTTGCGCATTTTTTAAAGTCAACTTATTGTGCTATAATAATATCAAAATATGAAAGAGAGACTCCGTGAGGAGCTAGGTTCCACTATCCTGCATATTTTGATTTCCTGAGATTTGCACTCCCAAAGATTACTTAAAAAAAGAAGCTACAGACAAATCTCTGCGGATTACTATGCTCTGTTAAGCCTCTACACACCCATGGTACACCTGGGTGTACCATGGGTGTGTAGAGCCTTTATTTGTCTTCTGAGGCCTTCATTTAAGCTTACACAGTCCATGCCTGACTGACATCTGTCAGTGTTTCTGTGAGTGTTATTACATAACTTGAAAACCTCAAATTCTAATTAGTTTACAATGTTTAGGGAGCACTTTTTAAATCTTAAATAGGGCATGTATCAGGGACAAGGAATGGATAAAACTTACATGTGATTATTGCACAGTAAGACAAGTGCAGTCTGTATACCCCTACTGAGGAGTTCCTGTTGGCAGCATTCATCCTGGGAAATATGTCACAAGGGATTCATTTGGGTCTGTCTGAATCCCCACACTTTCCTTCTGGTAACTGCCAGGGACCCACTGTAAGACCACGTTGTCTGTTTTACCTCCAAGCAGTTATTTGTATATTCTCCCTGGTTCATTTCTGCAGCAGAGATCCTATTCCTCTGCCACAGCAGGAGCCCACTATGTAAACATCACAGTCTGCCTGCAGTTTAAACTGTAGCTTCAGATTAGGTTTAAAGGTTTAGGTTTTTACTTTTCTCTATTCTTTGTTGTAAAGATCCTATTAAAATTGGCCAGAGTTTTGAATAATGAGATCAGTGTATGTTGAAAAAAAATTCCAGTGAGCCCAAAGCTCAGCAGCTCAGCAGCTTCAGGCTGCTTTAAACAGCCAGACATTTTTATATAACCTTTTCCATTTATGGTGGAAAAGAAAAGGAATATCTCAGGCTTGTAGCTTTGGCCTAAAGTATAGAAGCCCCGCCCACCTGCAAATCAGTCTTTAGGAGGGACGGTCTAATGGAAGAAAGTTCATTTAAAGAGAGCGAGAACTAAAACAGTCTGATTAAGAAGTAAAATGAGGAGCTGCATTAAGGCCCAGTATGGGATACATAAGGATTATTTTGACCTGTGAATCATGCAAAGCTACTCTAAATAAGCAGAACAGGTCTACTAAAAACCTCTAAGCCTAAGCTAAGCCAGTGATAGAGCAGCAGCCCAGTGAATGTCCTGACAGCATTATCCCAGCAAACATGCTCAAAACAGTGACAGGTCCAAGCAAAAAAACATAATACAGGCAGACAGATGTTGTTTCCATGTACACTGGTGATCTAGCCAGACTCGCTCTTAATGAAAATGATATAAATCATACAACTGTTAATAGAAAAGCAAATACATGTATCTTTGTTTTTTGATAGAATAAAATCTGATTAACAACGTATTTGGTTACTAAATAGCTGTGAACAGATAGTCACACAATGTCCATATGCAAAGATAATTATTACCAGAGTCTGTTTTTTATATATAAATATGGCTCTGATAATAGTCTCTGCAAACACTGATGTTTATCTTTGAAAGGTCAGGTGCTGCTAACAGTTGGTGCCGGTCCTTCCTTTCTGTCTGGAGTCTGTAGTCCTGCAGTGATTTGCAAATCTCATTTATCTACATTTCATTCACAGTGGAACAACATTTAACGTTTCAAATGTTGAAGCTGAGAAATTTTACTATTTTGTGAAAAATATCCATCAAAGTTGGGATGGGGGCAGCAAAAGGCTGGAACAATAAGTGGTACTAAAAAGAAACCGCTGGAGGAACGTTATGCAACTAATTAGGTTAATTATTAGATTAATTGGCAACAGGTCAGTAACATGATTAGGTTAGAGTTTCTCACAAATAAACTGGGCTTCACTAATCTGGAAAAAAATTGGGTCCATTTGTGGAGCAATTTCAGAATAATGTTCTCCAGTTTAAAAATGCAAAGACTTTAAATATGTCATCATGTGCAGCACATATAAAGACTCAGAGAATCTGAAAAAATGTCTTTGCGCAAGGAACAGAGACAAAAATCAATATTGGATGTCCGTGATCAATGCTGCATTAAAAACAGACACAATACCGTCACTGTGCTGGCTCCGAACACTTTCAGAAGGCATTGCCTGTGAACAATGTTGCCATGCCATCCACAAATATAGGTTAAAGCTCTGTCATGCAAGAGGAAGCCATGCGTGAACATGATCCAGAAACGCCACTGTCTTCTCTGGGCCAAAACTAATTTGAAACTGACTGAGGCAAAGTGGGAAACTGTTCTGTGGTCAGAAAAATTGAAATGTGACATTCCTTTTGGAAGACGTGGATGCCATGTGATCAGTTAAAGAAGCCTGCTTCTCCGATGGTGGTAGGGGTGGTGGTGGTGTTGGGGTGGTGGTGGAGGAGGGGGGGGGTGCATTAGTACCTATGGACTTGGCAGCTTGCACATCTGAAAGGCACCATCAATGCTAAAAGGTATGTACGAGCTTTAGAACAACATATGCTTCCCATTCATATTTTAGCAAGACAATGCATACTACAGTTATTACAACAGTATGTGGCTTTGCAGTATAGTCAGGGTGCCAGACTGGCATGCCTGCAGTCAGACCTTTCACCAGTTGGGTGCACCACTGGGTGCATCATCAAATGGAAAATATGACAAAGAAGACCCAGAACTGTTGAGCAGTTAGAATACTGAAGCAGACAAGAATGAGACAATATTCCCCTCCCAAGAGTCCAGCAGCTGCTCTCCTCAGTACCCAGATATTCGCAGACTGTTGTTAAAAGAAGTAGGGATGCTACGCAGTGGTAAACACGTCTCTGTCTCAACTTTTTTTGAGACATGTTGTAGCCATCAATTTCAAAATGATTGTTTTTTTTAATGGTACATTTTCTCAGTTTAAACATTTGATATGTTTTCTATGTTTCATTGTGATTAAAATATGGGTTTGTGTAAGCAAATCTCATAAACCAAGTCAGTGCATTCTGTTTTTATTTACATTTTACACAGGACCCAACATTTTTGGAATTAGGGTTGTACATTACAAGCTAAATTATTCATAGTTACCGCCTTTATCTTTGATAACAGTGTAACACACTCTTCATTCTCATTGCCTCCTTCTTGAGATCATCAACTTTAACTTTTCCAGCTCTTGGAAGATTTCAAACATGTGCTGAGCACTCGTTGGCTGTTTGTCGCTCCATCTCAGCTAGGTTAAGATCGGGAAGTTGTGGAAGCCATGTGACCTGAAAAGCTACAGGTCACTCTGCTTCTTAATCCAAGCAATTCTCTTCCTCTTTTCCTTGGACTCTTTCTTGCATTTGTGCAATATTTCTAAAATTAGAAACATCCTGTCTCAGAGTGATGCTGAAAAGTTAATTTGTGCATTTATTGCTTCTAGGCTGGATTATTGTAATTCATTATTGTCAGGCTGTCCTAAATCTCCCTGAAAAGCCTTCAGCTGATCCAAAATGCTGCAGCTAGAGTACTGACAGGGACTAGAAAGAGAGAGCAGATTTCTTCCATATTGGCTTCTCTTCATTGGCTCCCTGTTAAAACCAGAATTGAATTGAAAATCCTTCTTCTCATTTACAAGGTCTTGAATAATCAGACTCCAACTTATCTTAAAGGCCTCATAGTATCGTATCATTCCAATAGATATAGACTAATTTAGCCTGGAAAAAGAGTTTGTTGCACTATTAAAAAAGCCCTCCATAAAGTGAGGACATCTTCTTGTTCATCATTGGTTGAAGAAAATAAGAACAACCGCAGGTTTCTTTTCAGCACTGGAGCCAGGCTGACACAGAGTCAGAGCTCTGTTGAGCCGAATATTCCTTTAACTTTAATTAGTAACAACTTCATGAATTTCTTCACAAATAAATTGTTTTAAACATCGCAAAACTAATTATACATAACATCTCACAAATGTATGTTTGTGTTCAGCTACCTTCAGTACTGCTGATATTTATTTAGTCTTTTCCTCCAATTGATCTTTTTGAGTTAAGTTAATCGTCCCTGTAGGACAATGGAGCCTACAGACGGAGCACCCTTGAGCACCGCCCCCAGCAACTCAAGAAGGCGGGGTCTTCTGAACTGTCATTCAGCACGTAAATACAACAACATTCAGGACCCATTCCCTGGCCCAAAGGTGCAGGGAAGCAAACCTCTCGTCCACCCTCCCCAGGCCTGGCTCCAGGGTGGGGGCCCCAGTAACGCTATATCTCATAGGGGTTGTTCGATACATTCTCCTCCACGAATCGCCACCTTATTGTGGTTGAGGGGTTTGTGTGTCCCAGGGAACCCAGGGGCTTTGTTGTCCGGGGTCTTTTACTCCCTGGTAGGGTCTAGCAAGGTAAATTGGTCCTGGGTGAGGGTCCAGACAAAGAGCGAATTCAGCATCCAACAACCAAAGGTAACACTAACAATAATTTGAGACATTAACTCATTTATAAAATCATTTATAATATTATTACATTAGGCCAGTGGGTACAAAGTTGAATCAATTTAAATGACACCCTTCTATTTTAAATAATAATAATAATAATAATAATAATAATGCAAACATGCCTCAAAAATGTCTTGTATTTTCAGAAGGAAGCACATTAGACATAGTCAAAAAAATCTTTATTTGTTAGTGTTATTTCCCTCACCAAGATCTCCACCTGCGTCAGGGACACATGCTCTCTTACGTATTGGGTTGCTGCGCTTGCTGTTATTTTTCCCTAGTAATGGGAAGCCGTTCAGTATTTAATGCCCAAATTTATATGCTTTTTTTGGGCATATTGCTTTTGTTGGGAACAGTGGCTCATCCTGATGTTGGGCCCTATCATGTAGTGAAGTTCTTTACAATCCCATCCCACAACTTGCAAGGTGATCCAATTTGATAGTGGTCAACTGTCAACAGCGGCTCTCCATCAAAACATGATTTGTTGCAAAACTGCTTCCCTGACATAATGGTGATGAAAATTGCAATGCAATATTGATTACAAACTTTAAATGTCTTTTCTACTGAACTAAGTTAAATAAAGGCCTTACACTTATCACTACATAACATAACACAATACTAGAAAGTTGAAGATTTTGGGGCATTAATATGAATTTGCCTTGATAACTGACAAAGTGACTACTTTCAGGAATCTAAATAATTAAATATTTTGGCCTTGATTACGCTTTTTAACAGTCATTAAGTTATACTCATAACTTACTTTGTTTTGAGACTTTTTTAAATTTAAAATTTATTTATTAATTTTTACAAGTAAGGAGAGAACACAGGGGGAACAGCAAACGCGAGCGCTAAAGCACTCAAGTACATGAGACTTTGGTTTTAAAAAAAAACTTTATTTGCTTCTCCTTCTAACTTGCGGTTCATCTGGTGTTCAACCTGCATGCGCTCATGCCAGAGATGCATCTGATGCTGAGCTCACAACAGTGATCTGTCAGTCACTGTTGTGTCTATATAAACTTACAATGGTAGAAAGTCCTCTCCTTTTTTTAAAAAAATCTTTTCATTAGTGGGGTTTTCCAAATGTTGGGGACATATCCCTTCATTCCCCGCTTGGTGGTATGAGATGCTAAAAACATAAAAACATAGCCTAGCACTTTATGAGTTACAAGTCTTATACCAGAAAGATCAGAACAGAAGGTTTTTTTTTTAAGTAGATAAACCTTTTTAATACAAAATGGCACTATACATACAGGACCATATTGTTACTATGTGACAGTTACAAATACAAAGTAAAAAAAAATATCTTGTACTCATAATTATATGTTGTATGTCATTATATGTCATATCTATAACAACCCCACACTGAAATTCCAGCACAATGCTGGATAGTTTGCAACTGTGAAACCATAGCAGGCCCAATATGCATATTTGTACCAAGAAAAGTATATAAAGCATAAATGCAAACCTCATTTCTTCTTCTTCTTCTTCTACATCTTATCTAGATGTGCACAGTCTACATAATTGTTAATGTATATTTTTACGCCCTTAGGTGAAACTTGGCTGTGAGGCACCCAATTCCAAAGTGGTGAAGGTGCCTGATGGCCCTCGGTGGAGCAGCACCATCAGGATCCAAAATGGGGGTGAGTGCCGCCTTCTGGATTTTGAGTCATCAGATCGCCCCCTGGTGGTCAACTTTGGCTCAGCCACCTGACCCCCCTTCATCAGCCACCTGCCAGCTTTCCGGCAGTTAGTGGAAGACTTCAGCGATGTGGCTGATTTTTTGTTAGTGTACATCGATGAGGCTCACCCATCTGATGGCTGGGTGGCTCCTCCAATGGGTCCTTGCTCTTTCAATTTCCGGAAACACCAGAACCTGGAGGAAAGACTGGGAGCGGCACGTAAACTCACTGAGCACTTTTCCCTACCACCGCAGTGTCAACTAGTCGCCGACTGCATGGACAACAATGCTAATGTGGCTTATGGTGTGTCCTATGAACGGGTGTGTATAGTACAACAAAAAAAAATTGCCTACCTGGGCGGCAAAGGGCCATTTTTTTACAATCTGAAGGATGTGCGGCAGTGGCTGGAACAGAGCTATGGTAGACGGTAGGAGTACCTAAGGACAAGTTGAGAGGAAGACAAGTGCCTTTTCAAAGTTTGGAAAACAGATTATTTGGTTTTGTATAAGCATAAAAAGAAAAGTGAAATGATGTGATATGATGGTATCATTTACATAACGCTAGTATGAATTCTTAAATTGCAAAGGAAACATTTTGGTTTGCATTTGAAATCAGACAATTTCACACACCATTTCATAGAAACTGAGATGAACGTGACCTGTAGTGATGATCCACATTAGCAAGCTTATCAGAGGCAGCATATGAAGCTGTCACTGTATATGTTTCGTCTGGATTTGTGCCCTCTTTTTGCTGCTAAAATCATTTTTTGTATGATTTCCAAATGAATGATGGAAATCAATAATCTCCATTTCACCCACCCCCCCCACCCCCTTTTTTGCATATTCTTATGGCAATATAAATGTTAGATTTTATAGACCATGTTTTTACACCGGTCAGGCACCAGATTCTGCTGACTGAATTGAACTGAACAGGTAGTGATCAATGTGCTGCTGTGAAACTTTGAGTCCTCACATTAACATACTCTGACCAGCACCTGCCCCATGGTAATTGCACTCTCCACTAACAATAGTCTTCCAAAGCAGGACACTGCAATAAAGTAATGAGACACAAGAAAGAAGCTCAGAAAACAAACAATCCAATTGTTGCTATGCAGTGGCAGAAACCCGATCCACAGAGGCTCTGCTCCACAAAACACAGGACCCGAAGTACACGTGACGAGGTCCCATATCGATGCCCTGACTGGTCAAAGCTCTTTTTGTGGTGTGAAGGGGACCTACAATATATCATGTGGATTTAATGTTGAAGCTCACTGGTATATGTTTTAATGCACAACTCAATATATAAGAACAAACTGTTTTCCACTGAGATCTTCTGTTTACTTCCTGATATTGAAAGAGATCAAAGTAGATTTAATGTGGCTTTTTCACACTGACCAATAGAAAATAGTTTAATGTAAAAAGTAAAACAGATCTCATTGTCAGCAGTCCAGAAACGGTAGGGTAGCCTGTCTATCTGTCTGCTGACAATAAATTATTGTAACAATAACTGGAATAAATAAGTATATTTATGAACCTTTTTCATAAATATACTTGCCGGCTATCAGAGGAACCAGTGAAATTCTCAGTCCAGCATCAACTGCTGACTAGAACACTGCATAATGAGAAAGTGCTAATGAAAATATACATGCACAAAAATATCTAAAAGGTGATTAGACAGAATGGTGATGTCCATCTTGGCCACTGCATTTAAGATGGCAGTGCAAGACTGTGGCAAACCAGGGCCTGCAGCTATGTATTTTTAATGGATTAAGTCTAAGTTTGTGAGAACGCATCAGTTTGTTTGAAGACGTAATTGAACACTCATCAATGTTTATTTTATGAAATTCTTTTTTTTTCTATTAAATAACTCCACAAAATTACTTCCTGTACCTTTTAGTGTCTATAGCATTTTCACTTTTCTAAAACCTAAATTGAAGGGCTTTTCATCGAAGAAATGTAATGCAAAATTGAATGTACAACTTTATTTGAAATGCTACGTCTTCCAGTTTCCAGGCCAAGCCTTTTAAATTGGTAAATGGTAAATGGACTGGTTCTTATATAGCACTTTTCTATTCGAGCACTCAAAGAGCTTTATACAACATGCCTCTTTCATCCATCCACACCAATTCATGCAAGCATTTTTTTCTACACACATCATTTCTATCATTCACACACATCCACAGTCTGACGAATGCATTGGAGAGCAATTTGGGATTCAGTGTCTTACCTAAGGATACTTTGGCATCCAGACCGGAGCAGCCAAGGATCAAACCACCGACCTAAAGAGCTACAGCCACCCCAAATGGTTGTTGCTCAGGAAGCTCAGGGTTTAGTGTGGGGTTACATCAGAACCAAACACCAACTCTGACCAGGTCACAGGTGATTTGGTGGATGTTAAGGAATTAGTTTTCCAGTTTAGCTTTGACTTCCTGGGCTTATTATCTTGCTGGAAAACAAAGCTTTTCTCCAGTACCATGTATCTTGCATCACATCTTTCTTCTGGGTTTCTTCTTTTCTCACTTTCTTACTACTCTCCTGGAAAGATTTACTTTACTTTTGCTCAAAAGTGTGAGAGCTTAATATCTGTACTAAAGTATAAAGGCAGTTATTCATATTAAAGTCCAAGGCTTATATGCAGTGTTTTAATTTCTCCAAACAGAACACTTCTCATTTACAAAGAAAGTTCTGTTTTTTGGTTACAAAATACTGTTCCTACAGCTCTCTAACTTGTCTATGTGGCCTTTGGCTGTGGGAAGAGTGAGTAAAAACTCATTGAAACTAAGGATAAAAACAGAATAAAAAATCTAGCACCATGCTCAGACATGTCACATGGACATTTGGCTTTTTAAAGAAGGACATTTTATTCAGTGACTGGCATTGAGAGGATGTTGCTCTTTCATACACTCCTTCTAATATGGTCCATTGTTCAAATCACAGAAGTTTTATAGACACAACTTGTAGACTAAGTGGAGCTGAATGGATGTTCAGTGACCTTCAGATTTCTTCTCTCCCTCCTTTTACTTTGCTTGTTTTTTATATCTCTAGCATATGGTTTTATATCTTCATGCACTGCTTCTGACTCTCCAAAAGTTAGCTCTGCAATTAACTGAAGCCCCTTGAGAGAATAATTAATTCCCTTCTTTTTACTTCTTAAACTTTTTGTGTCCATTTCAGGAAGAAATAGTGCTGTTACCTTTTAAGCAGATGTAATAGTAGTCATTCAAATAACTTCTCAAAAAGTAACTATAATGACTTATTACACACCCTTGAACGTTCTTTTCCACTCAGCACTTTGGTACATTATCATTAACTGCCTTCGCTGTTGGTCGTACTGAGATAACAGAGACGTTATATGAGCCGTTTAGACGTGGCAGTCAAAGAAGTGAAAAGTCTGCAACAGCACTGATGTTGGCAGAAGTATAACTTTAAACTTTATTCTATGAAAAAGTTAGCAAACCATAAACGGGATTTTTACAATCATTAAAATTAAAGTTGATTTGGAGAACTGATCACGTAACATCCTTTGTAGAATAAACTTGCATCTAGAAGGACTTTGGCAAGTAAAATGTTATCAAATTAGCAAAATATTCATGAATGGAGTGTATTTGATGGAATAAATCTTTTAATTATTATTATTTTTGTTACTATACAAGTCAGGAATTATTAGCAAGGCTCAATAATTTTATTTGAATTATATTGTATTTGTAATCAAAGCTTCGGTGGGTGTAAGTCTCAAAAAGAAAAACATTTGAAAATAAACAATCCTAGAGCTCTCCCTTCTCAAAGCACTGCTTACTTTTAGCTAAAACTCTGCTCTCCATAAAAGTTGTCTGCATTGCACTGCTTCTTCCTCTCTGGACTTTCTATTACTTTTTAATACTCACTTGATGTGATTTAAGAGGACCTGGGATTGGCTGATGTGTGTAGTTGTAACTAGATAAAATAAAGCCCAGAGAAGGTGGAGTACTCTAGTTCCCTCTTTAACATTTTGAGTAACAACATGGTGAAAGATTATTATTGCTACATACCCAGCTTTACCTGAGATTATTTTGGAAAAATCTGTTTTAACTAAAGGGTGTAACAGCCACATTAAATCTAACAAATCTAGTTTGATTCAGTGTTGATGAACACTGAACGTCCTCCAAAAATATTGTGTAGGCACAGTGAATAACTGCATGCACAGATTACCATTAAACGCCTCTGATCATAACTGGATGCTTAATTTGCATGTAGCTAGAGACCGAAGTACCCCAACCATTGTAGAAATCACATTTACATATTATAAAATTGTTTTGCATGGTTTGTATAGGAAGAAGCACCTTTGTTGACTTAAGGACAAGTTTGGGAGGTCCCACGGGCTGGTATTAGGCAGAAATGATAGGTAGATGCTCAGGGTGGATTATAGGTATTAACATGTACAGAATTTAATATCAGCAAATGAAGCTTGTATCCTGAGTCCTGGATGTTGTGTACTGAAAGTTGAATGCTTTGGCTAAGTTTTGTGAAGTGGCACTTTTGTTAATCTTTTAAGTCAGGTTGCCAGTGAACTAGTTAGGGTTAGAGTTAGGTTGCATTTAGCTACATGCTAAGCGGTCACAATTTCAGAAACTAGGAGATATATATATATATATAATGTGTGAAAATCCTTATAAAGGGGTAGCAGTAAATGTAATCCTAACCCTATACTTGTCACTGATGACTTGGTGGATGTTAATATGCCCGTTGCTTCATCCATGTCAGTTCCTTTTCATGCTCTGTGAGAAATGGGCTTAGTGATCAACCTTTTTTTCTTTCACCTTCAGATAAATAACATTCATTACTAACAGAAATGCATTATACTTTGTAGCTGAACTTCCAGAGATCATATTAGGATCGTGGTTAAAACTGTTGTTAGCTAGCAGTTACTCTGACGACAGGTGAGAGGCAATGGGAGCTTTTAGAATGCCTGCAGGTGTTTTTTTTTTTTTTTTTTTTTGTTCCATTTTTTTTTTGGTCTATAAACAAACTGTCACTTAAGCTCAAACTGTGACCAAGCTGTCACAAACAGTAAATAATCTGCACCTTGAGTAGCTTGTCCTCCATTTACAAGAGCAGTGCTGTCAATTCTGAAGTTAATCTGATTTTTAAAAAATTTCCTCACAGTGGCAAAGAATGCCTTACTGTTTAATTCAGTTCACTGTTGTCGTTTATCTTAGAAATATATCTCAGGATCCTACTCGGAGCTCTCCGTCTCATGTCTTATGAACAAGACTCAATGGAGATTATTTGCATTTTTAAATACATACTAAACAGTTTAGTGTAGGTGTTATTTCAGATTCATATCTTTAGATTTAATTTTAACATGAAACCATTAAACATTCTTAAATGTTTTCATATTCTCAAAATATTAATAGTTGAAGTTCAATAACATTGTGAGCTTATGAGTGATCAAGATTTGGAACATGTCAAGATGATTGTTTTGAAATGAAAGCTCCTCAGAACAGATGGTTTGTTCTGGTCACTGTGACACAGGTGTGCAAATGAAAACCTTAGATGAAAGAGTCCCCAACTCAGTCTCTGGTTGGATAGAAAACGGCACCTGGTCAATATGACACAGATCCATTGCATCTGTTTTCATTGTTAATCTGCTTGTGTCTCAATAACTGATATAGACAACTCTATTTTCCATTTTGTTTACTGTGCTTTTTCATTATTGTAGGCTTAATGTTTATTTTTATATGTCAAAGGAAAAAAAACAAGTGGAAAATAAAGACAAATGTGTTCTTGTGGATCTGTTTTTTTTATGTTGTCTGTGTCAGAAGCCATCTTAACAACAACAACAACAACAAAAAATCTATTACTTCAGCATATCAAATATACAGTATAATGTGTTTGCTGCAAACCTTCAGAAGATGGGACAGTTTACATTTCAGGGTTTGACCTTCTCCAGCCCTGTGCCAGAAATCTGGTGAAGGATATCAGTTTTATAAAGTTATTTCTTCATTTTATATATAAGCCCTTCATAAATCATGCTGTCTGCACTCTATTTACCAATATAAGCAAAGAATTACACATAAAAGCAAATAGAAACATCAGAATCACTTTATGGCAGACGATCACTTTTTGGCACAACACCGGCATCTGTTGACTGTAACTAATAAAGTAACTTGTAATCTAACTTAGTTACTTCTAAAATTAAGTAATCAGTAAAGTGGGTAAGTTACTTTTTAAAGGAGTAATCAGTAATTGCATTACTTTTTAAGGCAAGTATACCATCACTGGATGTAGGTCATCTCTGAATGTTGTCAGTGGGCGTAGATTTCAAACATTTTGCACCACAAAAAAAAGGGGGTTAGCTATAATTTCAAGTCCCACCTGTGTCTGCACAAAATAGCCAGTATGTTGTTCTGACATGCCACCAGTTCTTTTGATTATGTTTTCATATTAAAGCAGTTTTGACAGGCACATTTGCCTCATTTGGACCTAGCATGACACTTGTAATTCTTTATGTAAGAGTGTTTCCCCTGACCTTATAGGGCACTTTCACACAATCCATCAAACAACCAGGTTTTTCTCAGAAGGGATGTTTGTTTGGTTTCCAAGTGTGATAGTCACCACAGATGAAAGATGACACACTCAGGCTACTGACGTCCTTGGTTCAGCCAAAGCCAAAGGATAGATAACTGTTGTCATACCATCAAATGGCAGGGTTTTTTTTTTTTTGTCATGCGCTCATAGTTCTCACAATTACACCTGCACAAATGGACGGGTGTTTTTTTTTTTTATGTTAGGGTCTGGGCAAGCTGGGGTTTTCTCTCTCTCTCTCTCTCTCTCTCCTTTGTTGCTTTTCTCTCAGGAGAGGAGTGTAGAGGTGGGTGGATGTTCTGTTCCTCCACCCATGGGCAGAGCCAGTCTTCCCAGCCTCCCCGGTTCTCACACACTTGCAATTGCTAAGTATTAAAGGACTGGCTGTGACAGTGATTGTCTGCAGATTGTTGCCTCTATGGTGGTAAAATGCCCCCCCAGCTTGATGCTCAGCTTCATACGTTTTGCTCTGTAATACATATTTCTTATCTGGTCTCTAGTTCCTTGCCTGTATTTCCTGCCTCACTACCTGAGGTACTTAGCTGTTTTCTCTTGTGGAGTCCTAAGCTCTCAGCCAGACTTTCTCTTCATCAGCACTCTCACCTTGTGGATCTCCATGTAAAAAAGCATTTACCTGAAGCCCACTCTCTGCTGAACCTCTTCAGTCATCTCTGGATTCCAGCCCAACCCCCAGCAACCTTGCTTGCAGAGCAACTCTATTAGCTCTCAAGTAAGGACTCAAAACAAAAATTCACAGTGGAATTACTGTTTCCCTTCGTTAATAGCCTCTCTCCCTCTCTGCAGGGCCTGCTTGATCATCAGCATTGAAGTTAGCACCTGCTCAATAAATTTACTGCCAGCGCATTATTCAGTCCAGTTTGTAAATAAATATTTGAAATCTTTCTCCAGTTGTCTGAGTCTGCTCGTTGGGTCTGTTAATTGCAAAACCAAAACATTCTCATTTTTTACTGGACATGTTTTTTGGATAATTGTTCATTCAGAACTGTATCTAAATATGTCCTCAATGTGGTATCCTGAGATGGAGCTGTCACTCAGAACTTATTTTTAACCACAATTTTTTGCTAACCTTGAACAAGTAGTTTATCTGTCTAAACTTTATAAGCAGGTACAAACTTAGTAGAAATGAAAAAGGTCCAAACAGGATGCAAACCACAGTCTTCTGGTTAATAAAACCTTTTCAGAACTTTGCAGGGCCCTGTTCCAGGAAGCATGTTCAGCAAACACTGAATTTAAAAATAACTCTGAGCTGAATAAGTCTGAGATCGACAACGCCCTGAATTTCCTGTTCCAGAACAGCTGATCAGCGTGAGTTCAATCAACTCTGAGTATGTTCACCCTGAGCTAAACACATGCGTAAGGAAAGAAAACCTTCATCAATGGAGCCTCGATAATATGATAGCAGTGGGTAAATAAATAGCAGAGCCTCCATTTTAATCCAGTGGACTGAGCAATATGAACATGTGTCAGTGCTGACTATGAAATAAAAACAGGAGGGAAGAAGAGTCATTTTAATCAGTTTGGGCCATTGTGTCATCACAGGACAGAGTGTGATATAAACAGACCTGTTTATAATGTCTGCTGTCATCATTTACCCAACTTGAATTTTCATTAGATGAATCTGGAATCCTGATTTTACATTTCACTTTTAAATCTAAATATTTAGCTGTAACCTGAGAGGGACAAATCATGGGTGACAGAGACTGCAGGCAAAAATCTAGAGAAACAGGTGAGACACCAAATCAGATTTGGTGTCTCACCTGTGATATTAGCTACCCAGACAACAGTAGACTCATCAGTGGATCTGCCCCTCAAGTCCGTTTTTTTATTAAATTAAAAAAAAATGTTTGCTGCAGTTTATGACCATTTAATTATTTTCAATGGAGTTATTTTAAATTATTATTATTATTTTTTTTAAAAAAGTTTCATTACTTCTGCCATTACTGGATAAAATGCTTAAAATTATTTACAGATAAACTTTAATGTTCCCAGTCTAAGCTTTTAGAATTTGATCTTAAGGACTCTGTGCTACTGCGCTCACACTGACAGACGTGATGGGCAAGTTCAGCTTCAGCTTCAAGTACAAAGTAAAGAACATACAACCGGATCAACAACATGTTAAAATAGCAACATTAAACATTATGTGGTCATTAGATGAACTCAGCAAAATAGTACACAAGCTAAACAAGTAAATTTAGATAATGATCTATTATATATGTAATTCTGACTGTCAGGGTTCTACTGATGTTAAAAGGTTGGAAATTGTTTGGCTGAGAGCCTCTTCTTTGAGTTTCATGGATGGGAAAGCTACAAATTAGTACACTACTGCCACCAAGTGGTAGGAGGTCCAGATCAAAATTTCCAGTAGCAAATTCAGAGCTTTCAAATGAATAAAAAGAAGAAAATCTCCTCAGTCAAATTAGTTATTCTAAGATATATATTATTTCATAACATTAGTACATTCATCTCTTATATATGCATACCACACATGAAATTAAAGCGCAACCCTAGAAATGTAATTTGATTAACCTGTTCAGTTTTTGCAGGTTATGTGAAAACCTCAGAGGACCTTCATAGAATGTTCCCTAAAGGTTAACTGAAGGTAAGATTCAGGGAACCTTTAGGGAACATTCCCTGAAGGTTCTTTGAAGATTCTACAAAACTAGCTTTCAGGGAACATTCCTAGAACATTCTCCAAAATGTAACCTTCATGGAACAGTCCCTGAAGGTTACTGTTTGCTGGATCAGTATGCTGGTTCAGGTACAGCAGGAGGGGAGGCGTCAGAGAGAAACTCAGGGTTTTGTGAAGAAAACGTGCCAGCAAGCAGGCTTAGTTACTGAATCTGTTACCCAAGTAACTGACGCAGAATTGAAGTCAACGGTTTTTTAGAAATAGAAAACCAGGAGTTTCCCTCACCTTAGGGTTAACAAACTCAGAGTTTTTAGTCTGAAAATCCTGTTTGGCTGAATATCTGTTTCTCCGGCTCAGTGACATTTTGTCAGTGTAGTGTTTGTAGGGAATCAATTAAAACATACTAAAGTGTATTGGTTATGTTTCTGGAAGCAGGATTAATGCTGGTTACCTTAGAGGTTAGATTCAACTCATTGTCACTGTGCGCACAAGGCACACAACGAAATGATCGTTCCAGATTACTCATCCAGAGACGAGCATCTGCGATCATGCAGAGACCAGCACTACCGTTAGGCAATGTGGTTTTAGTGTCTTGCCCAAGGACACAACGCAGCGCAGGGACAGGGGCTTGAACCGGCAACCCTCCGGCTGCAAGGCAAACACCTACTCACTACACTACTACCACTTCAAGTCCACGGAAAGCTGTAGGGTCTCTTGTTTTGATGACCATGTCCACACTGAAAAAAAAAAAAGTCTGTTGGATTTATATAATTGAAACATGTACCGTATTTTCCGGAGTATAAGTCGCACTTTTTTTCATAGTTTGGCTGGGGGTGCGACCTATACTCCGGAGCGACGTATATGTGACATTTATAACACATGAACCAAAATACTCCAGCCACTTGACATCTCCGTGAACTGCAGCTTTAAGGCAGTCTTGCGTAACCTGTGGGCGCAGTGGATGATGGATGGAGAGCACAGCTTAACGGCAACTGGGAGAATGCGCCACCCAACTTTCCTGGAAGTCATTGGATGGATCAAGAAAACATGGGCTTCAGTGACAAACCATCCTGTTGGGATTCAGAAAGGCTGGAATAACTGGAACTGCAGCTGACGACGAGTCTGACTAACGCGACACAGAAGAGGAAGCGGCGCTTCGTCTACGGAGTGTACGGAGTTGTTTAGAAGTGACACCGAGGATGAAGAATTCAATGGATTGATGGTTTGGTTAACTTGTTAGTATGTTCTTTATGCTATGGTTATCTGAATAACTTAATGTTACGTTAACATACTGTAGCGATTCTCTTAGTTAGAGAGCGTGTTGATGTTGTGGGATTTCGGACTGTTCGGGAGGTTCGTGAAGGCAGCATGTAGAGAGAGAAAAAGACCGAGAGCTTGCCTGTGTGTGTGTTGCTGTTCCGCTGTGGTAGTTGTGGTTGGCGTGGCTGTGGCCTACAGCAGCCGTTTTTCTGTTAATAAAGACGACCTTTGTTGTGAATATCGCCGACTTTGGAAGTGTGTTTACAACGTTACAATACCGAACACGTGTTCGTTGTGCGTCATGTAGCTGAATGTGCTACGTTAGCATAACGTAGGTGTAACCGTGTTCGTCCTGTTCTTTAATCCATTATTATTTTAAATTGCCGTTCAAGATGGAATTTCTGCTCTGGGTCTCGGATTCTATCAACCCCCCCCCCCAAAAAAAGTGCGACTTATAGTCCAGTGCGACCTATATATGTTTTTTTCTTCTTTATTATGCATTTTTTGGCTGGTGCGACCTATACTCCGGAGCGACGTATAGTCCGAAAAATACGGTACATCGGTTGCACGCAATTAGATTATGTTTTCATTTTATAACTTCATTATATAATCCCAGCATAATATATACATGTTAAATGACTGTGAATATTTCATGTTGTAAACTTTTAATCATTTCATGTTGAAATATCCTAATCCAAGTGTGTTTATATCATGCATTTCTGTCACATTTTATGTATATGAATCTTTTATACTTGTAACATAAATTTACTTCATGTTGAATATATTATGTAGTTTTTTATCTAGACATTACAATTAATTTAAATGTTTCACTTACAATGTAGTTATGTGGTAACAACCTAAAATGTATCACAATATAGATTTGGTGTTAATCTATCAAATCCATCTTACATAGCCTAAACCTTTTGAAAGTAGTACACTGCAGCAAGAATAAAACAAATACATCTGATAACATTTTCCAATAAGCCAAACATTTTAATACAAAATAGTCAACATTCAGATGAGTCTACATCCTAACAGTTTAGAGCAGGGTTTTCAGACAAACCGAGGATCACTGACATAAAGTAGAAAAACAAAGTGCATGCTACATAACCTCTCTGTTCAGATACCAATACAAAAGTGAGTCTGACAAAAATAAATAAATAAAAATTTCAAATGGACTTCCACAAACGATTGACCTGCAAATCAAAGTTATGTCTATTTTTTATAAATGGCCAACTTTCTGGGGTGTTATACCCCTTACTGCACAATTTCTTACAAACGTTTTCAGTTTGTAAATGTAAAAATTACATCGAGCGCGGCTAAACACATCTTAAACAACGAAAATCCTTCTTTCTACAGAACGCCTTTATTTTAAAGTAACTAAGCATATTTAAAAGTTTGTTTACAACAACATGAGAACAATGAAAGGCAACTTAAATGGACAAGTCCTCAAATAAGCTGGTCATGCTCACTGGCCAGCATTACTCATTGAGTCTATTCTTCAGGACCTGGACTTTCTTTGAAAGTGTGCCACCATCTAGCTCCATGATCAGTTTCTGGATCACTTCAAAGGTATACCTGAGTTGATAAGGATAATTCATATTTAGAGCATACAGGAGGCCAAACAGAAGTGCAACAGCCAGAGGAACATTGTCTAAATCCTGGATAACAACTTGGCCTTCCAGGATAATTCCTACATCGTCTGGAGTAGGCTGCGCCTCCTGTTGTTTCACCGTGAAGATCCCCACAGTAGTTTCCTCAACTGATTCTTCAAAGGCTGTATCACTTACTCCCTGACAAAAAAAAAAGATTTAAATAAATCTAAAGCTTCCAGACCATATGAGCTAAATGCAAAATTCATTCATTCACATAAACATTAGTAGCTTAAAAGGCAATATTTAACTTTTTCAGATTTAGTTGGCATTGATAAAAATTACTTTATCCAATAATTAGTCAAATTTTAAGAAAAGCTAAAAGTATGTAAACTACTTAAAATTGATCTAGATGATAAATCACAAAAACTTGTGCCAGCAGAAACTGAATTTGAATTACTCAGATTAAATCTGCATGTGCATAATTTGAAATTGAATGCATTGGTTTGAAACTGAATTTAACGATTTAATGGACTACTTTCACTTTCAGTTCAATAATTCAACTTCAGTTACAAAATTCAGATTTTTGTGCCACACATCCGGGTTCTTGAGAAAGCCAGAGTTATCAAACACATATTGACAGATTTACGTTTTCACATTAGATAAACTTCCTTTCGGCAATATATGCAGTCTATAGGAAGCAGTAATTAGTGTTGCCAGATATGATAATTATCATACGTATAATAAATAATTAAAAATGTCATGCAACTATTAGAAATGTAAAAAATTCTAGCAGTTTCATAATACTCACTACATGCTGTCGTATCAGATGTTCGGGGTCTTCATTGAGGTACACACAAAGGCCCTTCAGAACACTTTCACACCCATGGTCGACATCTTCCTACTGTAGAGGATGTGTGGACAGATTTGAAATTACTACATTTCCTAATCAAAAAATGAATGAATCTTTTTTTTTCATCTTACTTCAGTCATTTGGTCCATTATACTTTTTAGGCGTTTGCCTATTAGTCCACCTCTTTTTTTTATAGAGAGCAATAAGTTTGGAAGACAGAATGTCTAGCTGCGAGAGGAACCGGGACTGCAGTGGCAGAGTGGTGATTCTCTTGAATTCAGCGTTTATCTGAAAAAATAGACGACAAATATTTTTTTGGCTGAACCAACTTCAATTCAGTACATTTCATCACCATTTTACAAACCTCAAACACATCAAAGAGCGCAGGCCACCGTTCCTGGAAATCTTGTACCATGGGTGTTTCCTGAACTACCTCTAATCTTCTGTATGAGAACGTCTTGTCCATTTTTCGATGCACTGTTTCTTTGCTGTTCCTCTTTTTTACATCCATTTTAAATTCCACTCGAAGTGTTTCTAAAGTTTCCTCAGTCTCTCCTGTGGGATGGGGGGGGGCAATAGTTCACTTCAGAGCGCCTTGGCTTTTTAATGGCAAAAGCAGGGCCTTTGCCTTGTGGCTTGTGGCTCAAAGCATTGACAGTTACTTTGTGACAACCAAGTTTTCGTAACTGAGTTCAGTAAATTGAAAGCTTGTTTTTTAAGCGATGTTTCCAACCAGCATACCCACTTACTGAGCCTCGCTCTGACAGACAGGGATGCTTTAGTATGAGCGCCTCACCCACACTGTTGAACAGGTTGTCAGTTATATAAAGTCCATAATGAACAATTTCTTGCACAAGTCCATCAAGAATGTTTGACAAAAGTTTGTTATCTGGAGTTAGAAGTGTCCCATTTTCTTTATATTCTGCATTGGCTCGGTCAAGTTTTATTTCAGAGTCAAAGGAAAACTGAGGAACACAAAACTTGTCTGGCCACAATGACCTTGAAATGGATGGCTCAGACTGAGACTCAGTTAAAGAAAGAATGTCTGTATCAGGACAGCTCACACCAGAAAAACTTGAAGTTGATGGTGAACGACAACCAGCAGATGAAACAGGTGACTGTAAAATGGTTGGATCTGACAGATTTACCACCTTAATAGTGCCTCTGTTTTGTATTTCAGATACTGAGGTCAGATTCATGAAGTCATCATTAAGATCCATAAACTGTAGGTTGAAGGTGTAGGTCAGTCCACACTGGCGCTGTACTTCTTCCATAAGCTCACTCACAGATTGAGGAAGTCCACATGGTAGTGTTAGCCTCTGGCAGGTGTTGTCCACCAATATGACTTTCAGTATGCAGGGTGAAGCCATTATTCTCAGTCTGAAAAAGCACAAACCATAAAACAAAGTGTTAAATACAATCTTAAAAAAAGGGAGGGGAGAAAAAAAAAAAAAAAAAAAAAAATATATATATATATATATATATATATATATATATATATATATATATATATATATATATCAGGATTTTTATATAAATTTTTTTTAGTGTTTAGAGATTTTCAAAAGATCTGATCTGCTGATAAATTCACATTATTCTCAAAAACATATCTGGACAGAAAAATATGCCAAGAACCAATCCAATTCATGTCACTGCTGTGTGCCTGCAGTGAACAGAGTTGTGCAGATTTTATAGTATTTGATGAAAGTTTTCAATGGTGCCAAGTGCAAGGAGTTAACAATGCCTTGACTTAAGCCTTGATGTAGTAATTATCATAACATACCTACATGTTAAATACAATTTAACAAACCTTTAACAATAATATGCCTTTTCAAGGTCACCATTCGGCTTGCTCCAACAATATAATCTGCCAGTGGATAGATGTCTCCCAGATCAGTTAAATGCACAAGCTTTGTCTCTCTGGTTGGTGATGGGGTTATTTCAAAGGCTCTGTAATGGTCAGTGTACCATCCGCATAGCATTCTCACAATAAGGAGCAACTCATTTTTAATGACACACATGTGCACAATCTCAGCAAAGTCTGGCATGCCGCTAGTTGACCCCTGAACAACTATCATGCCTGTGCCGTACCGTATGCCATTCACAGATGCATTCTTAGTCAGATCGACTTCAGTTATATCGGGGTATTTTGATGTTATAGCCAACATATAGCAGTATTTGGATTCAAAAGATCCACTGGAAATGAGGACACACTAGGTATATCAAGAGAGGTTTTACCATAGGAGGGCGAGTTAAGGTGAAATGCTATCATGAATTGGTGCCTTGAAGCTAGAGTCAGCGGAATGTTTTTAAAACAACTAGTATGTTTCACAACTTTTTTAAAGTAACTATGTTTAGCTTCAAACCTAAGTGTCCAGAGTGTAACCAAAGGACCAAAACACTTTATTAAATAAGGGTAGTGTTCAAGAAAGTGGTGCTTTGGTAAAAGTCTGGCAGCTGGAAACAAGTCTTTGTATCTTTGCCTGTGTTCAGTTATCTTGCTTTCAAGATATGAAATGGATTCATCAGTATGTGTTGGGGCAACAAGAAGTTCAATAAACTCTTTTAAATCCAGTAACACCAACCATGAAGGTTCATTTTCAGGTACTAAATGTCCAATCAAAAAAGGGAGAAACCTCAACAAACTCCAATTTTCGTGGGCATTTCCCCCCACAGTTTTGCGAGCAGACAAATTTTGTGGCACAATATGAGTGTACTGTCCTGCCCCAACGCCTTGCCAGGGTCGACAGCTGGTTAACTCCTCTCCAACAAACCACACAAATGACAGGTTCCAGTTAACTCTTTATGGTAAGTTGAAGTAGGGTAAAACTGTGAAACAAAATACAATACCGTTCAGAGGGCGATTTGACACTGCTATAGAAAATAGCTTAGAAGCTAGATTAGCTTAACCAACAAATAACAAATATCGAACTCTACTAAAGGTTAGCAGGGCTCTAAACTAGGTGGATTAACATTGATCTTGTTTTATATGCATATAATTAATACAACATACCGACGATGCCTTCAAGGGCTGACTTGAAACTCAACAGACAGAAATCGCGCATCAAGCTTGTTTTCCCGCACAAACAATGTCCACTGCTCATGACGTCATCAGTCGATGCCGCAAGCATAAAAACACTACCCTTGTTCCCCAGTAGATGGCAGCAAAGGAACATGAAAAACTTATAAACACCAAATTTCTCAGCAAAGACAACAGGAAGACAACATCAAACAGAACACTCCCCGCCTGATACCCAGGGGGTTTCACACTTTTCTTTCCTTTACCTACGTTATCCTAAACATCAAAATAGGCTCAGTTATGCATTCATTTAACCTTAAGAAACCTTCTCTTTACTTAACACTTGAAACATTGCACACTTATTAATCTGGGGAAATCAGCAGGACCAGTTCATTAACAGGTCTGAGAAGCAGTTTGGTTCCGTCCTTCCTGACGATTCTCAGCTGAACCTTGCGTACTCGTCCATCTTTGCTGGGGTACACCTCTGTGATGATGCCAAGAGGCCAGTCATTCCTTTTGCAGTGAATGTCCTTGAGAAGCACTACACTTCCTTCTTTGAGATTGGGGTGGTCGGATGACCACTTCCTGCGGGGCTGTAGTGTCGCCAGGTACTGCTTGCGCCACCTGTCCCAGAAAGTGTTAGACAGGCTTTGAACTCTGCGCCACTGCTGCTTGTGTAAGTCCTTGTGGTCAAACTCGCCAGCTGGAGGTGGGCAGGGGCCTACCTTTTGAGTCAGCAGTGATGCGGGTGTGAGGATAAAAGGATCTGTTGGGTCAGTAGACCCAGGCACAAGTGGGCGGTTATTCACAATGGCCGTGACCTCAGCCAAAAGGGTTGTGAGCACCTCGTGTGTGAGCTTAGATCTTATTTGCATGAGCATTGAATCCAAGATGCGGCGTGTGACACCGATCATTCTTTCCCACACCCCTCCCATATGAGAGGAGTGTGGGGCATTGAAGGTCCAACTGCAGCCCCGCTCAGAGAGGAATCTCTCCAGTGTCTTCTCATCAGCATTTGAAGGGATTTTGAGGTCTTTAGAGGCGCAGATGAAATTTGTGCCCCTGTCTGAGCGGAGGTGTTTCACTGGCCCCCGTATGGCCTGGAACCTTCTGAGTGCATTAATGAAGCTGGATGAATCTAAAGACTCGATGACCTCGATGTGAATGGCTCTGACAGATAAGCAAGTAAAGAGAACTGCCCACCTCTTGCTCTCAGCGTGTCCTCCCCTTGTGCGACGTGCAGCAACAGCCCAGGGCCCGAACACGTCCATGCCAACATTAGTAAAAGGTGGCTCAGTGCTGAGTCTGTCGGGTGGCAGGTCAGCCATCTTTTGAACTTCACATTTTCCTCTGAGTTTGCGGCAGACAAAGCATTCAAAAATTACTTTGTTTACGACTCTTTTGGCACCCAGTATCCAATAGCCAGCAGATCGGATGGCGCCCTCAGTAAAGTGGCGTCCTTGGTGTTGTGACTGTTCATGAAAGTGACGCACAATGAGGGTGGCTACATGGTGACCTCCAGGCAAGATCAGCGGTCTCTTCTCACTGGGTTCTAGATCGGCAGCTGTGAGACGTCCTCCGACTCTCAGCAAGCCTGCTTGGTCAAGAAAGGGATCCAAGGACCAGAGAAGACTGCCCTTTGGAATGTTTGTGTTGGATGAGAGGCACTCTAGTTCTCTCTCAAAGGTCTCCTGCTGGACTGTTCTAATGATGACTGTTGTGCTCTGGTTGAGAACATCCACTGTTGCAGGTGTGCAGCAAAGATGCCATCCCTGACACTGTTCGCTATTCTTGTCTTTCCTGAAACACTGAAGGATGTGAATCAGCACACCAACAGCCCTTGTGAGAGAACTCCAGCGTGAAAAGCGACTGAAACGCTGTGAACCAAGAGTTTTGAACACTGTCGTAGACAGTGTGGTCACTTGCGGCCGGATTTCAGGATCTCGTTCTGGCTGTGAGAGTTCAAAGGACTGTTCAACAGGCAGCATGTCAACAGGCTGAGACAAGAATGCTGGTCCAGTAAACCACATTGTGTCTTTCAGGCGGTTTGCTGGAACCGACCGTGTTGCAATGTCTGCAGGATTGTGTTGAGTGTCTACATACCTCCACTGCTGTGGCAGTGTGCTTCGCCTGATGCGCTGAACTCGGTTGCTCACGTACACATAGAATCTTCTTTTCTCATTGAAAATGTACCCGAGTACAATTCTGCTGTCTGTGTAGAATGTGACTGCATCAAATTTGATGTCGATTTCAGACATGATGGCTTCAGCCAGATTCACTGCCATGACTGCTCCACACAGCTCCAAACGGGGTATGGTGTGTTCTGGGCGTGGCGCGAGTCTCGCTTTGCTTGCGATCAGTCCTGTACGGCATTGACCATCTGCACCTACAGTTCTTAAATAAGCAACTGCAGCAACTGCCCTTTCTGATGCGTCTGAAAAGACACAGAGCTCAATTCGTTCAGCTGCAGACAAGGATATGCGGGTGTAGGCTCTGGGAATTCTTAATTTTTCCAGTTCTTGAAGAGAATCTCTCCAGCTGTCCCACAATTTCTCCTTTTCTGCAGGCAGAGGAGCATCCCAATCAGGAGAGTCGGTGGCGAGTTCGCGAAGCAGAGCCTTTCCTTGAATTGTCACAGGAGAGACGAATCCAAGAGGGTCATATAAGCTGTTCACTGTGGAGAGGACTCCCCATCGGGTGAATGGCTTCCTCTCATCCTCCACCCGGTAAGTGAAACAGTCTGAATCCAGGTCCCAGTGTAGACCAAGGCTCCTTTGCACTGGTAGACTGTCAGCAGCCAGGTCGAGGTCCTTTAAGTCAGTGGCACGATCTTCACAGGAGAAAGCCTGCATGACCTCTTTGTTGTTCGAGGCTAGCTTGTGGAGTCTGAGATTGGAGCCTGCCAGCATGCTTTGAGTCCTTTTAAGCAGACTGATCACCTGTTCAGCTGTAGGTAGGGATTTCAGTCCATCATCCACATAAAAATCTCTGCCCACAAACCGCTGTGCATCTTCTCCATATTTACTCTGACCTTCCAGAGCTGCACGCCTGAGACAGTAAATAGCCACAGCTGGGGAGGGGCTATTTCCAAACACATGAACATTCATGCGGAATTCTGTGACCTCTTTCTCAGGGTCATTGTCCTTGAACCAAAGGAACCTGAGAAAGTTGCGGTCCTCGGGCCTGACCTTGAAGCAGTGGAACATCTGCTGTATGTCCACAGAGAAGGCGACATTCTCTTTTCTAAAACGAAGGAGAACGCCCACCAGGCTGTTGTTGAGATCTGGTCCGGTTAGGAGCACTTGGTTTAGAGACAGGCCATTGTGCTGTGCGCTGGAGTCAAACACGACTCTTATCTGAGAAGGCTTTTTCGGGTGATAAACTCCAAAGCACGGTAGGTACCAGTGTTCCTCTCCGGGTTTCGGTAGGGGAGCTTCTTCCGCGTGCCCGCTCTGAAAGATCCTTTCCATGAACGTAATGAACTGCTGTTTCATTTCAGGTCTCCTTTTGAATGAGCGCTGCAGCGAATTGAGGCGTTCCAGCGCCTGGGCACGGTTGTTGGGCAGCCGTGGTCGGGGAGCTCTGAAAGGAAGAGGAGCCACCCAGCTGTTTCCCTCGTCCTTGTAGACTCCATGGTCCATGATGCTCAGAAACTGCATGTCCTCTATGGACGGTGCCTCTGTGTCATCATCCTTTGTTGTCTGAAACGCATCACTGTCCAAAGTGTTCTGTATTGCCTTTGCATGACTGCCTCCATGCAAAATGAAGTGTGAGAAGGGTTCAGTGACACAGTATCTCTCCTTCACCGTGTAGCTGTTTGGGCATGGCTGAAAGAGAGAAGGGCGTCCGTTTCTCAGCACATTGGTGTAGTAGGAGTGGACAAGCGGCGGCTTGTGCATGTCCCCAATACACACATCACCCACAATCACCCAACCCAGATCCAGTTTTTGGGCGTAGGGTGCATTGTGTGGGCCGTTCACCTGTCTTCTCACCTTGTGGGCTCTGATTATGTCCCTGCCCAACAACAGCAAAATGGGGGCTTGTGGGTCGAGATTGGGGATGTGCTTTGCGAGATGTCTCAAATGGGTGTGGCTGGAGGCGACCTCGGGTGAGGGAATTTCCCTCCGATTGTTTGGGATTTCGTTGCATTCAATCAATGGTGGCAGTGACAGCACAATGCTGCCATCCACAGGTTCCACCATGAAGCCACATGCCTGTCTACCTTCAGTCTCTATTGTTCCCGCACATGTTTTCAGGGAGTATGGTGAGGGCTGTCCTGAAATATTGAAAATACTGAAAAACTCTGTTCGTACAAGTGATCGGTTACTTTGATCATCTAAGATGGCATACATACGGACTGCAGCATAAGAGTGGTTGGCTGGGTATACCTTTACCAGACATATTTTCGAACAGGAGCGGCCTGAGATGTCCTTTCCACACACCTTGGTGCATGTGGCCGAGACAGGAGTCTCCCCGCCATTCTCAGGTGCAGGGTTCTCTGAGCTGCTGCCTTTCAGTGCTGGGCCAGGGTGTAGCGCTGCAACATGCATGTTGCTTCCACATTCTGTGCAGCTTACCTCAGCGTTGCAGTTTCTTGCCAAGTGTATGGCTTTGCAGCACTTGTAGCACACTCCATGTTTCTTTAAGAGTGCCTTTCTTTCCTCTATGGGCTTATCTCTAAATCCACGGCATTTGTGGAGAGGGTGGGGCTTGTTGTGCAAGAGACAACGTTTCGCTGGGTCCTCTCTGCTGGTGGACTTACTTGCAGATGGGGAGTCAGAAGGTGTTAGTGAGGTATCAGGAGACACTCCTGTCTTGAGAACAGCTACTGCCCTCTGGCTCTCTAACTTTGATGCAGGCTTGTGATAACCAGACTGTTCGTTGCTGGATGCTGCCAGCATGAAGCCAGGATCATTTCGCATCCTTGCCTGCAGGCACACAAAGTTCACAAAGAAGCTGAATGGGGGATAGGTGACCCTATGTTGTTCCTTATAATTAAAACCTAATGTGAGCCACTTCTCTTGCAGGTAGAATGGCAGTTTCTGCACAATAGGGTTAATCCCGCGGGGTGTGTCTAGATAACTGAGGCCGAACAGGTCCCCATCAGCCTTTGCTGCCTGTATTTCCATCAGTAAGTCCCCCAGCTCTCTTAGTTTGAGCTCATTCTTGTTCTGCACTTTGGGAAAGCTTTCCAGCCTTTTGAACAAGGAGTTTTCAATTACCTCAGGTGCACCATAGTACTCATTGAGCCGATTCCATACAGCCCTGAGTCCATGTTCTGGGTGATTCACGTGAACAGTTCTTATGCGTCTAGCATGTTCGGATGAGTCCTTGCCTAACCATTTTACAAGAAGGTCAAGCTGCTCACTAGCTGAGAGGCTGAGGTCTCTGATAGAATTCATAAAGGATGCTTTCCAAGCTCTAAAGCATTCAGGACGGTCATTAAACTGCACAAGCCCAGTGGAGATAAGCTCACGCCGGGCCATAAATCTGACAAGGTCTGATATTCCACTGTTTTCATCAAACTGAGCATGTACAGGGCTTCTTTGTTGGTGAGCAACACTGGGTAGTAAGTGGGAATTGTCTAATGGTTGGTTATATGCAGTGTCACTGTAGTCATTTCCTAAAGGCTTCTGCATTATTTCAGGGCGAGGTGTCGTTTTAGGCACATAGTCAGTGTGCTGTGATTGTGGCATTATGTGGTTCTGCTGATGGGGTAATTCACTCACGGTGTGGTAAGAGGCAATGGGATGGGCATATTCAGGGGTCTGAATGTCTGGGATGCTGGCGGGAGTGCTTTCTAATAGCTCTGCTGGAGAGTATTTATCTGCTCCCTCAACATAGTCCTTTGTGCGTACCTTTGAATTCTCGGTTGGCACATCAATGTCGCTGAAAACCTGCTTGAATTCTTCTTGCACTGCTGCCTCTAGGACGTCTGCTTTGGCCGCTGTAGCTGCAGCTTGTTTTTCGAGGCGGACTCTATTCAGTGTCATTTCCAAACGCTTATTTTCTAATTCCAATTCTGCTTGCTTTAATTTCAGTTTATTCTCTTTTGCAGCGAATGCCACTTCAGTCCTTGCAGCCTCTGCTTCTGCCCGCGCCTGAGCAGCAGCTAACTTGCTAGCAGAGGAGCTTGAAGACCTTTTAGATGAGCAGGCTGCGTCTGATCTGGTTTTTATGGATCGTGTGGTCGAAGCTTTTTCCGACATCTTGATGCTGATTTTAATCGTACTTGCTTGAAAAGACAATCCAGTTGCTGTGATTCTGTCAGGTCCGTCACTCACACGGTGTCGTTCTGTCCTCCAGTTGCGAAGATCAGCCCGCCAGAAGACGTCGTTTTACTGTACTGTCCTGCCCCAACGCCTTGCCAGGGTCGACAGCTGGTTAACTCCTCTCCAACAAACCACACAAATGACAGGTTCCAGTTAACTCTTTATGGTAAGTTGAAGTAGGGTAAAACTGTGAAACAAAATACAATACCGTTCAGAGGGCGATTTGACACTGCTATAGAAAATAGCTTAGAAGCTAGATTAGCTTAACCAACAAATAACAAATATCGAACTCTACTAAAGGTTAGCAGGGCTCTAAACTAGGTGGATTAACATTGATCTTGTTTTATATGCATATAATTAATACAACATACCGACGATGCCTTCAAGGGCTGACTTGAAACTCAACAGACAGAAATCGCGCATCAAGCTTGTTTTCCCGCACAAACAATGTCCACTGCTCATGACGTCATCAGTCGATGCCGCAAGCATAAAAACACTACCCTTGTTCCCCAGTAGATGGCAGCAAAGGAACATGAAAAACTTATAAACACCAAATTTCTCAGCAAAGACAACAGGAAGACAACATCAAACAGAACAATGAGGTTTATTTGTCTTATCTGACCTATGGAAAGGCCAATATTGCTTTATTTAGATTATCAATAGTAAAAAACTTTTTTGAAATTAATGCTGACAAGCAGTAAGCCAACTCCACTGGCA
Organism: Archocentrus centrarchus; assembly: GCF_007364275.1. NCBI lineage: Eukaryota > Metazoa > Chordata > Actinopteri > Cichliformes > Cichlidae > Archocentrus > Archocentrus centrarchus. The sequence goes on from NC_044367.1 coordinate 8,091,736, forward strand.
CAACACCCTCTAATGCATCATGAGCTACATCAGGAGGAAAACCGGTCAGAACGTGGAAATGTGTGAGGTAAAAATGCTCTCTCTTTTAACTCCGAAACAATGATTATTTGTTTCCAGAGCTATTTTTATATGTTCATTGTGCAGTTCTTTAGTTCGCAGATTAAAAGCACCACAAGCAACTGTGTCAGATTCAACATCACATCTCTTAGCTGTACAAAATCGACAAAAGAACTCACCTGAAAAACTTTCAACAAAGCCTGCTATAGTGTGCGCACCTAAGTTATCAGAAACAATACACTGAACTGTACCTTTAAAAGATGTGCCCAACAAAGGGACAAACACACCATAAGTCTCCAAGGTTTTTAGACTTTTGCGTCAACACTTTTGAAAAGGACAGCAAGATAAATGGAGGACAAAGCTGAATGAGATCCTGGTGGCAGGTTACCCAAAACCCAATAAACACCACAGAGTTTTTGCTTTTTTCTAGAAGTGCCTAAAGGGTTGCAAATCTCAACTTCATCCACATACAGACGAATAGAAATCCTGATTTCATCTGCATTCAATAACCCGTTTTCAATTAAATATTTGCCATCCTCTGGAGATTTAAATTCATAGGAGGAGTCGACAGTAAACTCACGCTTCCCTCTGTGATTTGAAATAACCTTATCTAGAATAGCTTGGCAATTTAAAATTTGTTGTAATAATTTTAATATTGGAACATACTGAAAGGTTGCTTTTTTTATTATCAAGAAGGTAAGTGACTGGTTCAACAACACAAAATTTTTCTTTGTAGTATTTTAACCTTCTATGCACAGTGCTAAGAGATCCCCTTATTTCAATGGCTCTGCAAACTGGATTGGATGCACGAAGAGCTGATATAATATCCTTAACTAAATCATCTGTAAATTGGACCTTATGACGCTCAAGTATATCTTTTACAACACCAGTGGGAACTGAGGCAGAGTTGAGTAAATATGTCTGTGTAGATTCTCAGTTATCCAGGTCATAGTAGTCTCTGGAGCTTGAAAAAGGCGACTGGACTTCTTTTTGTTTCTTGAAGACGTTTCACCTCTCATCCGAAAGGCTTCTTCAGTTCTCAACCAAATGGTGGAGAGACCCAGGTATTTAAACCCCTGTGGGCGTAGTCCCCTGGAGGTGGTTATGACCCTCTATTGATCATGTGCTTGAACACATGTGCCCAGGTGTGAAGGGGGCGTGGGTCATATTTAATCAGTGGTTTCAGTTGAAACCAACTTAGGACTCCGCTCCATTGTTTCCTGTGGCCTATTGAGGTCACTGGAACAAAGGTGTGAATGGGGGTTGAGACGTCTGGGAAGGGAGCTCAGGACAGCACTGTAAGCGGGGGAAAGTTGGTGACGTAATCCACCTCCTCTGTTCAATGATGGTTGTTCACAGTGGACATAGATGGCTTCTTTCACTCCTCTTTCAAACCATCTGTTTTCCCTGTCCAAAATGTGGACATTGGCATCCTCAAAAGAGTGCCCTTTTTCCTTCAGATGCAGATGTACTGCTGAATCTTGTCCTGTCGAAGTGGCTCTTCTATGTTGTGCCATTCGTTTGTGAAGAGGCTGTTTGGTTTCACCAATGTAGAGGTCCGAGCACTCTTCACTGCACTGAACAGCATACACTACATCGCTGATCTTGTGTTTGGCGGGTTTGTCCTTGGGATGAACCAGTTTTTGTCTTAGGGTGTGACTTGGTTTGAAGTATACTGAGATGTCATGCTTGGAGAAAATTCTTCTGAGTTTCTCTGACAAGCCTGACACATATGGGATGACAATGTTGTTCCTCTTGTCCTTCCCATTCTCTGTAGTTTGTGTTTGGCCTTCATTCCTGTGCATCTTAGCTGATTTGATGAAGGCCCAGTTGGGGTAACCGCATGTTTTGAGGGCTTTCTTAATGTGTGTGTGTTCCTTATGCTTCCCTTCTGCCTTAGAGGGAACACTTTCCGCACGGTGTTGTAGGGTCCTGATCACCCCAAGTTTGTGTTCCAGAGGGTGGTGGGAGTCAAAGAGGAGATACTGGTCTGTGTGTGTGGGCTTCCGGTAAACTTCAATGTTGAGGCTTCCATCTTCCTCGATAAGCACCGCACAGTCCAGGAATGGTAACTTGTTATCTCTGGTGTCCTCCCTGGTAAAACGTATGTATTTATCCACTGAGTTAATGTGACGAGTGAAGGCTTCTACTTCTTGGGTTTTGATTTTGACCCAGGTGTCATCTACATATCTGTACCAGTGGCTGTTATCTGTTAACAAACAGGACGACACGATAAACAATGGAAACCAAGGAAAGTGGGTGAAGAACCTATCAGACAGGGTCCTCACCAAACCAGAAGAAAATGTGCTAGCCAAAGGACTCAACTTTGCCATAGCCCCACAACAGCTTCCTATAGTAGACCTCATCACAGCAACAGAAACCGCTATAAGAAATAACAAACTTTCTCATCCTGTAGCAGAACAGATCAGGATGAAAGTTTCAGCCACTCTCTCCAGTGCAAGACTTCCTCCATCCAACCTCACCATTCAGGAGAAGAAGGCCATCACAGCCCTAAGCAAGGATCAAAACATCACCATACTGCCAGCCGACAAGGGGAGGTGCACGGTTGTGCTGAATTCATCGGATTACCACAACAAAATTACTACACTCCTCAGTGACAACAATACTTATGAGGTCTTGAGACGTGATCCCACAAGCAACTACAAGAAAAAAGTTGTTTGCTGCCTGCAACAACTTGAAAAGGAAAAAGCCATTGACCGCCCCACTTACTACCGCCTGTACCCTGGAGAAGCCACTCCATGCATTTATGGACTCCCTAAGATCCACAAAGAAGGAGTCCCACTTCGACCCATTATCAGCAGTATAAACTCGGTCACCTACAACATTTCCAAACACCTCGCCACCATCTTATCACCGCTTGTTGGCATCACACCCCACCACATTGAAAACTCTACAGATTTTACTAACAAGGTCCAGAATCTTGTACTGGATCCAGATGAAACCATGGTGTCCTTTGATGTGGTTTCACTTTTCACTTGCATACCTACAACTGAGGCAGTGGAGACCGTCAGAAGACGACTACAGGAAGACGATTCCTTACTGAACAGAACCAGCTTCACCCCAGATCAGATTTGTGCACTTTTAGATCTCTGCCTTACCACAACATATTTTAAATACAATGATGGATTCTACAGACAGAAGCATGGATGTGCCATGGGCTCCCCAGTGTCTCCCATTGTAGCCAACCTTTACATGGAGGAAGTGGAAAGTAAAGCTCTTGGTTCTTTCAAAGGGAGGGCACCTAGCCACTGGTACAGATATGTAGATGACACCTGGGTCAAAATCAAAACCCAAGAAGTAGAAGCCTTCACTCGTCACATTAACTCAGTGGATAAATACATACGTTTTACCAGGGAGGACACCAGAGATAACAAGTTACCATTCCTGGACTGTGCGGTGCTTATCGAGGAAGATGGAAGCCTCAACATTGAAGTTTACCGGAAGCCCACACACACAGACCAGTATCTCCTCTTTGACTCCCACCACCCTCTGGAACACAAACTTGGGGTGATCAGGACCCTACAACACCGTGCGGAAAGTGTTCCCTCTAAGGCAGAAGGGAAGCATAAGGAACACACACACATTAAGAAAGCCCTCAAAACATGCGGTTACCCCAACTGGGCCTTCATCAAATCAGCTAAGATGCACAGGAATGAAGGCCAAACACAAACTACAGAGAATGGGAAGGACAAGAGGAACAACATTGTCATCCCATATGTGTCAGGCTTGTCAGAGAAACTCAGAAGAATTTTCTCCAAGCATGACATCTCAGTATACTTCAAACCAAGTCACACCCTAAGACAAAAACTGGTTCATCCCAAGGACAAACCCGCCAAACACAAGATCAGCGATGTAGTGTATGCTGTTCAGTGCAGTGAAGAGTGCTCGGACCTCTACATTGGTGAAACCAAACAGCCTCTTCACAAACGAATGGCACAACATAGAAGAGCCACTTCGACAGGACAAGATTCAGCAGTACATCTGCATCTGAAGGAAAAAGGGCACTCTTTTGAGGATGCCAATGTCCACATTTTGGACAGGGAAAACAGATGGTTTGAAAGAGGAGTGAAAGAAGCCATCTATGTCCACTGTGAACAACCATCATTGAACAGAGGAGGTGGATTACGTCACCAACTTTCCCCCGCTTACAGTGCTGTCCTGAGCTCCCTTCCCAGACGTCTCAACCCCCATTCACACCTTTGTTCCAGTGACCTCAATAGGCCACAGGAAACAATGGAGCGGAGTCCTAAGTTGGTTTCAACTGAAACCACTGATTAAATATGACCCACGCCCCCTTCACACCTGGGCACATGTGTTCAAGCACATGATCAATAGAGGGTCATAACCACCTCCAGGGGACTACGCCCACAGGGGTTTAAATACCTGGGTCTCTCCACCATTTGGTTGAGAACTGAAGAAGCCTTTCGGATGAGAGGTGAAACGTCTTCAAGAAACAAAAAGAAGTCCAGTCGCCTTTTTTCAAGCTCCAGAGACTAGTTGAGTAAATAATTAAGTTCCTGTAAAAACTCATCAACTGCAATACCTGGCACTTGTACCAAAAACTCCAGCTGTAATAAAGCTGTGGCTAGTTGCTGCTCAGTGTGGTCTTTAGGTAGCCTTTTTCCCTCTTGTGTGTCAAACGTGTCCACTTCCACACATCGAGCACCTTCTACACATTGATCCTCCTCCTGGAAATCAGATATTTCTGGAAATGAAGGTGTAGCTAAACGAGTGCTTTTTACAACACCTGGAATAAAATCCTCAAGTGTGTGTGGGGTGTGATGGCGACTTTTGTGAGACTTAAAAGTACCATAAATGCATGTTTGGAAACTACAACCATTAAACATACATTTTACATTTTCGTGTTTTTTTTAAATGTGTGTTGATGTGACTAAAATATTCTATTTCGTTTGCCAAATTCTTACAATCACAAAGTTGACAGGTAAAAGTTGAGTGATTTTTTTGTGTTACATTTCTGTGTAGTCTACTTTGGTGGCAAATTAATGCATTCCATGTTTTAAATGTGCATGGACAAGAAAAGTATGTACATGGAAATCTAGCAGTGCGCCCAAAGTGAGGATGTTTAACTTTGTAGTGTCTTAGAAGTTCAGACCTACTTGATACTTCTACCCGGCACCCCTTACACTGCCACTGTGGGGAGAGAGAAAAACAATGAAGAACCATTAAAGGCTTGTTGTTGTTACAAATTAACATTGTTCTCAAAAAGAGGCTAAACTAAAGTTTAATCTAAGGTGGTGTTTACCCTTTCTTGTTTAATAAACAGAACAAAACTGGTTAAAATGTGCGTTAATGATAGCTAATTGAGTCACAAACCAGTATAAATCCATTTGTTTTCCTATTCATTAAAGAAAATTATGTTTGACTTTTTTAAAACCAACTACTCATATATACCATACACTACAGAGCCTTTGAAACAGGCAAGCTTGCCATTCATTGCATTATTCTAGCAGAGCACCTGGAAGAAAAAAGTATTTGCACTTATTTATTCTATAGGAAATTAAAAGAGGGCGCAATCTACCATGTGTTAATCGTTCATCTTCATGCGACAAGAGCACACCATGATGGGCCAGAGCGAGCACGTGCGGGTGCAACCTCCACGATGGGAAAAAAGTCCCAGTATGGCATATTTAAAGTGCTGGTATTGTAATGGTGATTACCAACCAACTTAAAGCACTGCTTAAATTCAGATACAACTGATTTACACACACACAAGGTGGGTCAAAGCAGGGCGGAATGATAAAAGTGAATTAGGTATTCTTGAAATTAATTGTGAGGCGCCATGTAACGCTAATATAGAGTCTAGCCATAGCCTAGCTTGCATGCTAACGCTAACGAATAAACGCGTGGTGGGGTGCACCTTTCTCTGTAAACACAGCATCGACTTTAATAGTCTACATACTATAAACTATAAAATGAAAACAATGAAAAAAACAAGACTCACCTTGCCTCCTTAAAGTTCCAGGCAGCACTGACAAAATCGGGCCTTCTTCTTCTGCAGTATAATTGCTTTTCCCGGGCAAAGGATTGGGAGGGGTAATTTAGTATCAAAAAAGTAGGAGGAGCTTTTCCATACATTGCAACTATTCCATGTAATGTGGTCATGATTGAAACATGTCCATCTAACAACAAGACTATTTACAAGGATGTTTCATGATTGAATCATGTTTAGGGAAACAGCACAATAAAAACATAATACTTTAACATAAATTTGTTTTACAAAATGAACAACCCCCCTTTTCCCATTTTTTCAGTGCATGCCCCATTCACAATGGCTTGAGATTGTCAAGCTGAGAGGCCAGCAGCTTTTTTTCTGGTTGTTTGCGCGTGTACATTTTGGACCAAATGCTATCCTTTGATGGGAAACTGATGCAAAGCCAAGTTTAAGACAAGTTGCAGGTGCTTCTGCTTTTCTTTTCTTTTCATGGCTCTGAGATCAGTTACAATCTGCTTGTTGTGTGGAAATAGAGCTAACATTAGCAAGTAAACAAATGCTCTGTGACTTATCATAATAACCAGTAAGTTTCCTCTTCCTCTTCTGTTTTTCACAAGATTTAACCTCTCCATAGCTTCGAGACCCCAGCTCCTGCAAAACCTGATGCACTGGCATGACAGTATTAATTTCGTTGACGAAATATTTTCGTCATAGTTTTCGTCAAAGAACCTTTTTTTCATGACGATAACGTGCTCAAACTACCTAAAATGATGAAAACGATAACGAAATTAATTGACCCTTTCGTCAACGAATGAAAACGAGATGAAAATGCTTGGCGGGGACGAAATCCAATCAGAAATGATTTAATTTTGTGACAGGGCGGGACAAGTTAGGAAAACATCCAATCAAACGCACAGATGCACAAATTTGCTCTAAACCGGAGAAGACCAAACTAGGCTTTGATTTGTCTTTACCTCCGATAGAACTAAGTTATGTAAACAATGTCAGCAGGGAGAAAGAGAAGAGCCGATGTATGGACACATTTGTCCTTTAATACCGTGACAAACAAAACGATGTGTAAACCATGTGGGGCGACTTTCTCAGGTAAATACCTTAAACGTCTGCAAACCAGTCACCCAGATCTCCATTGCAAAGGTAAGCATTTTAATGTCATGCAGGGTAAAGTGTTTTTTCCAGTTTAGCGTTTGTGTTTAGAGAAAATCACCACACCGCGGTGGATTAGCCTTTCCTAATCTTAGTCCTGAACACTGCCCTGTACCTTTCAGAGCGTCCTGCTGTAAAACGCTCGTATTATCTCAGTAAGGTGGTGTTAATGATCAGGTGTGTGGGATGCAGGTGAAATGCTAATGTTAATATTATTAATAATATTGCATAACTTTTAAAAAATGTTTAATTTTGTGTAAGTGTGTATAATGACTAATTCAAGGGAACTGAAGAAAAAGCATTTACATTTTACACCCTTTATAAATCGACTCTAGATTTAGTCGACTATATTTTTATGATAATTTGTTCAACTAAAACTAGACTAAAACTAAAACTATTCAGATGACTAAATTATGACTAAAACTAAATTACATTTTCATCAAAAGACTATGACTAAAACTAAATCAAAATTTGCTTTCAAAATTAACACTGATGACAATTCTCTACCTCTGACATCACCTCAGAGAACACCATCATCCTTCACTATTTTCCATCATTGGTTTCTGACTTGGGAGATTGAGTCTTGCTTAAAAATGTTCAGAAAGATGAGCCAAACCCAGGTAATGGACCACCATATTGCCTTTATGTTTCTTCCAGTGACCATCCTGGTAAGCTCTTGTTTTGGGGGCCAACTTTGATAAAGGATGTTTGAGATAATGTGTCTGCCTGTAACATCTGTGCCCTCCTCTCCCTCTGTCTGTGTGTGTGTGTGTGTGTGTGTGTGTGTGTGTGTGTGTGTGTGTGTGTGTGTGTGTGTGTGTGTGTGTGTGTGTGTGTGAGGGAGAGAGAGAGAGAGAGATAACCACAACTTGTGTTTCAGGGGGGGCCTTCCTCTGTTTCCCACCCTTGGAGTCCTGCACACCTGGGAGTGATGAACTCACCTGTTGGTAATTGTCTGATTTTCTGGTCACTACTTAAAATGGGCCTGTTTGTTTGCATGCTTTGGTTCCGTGACTTTACCTCACCTGTCTGTCTCTTCTATGCAGTAACCTGGGAATGAATCTGAATGAGCTACTGAGAGAGAGTAAAAAGGAGAGGTTTGTGTTGTCTCAGAAAGTTTCTGGTTTAGAGTGGAAAGAAATTGGGGGGGGTGTTCAAGTTAAACAACGGTGGGTACAGATTCCAGCTTGAATGATTTATTGAGCTGAAGTTCACAGTTCTGATTCATCCAGTTCTGACTTAAAGGTGCATTGTTAGGCTGTAGTTATCAACTGTGGTCTGAAACAATAATAAACAGATGATCATCACTACAATAATCATTATACTCCATAACCGAATCATAGCATCAAAGTTACAAATAAAGAACTGTTTCCAGTCATCAAAATGCCTCAAAAAGTCACATAATCCCCCTATACACAGCTCCCAATTAACACTAATCAACATACTGAATCACACAGCACTCTAATAAAGGAAAAATGTCAACGCATACACAATTGAATGAATAAGCTTAGATGTAATCAAACTACGTAATAAAGTCATTGAAACTCACCTTCTGGCATTTACACACAACGATAAACGGAAGAAATACAGGTGAACGTACTCTCTGAGTTACTGCACTGATGGAAAAGAAAAAAGGCAGAGAACGTCTGCTCTGCCTCGCACACCTGTGGTGAATTCAGAGAAAGTCCGAAAGCTACAATGCGTTCAATAACAGGAAATTCTGAACTTATAATAAAAACACCAAGACATAATGCTATAAGTCAACTAAGCATAAACAGTGTGGGCTTTCTAACAGAGAGTATTCTCCCGGTATTGGAGCTTTGGACCCACTGAGATTCCTTCTGCTGTCATTCTTGCCTGAAACCTAATTGTAAAGAAACATGTTAACTTTTATATTTTGAGACTAATCTGCAGCAGAGGTTATGACAACAGCACTTTCAGATTAGCTTCTACGAGAAATAACTTCCTCTCTGCGAATTGTCACCTTATTGTGGTGGAGGGGTTTATGTGTTCCGTGATCCCTGGACCTATACTGTCCAAGGGCTTTCACCCCCTGGCAGGATCTCCCAAGGCAAATTAGTCCTGGGTGAGGGGCCAGACAAAGAGCAATTGAGACGGCCTTTATGAGAGGAAGATCAAGAGAATAGTTTACCCTGTCTGGAATAGGGTTACGGAGGTCCTATCCTGGAGTCAGGCCCGGGGAGAGTGCCCAGCTGGGCACAGCCCAAAAGAAGACATGAAACCACCCTCCTGTAACCCGCCACCTGCAGCAGGCATCATAGGGATCAGGTGTAGTGTGTTTGTCAGGTGGAGACAGGGACGGAGGCCCTGGTGGACTGACCCTGGCTATTGAAGGTGACAATTGGGATATGGAATGTCACTTCTCTGGTGGGGAAGGAGCCTGAGCTAGCGTGCGAGGCTGAGAGATACTGGCTAGATATAGTCTGGCTCACCTCAACACATGGCCTGGGCTATGAAACCAGTCTGCTGGAGAGGGGCTAGACTCTGTTCCGGTCTGGAGTTCCCTTGGTGAGAGGCGGTGAGCTGGGGTGGATATCCTTGTACCTCTTTGGCTTGCTGCTTGTACATTGGAGTTTTTAACCAGTGGACAAGAGAGTTGTTTCCCTGCGCCTTTGGGCCAGGGAAGGGGTTATGACTGTCATTTGCATTGTCTAACAGCAGAGGCGAGGAAACTCATGGTGCTGGCCAGATGACCACCAACAGAGCTAAGGAGGTTGGCCGGGTGGCCAGCGGCAAAGATGAAGAAGAAGCTCTGGGGGCTGGCTGCATGGCCATCTCTGGGCACTGACCGGGAGACCAGCAGGGGAGATGAAGCAGGTCTGGAGGCCAACCATGGCAATGAGGCCCCTCCAGTGGGTTGGCTGGAGACTGACAATGGCAAAAGAAACTCTCTGGAAGTTAGCGACGTAGGAGACCCTCCAGAGGCCAGCGTCAGAGGAGGATATGGAATCCAGCTGGTGCTCACACTTGGGTTCAGGCAGCTTGGGACCCTCAGGTTCAGGCAGCCCAGAGCCTGGGCTCAGGTTCAGTGGGACGCTGCAACTCAGGCTCTGATACTGGATTCTCGAGAGTCTAGCTCAGGCGGAGCAAGACTCATCAAAAGTCTCTGAACTGGTTACAGCTTAAACAGACTGAAGATGGCTGGCACCAGCAGATGTGGTCAAAACAACAGTCTTTGGCTGAGGTCCAGCTGCACAGGATATACCAGTTGTACAGGTTGGTGCTGCGCAGGGCTCACTGCTGACTCTGAAGAGTCTTGATGTGCAGACAATTCAGATGAATGTAAAGGTTGCTCTGAAGACTCGGGTGACTCTGAAGAGTCTTGATGTGCATATGATTCAGGTGACGCTGAAGACTCACATGATTCTGAATGTGCAGGTTGCTCTGAAGATACAGATGACTTTGACATTTCTGATGACTTTGATAACTCAGATGTCCCAGGGGCCATCCTGTCCCCTGGGACAGGAACGGGTGCAGAGATAGGTTGGGTTCTCACTACCCCCACCTGAGAAGCAGGAATGGGTGAAGGGATGGGCTGGACCTTGGCCGCCTTCAACCTGGGAACAGGAATGGGCACAGGGTCAGGCTGGCCCTTGGCCACCCCTACCTTGGGAACTGGAATGGGTGCAGGGACAGGCAGGATTCTAACCATCTCCACCCAAGGAACAGGTTTGGATGCAGGGTGCTCAAGCACAGAGGAAGTCTTGGCCAAAGCAACAGTTTTAAGAGGTGCTGACAATGAAGACTAGCAGTCTTTGGAGGGCTTGGAACAGCAAAACACACAGTTTCAGAAAGTGCTGGCAGAGAATTACGGTCTGTAGATGTGTCCCTGATCCACCACACCTGATTCAAATGGCTGAATTACCTCCTCAGTATGCAGTCAAGTTATCTAGAATCCTGCTAATGACTTCTATATTTGACTCAGGTGTGTTGGATCAGGGTCACATCTAAAACCTGCAGGACACTGGACCTCAAGGCCTGGATTTGAGGATCCCTGCAGTGTAGAATCAAAGAGTCTCATTCACAGTGGCTGACGTCTCAGTGATGTCTCCGGCTGCCATGTGGAGCAACTGAGCAGGAGCTTCACTTCCCCTGGGAGGGGGACGCCAGTGAAGCCAGAGCTGTGGATGAAAAGATATGGAAGTACTGGTGGGTGTGGAGACAGTATATTCGCAAAACCAAATGAATGACTCCAGGGGACTCCACTGCTTGCCGTGAGGCTTAAGTATGAGGTCCTTTACCCGAATCAGACCTCCCACGGCCAGGCGAATTCCTCAGAAGAGTGACTCGCACTCAGGAATGAGCCATAGATTCCACCTTACTCTGTCTTTGAGAAAGGTATGAACAGTCTGCCATCACTCATGCAAGTCTGAGTCTGCTGGGTCCATTATGTGGTCCTGTCGTACTGTCAAAGTTCACTGTGTGTACCAGGCAGGGTTGGATCTAAGATGCAGGACTCAGAGAACAGGACATGAAGTTGAACTCAGTTTTATTTGCTGGCAAACTTGGAATTTACATACACTGGGAACTAGGACTAAAGGAAAGCCACGGGAACAGGAAAATATACACACAGCAGGCAAGGAGCCATAGATGACAACATGATAAAGAACTGAAGAAGACAGACTATATATATATATATATATATATATATATACACAAAAGATAACAAGGGAAGAGTGGAGACAGCCAGGTAGAACAGGTGAACAGAATTTAACTAATGAGACAAGAGGAAGCTAAACTGAACACAATACACACGAACAAGGGACTGGCAAACTAAAACAGGAAGTGAATGGAATGGAATGGAAACATAGACTTGACACCAGATTGGGAGACAGACACACTGAGGAAATCAGACACAAGAGACTTGACTCAGAGGGAGGAACACTAAGGGGAAAACACAGGGAGAACTAAACACTAGAAACTTAACAAACTAGGTTTAAGGAAGAACACATGAAACAATATAAAGAATGAACTAGGAAGAAACTAATGCACTAAGGAATACGTAAAACATATAAAAAGAATGAGTGATAACAAAGACATAAACTAAACTAACTACAATAGTCCATTAAACTCAAAAACACTAGGTCGCAGACCCACGACCATGACAGGTCCTTCGTGGTGAAGAGAGAGCTGAGCGTAAAAGCGAAGCTGTCGATTTACCGGTCAATCGATGTCCGTACCCTCACCTATGGCCATGAGTTTTGGGTAGAGACCTAAAGAATGGGGTTGCAGATACAAGTGGTGAAAATGAGCTTTCTCCGAAGGGTGGCTGGCCTCTCCCTTAATGATAGGGTGAAAAGTGCAGTCATTCAAAGCAGAGCTGCTACTCCTCCACATCGAAAGGACTATTCAGGCATCTGAATAGGATGCCTCCTGGATGCCTCTTGGGTGAGGTGTTCTGGGCATGTCCTATCGGGAGGAGGCCCAGGACACACTGGAGAGATTATATCTCTCAACTGGCCTGGGAAGGCTTTGGTATTCCCCTAGATAAGCTGCGGAAGGTGGCTGTGGAGAGGGAGGTCTGAGTTTCTCTGCTTAGGCTGCTGCTTGGTTGAATGAATTTAGTTAGTTTAACTGTTTTGCTAACAAATAACCTTAATTAATCATTAATATATATTTGGCATTTTGCAGCTTTATTCAATAGTGTGCAGTGAAGAGAAACAGGAAAGCAGGGAGAGAGAGAGAGATGGGGGAAGACGCAGTAAATGGCCTCAGGTTGGGACGCAAACGTGGTCCGCCTGCACCACCACACGGCATACTTGGTGACCTGCTCATCTGCTGAGCCACCCCAGCACCCTGTCCATTAATATTTTTAATCCCCCTATAGTGGTTCATCTGTTTTGTGTGTATTTCTGTAAAAGTCACTGTGTGCCACTGCTCTGGACTTAACTATTGTTCATTAGATTTTGTGGTTGGCCCAATAAGAAATAAAATGGCTGAAGGAGGGAAGAGAAAAGAATATATTGAGGAAAAGCACTCACCCAACACCTCTTACAAAAAAATAAGATAAAATCCTGTGTAGAAATTCTACTTCTTTCTTCCCCCTTTCCTTGTTCATCCATTATTTGATTTTGCACTGCAACAAACAGAAGACAGTAAATTTTCTCTTTCATGATGGTGTTAAAAAGAAGCTTTTGTGGCATAAAAGGGGATTAATTGTAACATAATTCTCATTGTACACAGCTCTAAATAAATAGGGAACACTTGATCATTGCAGTATAATCTGTTTAACTTCAGGGATATCTATCCAATTAGGAAGTATAAACCACTCTGAATCAATTTAATCTACTCTGGTGCAAATGAAAGTGATTGTTGTCGCCAATCATGATGTATAGTGTCTGTTAAGGTCTAGATGTTTTTGTTGTAGTGTCACTTTTGCACCAGGAAGCATGGATTTTAGATTGGTTATTTACCCTATTTAAGGAAGGCCTTAGGGGCACAGGTGTAGGGAATTAGGGCCAGGAAGAAGCCATACAGTTTTTTAACTGTGTGTGGTCGTTGGTTTGAAAGGTTATGTCATGTTTTTAATCCTTTTTTTTGCATCCTTTTTTGTCTTTTGGAGCTTATTTTTTATCTCTTAATCATGCACTCAATTTTTTGTAAATGCTGTTAAGCTTTAGATGATAAATAAAGTGTTGGACATTGCAGACCTCAGTTTTTTTCACCACATTGTGTTGTAAATGGCTTCATATTCCCTCAAGTGGCCTTTTGTTGGTTGCCACTGCAGCAATAATAGGTGCAGGTTGGGAAAACCAGTTTTTTGATGATTGATGATTGCGCTCTCCTTTATCCTTCCTGACTGATTTTTCTATAGTAACATAAGACAGTACCTGCAGCCTTTCAGATGCACAGGTAACCCACCTCCCTCCATGATGGCGCATCCATATATGCCATCACAAGAAGGTTTGCTGTGCCCCCCAGCACAGTCTCAAGAGTGGAAGAGATACCAGGAAACCAGGTCCATTACATGAGGATAGTTGTACAGGGCCAAAGAAGGGCATCAGTCCAGCAGCAGGATTCTGCTCCTTTGTGCAAGGAGGAACAGCCCAGATATAGCAGTGGGTCTTGGGAGGCATATCCTTAGAAGGTCCCATAGACCTCCACATGATAGCCAATGGTACCCTGATGGCTGTTAGTTACCAAGGTGAAATCCTGGGTTCTTCCCAGTGCAAGGCGATGCTTGGTCTCATGTGGACTGTGTAGGTAGTTCCTGTATAATGAAGACCCTTGCATTCCCTAGACCTGAATGTTATGTACTGGTGCATCCCACAGTAATAATTCTGCACTGTAGTATTTCTCAATACTATAATCCTACAAAGCAGTCTAGGCTAATTTTTATTTGGGTGAAACCCACACAGCCATCCTGGAACATCACTACACCACACTTATTAATGCTTAGAGTACATGCATCCAAAGATGCTGTTAGGATGCTGAAACACTGACAGCTTATCCCAGAAATCTATAGCTTTTTACTCAGTTGTTCAGGAGCAGGAGGAAAACCCTTAGAAAAATATTTGACTTGATGTTGATGAGTCATAAGTTAGATTTTATGCTGCCAATGCTTTGTTCAATTTTTAAAACAATAAAAACTCCTTTAAACTGTACCAACTCTGTCTTGTCTGTCTCACACTCTCCCCTCATCTCTTCTGTAGTTCTTTGGGGGTCTCATATGTGTAGCTGCCCTCTTTCCTTCTGTTTCAGTAAAAGCAAATAACTTTTCCTCTCACCCCTCCAGCTTTGTCTGCACCTCACTGTCTTCATCCTTATTTATCCTTAATTCAAGGATTGTCTTAGTGAATGATGAATGTTCTAGCTAGAACTTATAGTTTTCTCCTCTATCATTATAAGACCCCAGCTGTGCAAAACAAGACCTTTTTCTGTTGCTAGTTTTATTTTTTCATATCAGGTTTGTTTCCCAAAAAGTTATCAGATGCAGCAATGGCTAACCACTCATTTTGTTCAGAACTGCTACATAGTAAAGCCTAGCATGACTATAAGTACACCGGCCAAAACATATCAATCCATCCTTCTCCAAGCACCTCAAGGTGTCATTTAAACTGATACTGAAAAAAAGTTTTAATTAGATTTGGCCAAAGAGAGAAAAGGTTGAATTTGGTGGTCTTAGGATCTTGTCTCTGCTATTTGCAGATGATGTGGTTCTGTTGGCTTCTTTGAGTGATGAACTCCAGATTGGATTGGAGAGGGCTGCAACTAAGTGTGAAGTGACAGGAATTAGCACAGCCATGGTTCTTTGTCAGAAAATGGTGGTTTACCCACTCTGTGTTAGTGATGAGTTGCTGCATCCAGTGTAAAGGTTCAAATAACTTGTGGTCTTGTTGACATGTAGGAAAAGAGTGGACTGGAAGCTTAACGGATGTCTGCTGTGGTGAAGGTTTACTTGAAGAGTCTGAGTTAGGATTCAGAGTTCATTATAGCGAGAGCTAGGCATAGATGACCTGTGATTTTCTATTTCTAAATTTGGACAAAGGTGAAGTTATTGTATTTAGCCATGAATACCTAAGAAACACAGTCTAAACAAATACTCCAGTAACATTTTGACAAATGCTGGAGTCAATTTTGACTAGGAAATGTTAAGACAGAGCAAAGTATGAAGGTGAAGTTGACAGTTTAGCAGATAGTTAATAGATCTACAATCCTATCATCGCATATGGCCATGAACTGTGGGTAGTGATGAAAGAATAAGATTATGGATACAAGGTGTGTAGACTCATTCACAAGGGATTCAGTGTAGAGCCACTGCTCCTCTGAATCAAAAGGAGCGAGCAGAGTTGGTTGTGGCATCTGTTAGTGTGTCTTTTGGATGCCTCAGAGATGATGCTTTTCAGGCATGTTGAACTGGGAGGAGACCTCAGGGCAGACCCAGGACACACAAGAGAGATTTTGTCTATCAGATGACTTGGGAACTCCTCAGTGTGTATCCAGAAGAGCCAGAGGAGGTGGCTGGGCACCTCTGCTGCCCCCACAGACACAGATAATTGGTCAAAAAAGTTTCTGCTTTATTTCTCCTGCCCAAAACACTGATTACAATGAACCTGATATTAACAGTGGTTAGTGATTGATACCGATAAAATATGAGATAAGAGAGGCAGGCTTGAGTTGCAGTAATCTGCTTGTGAATTCTGATGTTAGCCATTACCTGGTCCAAACGCTCCGTCAGTAAAAGTAAACATGCACTGCAGCACCACTGAATTAAAAATGATCCAAATCCTTTCAACTCCAATAAAATTAGTATTGTGGATATTCTCCCAGGAACAGCACTGTGAAATCTTTGGACATTAATGAAAATGGAAAATTGAGTATCATTGCAGGGACTACAGGAAAAGGAGGGTTGCTGCAGAGACCAATGCCATCATATTACAGAAAGAAAACACTGAAAACGGGAAAATCTTAAGCTAAGACAGTATTTTAGATGACCTCATCCACTACATGGGGTGAGTTGTTATGTTGCTGCATGGATTAGATTACTTGCTATTCTTATTCCTTGGTTCTAGGCTTAATGTCCGTACTGAAATGTTGGTTGGCCTGAGAGAGATTTTATTTTCCAAGTGTTTAAATGCTTAGCTTAAAGACATACTACCCATGAACAGGCCTTTGCTGCTTTTTATTAACACAAAATAGTTTGGGGGGGGCTTGTGCATTCAAAAACAAGAGAAAAAGCACTGCAGCAAGTTTAAAAAGGTGAATATCCAGTGCATAAGATTTGTGACATTTTCAAAAAAACAGAGCAAAATTAATGGTAAGCTCACATCCTTTGCAATGAATCAAGTTGGATGATTGCCAATATCCTCTCAAGTATAGCAGTGATTTAGAATGATCTCAGCCTTCTCTCATAATGAAGAAAGCCTTTCTTACAAATGTGAGCATTTTTATAAATGCAGGGCTTAAAGTGGACTTAAATAATCTGGAACGGCATTCCAACACCTTCAGTTAATGAGTCATTAAATCTGATTGGCAGGTTAATGCATACTACTGACAAGTGAATTCATTTTTCAAGTGCTGCAGCTGGTGGTCCTTCCAGTGACAGCATCGAGATACTTCTTCAATTATAAGAAAATAATGACATCCCAGAGCTTGCGTACACCTTTGTCCTTCTCGTCCCTGAGGTGCAAGTTGGAGTATTTCAGCATCTAGCTAGTGCTGCAGAAGAGGAATGAGCATAAACAGTAACCTTTTTTTAAGTGGCAGGTAATTTCAGATGCAACTTTTCAAACAGCTCAACAAATATCACAAAATACACAAACTGTTTCTGTGCAGTTTATCACAAAATGTGTCTGCTAACAAATGTACAGTTGCTGTATGTCTCAGGGAGAGGAAAAAATGTTAATGTGTGACACTGAGAGATGAAGAAAGATGTAAGACAGACAGGACTGGAAGATGAGAGATCATTTCAAAGATAAAGACTGTTCAGGAGCTCTACATGATGTGTTTACTGAACTGTGAAATGTCTCGCAAACCAAATTGAAGTATATTAATTTTGTCTTATTCAAAAGTTGTATGAAAATACTGTACTGGGCAATTTGGCACAGTGTAGTAAAAACTAAAGTGGTTAGTTTTCTATGTACTGAATAAAATTCAATCTAAAACCACAACTGGCTATAGGAGGCCAGCCCATTTGCACTGGTTCAGCTGGAGGATTGCATAACCAAAAGTAAAGATGTGGTCTTAAGGGTTCATGAATCAAATGTAAACTGTCAGTCTGGTGGTCAGCAAGGCTATTTTGCCTTATTATGCTGCCAAATTCTGTGTGCTTAGAAGGGCACATGCTGTACTTATTTTTTTCATCAGTATATACCTGGGCCTGTGGCAAGTTTGTGTCCTGGGCCCATGATCATGATAATTTGTCCATGTTCATCAGTATATCCTGATCTATCTTGATTCAATTCCATTCAATTTTATTTATATAGTGGCAAATTACAACAAATAGTCACCTCAAGGTGCTTTATTTTCTAAGGTTAAGACCATAAAATAATACAACCCAACAATGAAAGCAACCCCCATGAGCAAACACTTGGTGACAGTGGAAAGGAAAAACTCCCTTTTAACAGGAAGAAACCTCCGGCAGGACCAGGCTCAGGGAGGGGCAGTCATCTGCCACGACCAGCTGGGGACGAGGGCAGGGAGACAGGACAAAAGACATGCTGTGGAAGAGAGCCAGAGATTAATCAAGCCTTCATGTATGAAGGTAATTTCAATTATCTTCATACATGACAACAAAACTTCTTATTTGTTGGTTGATGGCAATAATGGCATCATGTTGATTTACCAATCAGCAAATGCCTGCATCTGAGTTGTCTCCTTATTTTGCCAGGCTGCTTTAACAAACTGCCAAAACCACACAGTCTCAGTCCCAATGTCCCAGTCCTCAGGAGAGTGTTGACTGCTTATTAGGTCATTAATAACAGCTGTAGAGAAAACTTAAACATTCAGGTTTTTAAAAAATGTTTTTTCCTCTGTGCCAGAGTAAACATGATTCTGTGCTGGGACTGAGAGGGGAAATGCTGTGTAGTATTGTCATGAATAACCATATTTATCCATCGAGTACAGTATACTGTATCTTCAGAGGGA
The DNA here is from genome assembly GCF_007364275.1 of Archocentrus centrarchus. Taxonomy (NCBI): domain Eukaryota; kingdom Metazoa; phylum Chordata; class Actinopteri; order Cichliformes; family Cichlidae; genus Archocentrus; species Archocentrus centrarchus. Next base: position 8,110,538 of record NC_044367.1, read on the forward strand.
AAAAAAGTTTTATTTGTTATCAAACTGATGAAAAAAAAGGTTATGAATAATAACAATCATAACAAAAATGTGATTTCTAAGAAAAAGACTGCACGTTGTGACTCAATGACAATGACAGATAATGGGAACATAAAAGGGCAGTAAAACATTTTCAAAATAAGATGTTAACTAATGACAAAGAGGTGACAACAATGATTTAAGGTCCACAGAATTTTGTCTTTACAAACTCTGAAGGCCCATCCTTTTGTAGCTGCTTTGTCTCTTTGCCATAAATCTGACTTTGTTCTCTCCTAACAAAAATAAATAAATCCAGAACAAGAAAGCCATGGTACAAAAGGAAGGGCACCTTGTATTTGTTGGACAGCTGCAAGTAATTAAATACTCATGCAACTTTAGAAACATCTTTGTTTAGATTTCTAGGCTAACAATACATTTTTATTCTTAATGAATATCAATATGATTCTCCACATTCTGGTTAGAGTCTTTCTCCATGTAAATTAACAGTTAATAAATTTCTCATGAAATCTGTTGATAAACCATATGTTTAGTCTGTACAATAGTGGTACTAAAAATTACAACTGTCATGGTATATGTACAATTTACTACCTACAAAGTACAACAGATAGCATGTAATAAAATATGTAAACAAATTTCTTCTTTTTTTTTTTGACACAGTTGACTGTGACAGCAGATAGAATTCACACTTTCAACATTAGATTTATTTCTGTATACACATTTGTTAACAGTGTTGTAGTACTGCATTTGTCTTCTTCCTGACACCTCCATAGAAAAAGAGAATGATATGCAATGAACCAATATACAATTTTGCAAAAAGAGAAAACCACCACTGGCTGTGCATCAATATTAGACCTTTAGCAGATTTTTTCCGCAGTTGACGTTTTTCAGGGGTTCAAAAAAGAGGGGAAGTCCCAATCTGATGATGAAGTATTGGTTTTTGCATTAAAGAGAACATGGTCCAAGTTGAACACTGTATACTGGACTTCTACTATACCGTACTTTACTGCAGAATCAGGATGGCATGCATTTTACAATCAGTCATTTCTTACCAAGAGAACCGGCAAATTCTTCCAACAAAGCGAGTCACTGTGTCAGTCAGACAATGAGAATAATTGTGGTGAATTCGATGCCAGGGCAAACAGATGCTATGAGAGCTGCCCTTTCCATTTTCTCACTTGGTTTCATTTTATACACAGAAATAGTTGTCTTTTCTTGCTGTTCTTTTTGTTTGTTTTTCTTTTGCTTAAAGCAAAAATAGGTAAGACACCGCACTTATTTATAAACCATAAAAATTTGTAATATTTTGATATAAGAGTCCTTTACTTTTACAATGATTGTGTGCCTGACCCCCTCTTGTTAAGCACTACATGTTGTTTACATGCTGAAAATGTATAAGATTATGAGCCGTTTGTAATTAACAATTTCACAAAAAATTGTTTAATGCCTAGGATCACATAGCTCTAAAAGTCACTTAGGAGAATGATGCTGTGAAGTATTTCTATACTGATAATGTCTGACCAGATAGAAGAGTAAGATCTCTAAAGTTGCTATTTAACCTTGTCATTAAGCTTTTGCTTAATAGTAAGTGTGCTTTATGTTACAGTACATATCATCAGTTCAACTACTCAGCACAGTATAAGAATTTTCAAGTTCCATATTATACCATCATTTGTCATAGCTCCTTACAAGGAAACTGATAAGTAAATGTTCTCTTAGTGCTCTCTTTCTTCGCTCTCTCATGTACATGAAAGTCTCACAGTCACACATAATACTCCTTATCCTTATTTTTCTGTCTCTTGTTACTGCCTTTCAAGCTCTGCTGTTTGTCCTTCATGACAGCGCCATTGCTCTGCACAGCTGAGTTGGTTATGTAGTTCCTGCTCTCGTCCACCTGGTAGGAGCCTTCATCCCTGTTCCTGTACTTATACATGGCATACAGGAGGATGAGGATGCACAGGGCAGCGGCCGCCACTATTCCGATGACCATCCCGGTGGTGCTGCTAGATTCACGGACCACTTCCGAGGGCCCTGGAACTCGCCTGACGCCTGGCTCTGTGGGAAGTGCTGTGGGTATATTATGGAACATTGGGGAGGTTATTAATGGGCCCCTCAGCTTGGTGCTGTCTACCTCAAAGGATGTGGGCAATGGAAGCAACACTAGGTCGGGCTGGGGTTTTAGCTCGCGGTTATTCATTTTGCCAGCCGGCTGTTTGGCCGGAGCATTGTGGAGGGCTGCGGTGGAGGCAGAGGTGGTGGTGGTGCGGCTCTGGTCTGCGGTTAGTGCTATGGTGGTAGTGGTAGTCCTACTGCGTCTGGAGATGGAAGGTTTGTTAGGTATAAAAGTCTTGGGTGCATTTGCTTTGTAGTCACCTTGAAAGCCTGACGTGGACAAGGTCTTATCTGTTACCAAGGAGAAGGTTGAGTAAAAATCTTCATCGTCAGTAGGGTGGCAGGTTAGACTTGAACGCTTTCCCAGAGCCATACCCCGATATCACCAAGCCATCATCATCACAATCATCGCTGCCTCGGTCCGACAAGCAAGGTACCCCCGCCTCAGTGGCCTTGGACAGGGACTCTTTGGTGGTCTCAATAATGGTAAGGAGTGGGTGGTGGGTTGAGGGAGTGGGAATGAAGGGTGCACGAGGAGCTACAGAGGGGTGCGCTAATGGATCCTCAAGTATTCTGATGACTAACTCATCTCCTGGGGTTGGAGACACACATGTAGACATGTTAGAGGACAACTTACAGGTTTCATTAAATATACAAAATGCGACACACCGGGACTTAAAAAACACCTAATTTCAAATCAATGACAATGACTTGGCATATCAGTTACTACTAAGTCAGAGCGTACACAGTTCAAAGAAAATTATGCATATTTCTGAATTCTGCTATGAATTCCAAAGAACTTAAAATGTATGACTTATAAAGCTGCAGCAAAGTTATCTTAAATTTTAATGGACCAGCAACCTTTCACTCGCTAAGCAAATGTGTAAACCACTACACTACAGAGCCACATAAAATTAGTAGCATAAGATACTGTAGTTTTTGCTCTTCTTTTTTCAAGAATGTAAGGTAAACTAATATATCAAGCCAAAATCATTTTATTAGACATGCAGTAACAATAATTTTGATAAAATCCACAATGCAAACATATTTCCCCCCAAAAAGCTGGGACAGCATGTAAAAATGAAATAAAAACATAATGCAATGATTTGCAAATAATTAATAATCTATTAAAATATCCACTTTGAATTTGATGCCCACAACACATTTGGAGGCACAACAAAAGGTTCAAAAAGTTGTGGAGCAACAACAAAAGGAAACAAAAATACCTGAAACAACTTGCACCCGAATAGGTTAATAAGTAACATATGACTACAAATAGAATCCCCAGGGAGTTTTAATTGCAACTATGCAAAGGAAAAATAGATAACCAAGGTACTGGTCCAACTCTCATTTGAGACAGATGGAGGCAACATGGAACACTGTGCTGTGGCCTGACCAATTAGAAAATTTGTTTTGGAAAGAGAGGTCATCTAGCTTGCTTTCAAGCACGGCTAGCTGAGTATGTTAACAATGACAGTATATACAAAGCGTATACAGGTTCTGGAGCAACATGTTGTGCCAACCAGACAATATCTCTTTTGGGAAAGGTCTTGCTCATTTTCAGCAAGACAATGACAGACCACACCCTGCATGTTTTCCAAAAATACGGTCTAGTAATAAAATAATCTGGGTGCTGAACTGGATTTCCTGCAAGTTCAGCTTTGTTTGCAAAAACCAAAAACATGGTGCAATATAATTGTGTTGATTAAATTTAAATTAGCAGCTGAATTCAGATATTAAGCAAGAATAGAACAGTGAGACAACAGTCTTTTGGTATGTTGTCTCTGGACTGCTGTCATTTAAATACAGGATCTAAATGATTTGCAAATCATTGCATCTGCTTAGATTCACATTTTACAGTGTTACAGCTTTTTTTTAAAGAAACAAAGTCGTATTAGCAACAATATATTTAAAAAATTCAAACTATAGATTATCATCATAATTGACATGAAAGTGGCTTTCAGTGTCACTGCTCAGTGGCTCTCCGAGTATTTTAAACTTCTAAGCAACACATAAATTTGTAGTTACAGTTTTACAAAAATGTCTTACAGCAGAGCTGAATTTGGAAGACAGAGTTGCAAAAAAAGAAATATAAAGCTCCTTCATTAATGAATTAGATGCTAATCACTGTTTTCATTTATTAACACACTCAAGTTTAAATGTAATTTTCAATTGTCCTAAATTAGGATTCAAATAATTCTGTGTAGATACAACAAACCATACAGAAAAAGTACATATTACTTTATCAACTTTTATGTACTTCCAAAATGTTGGCATTTTTAATGTAAAATTTTAGATTTAACATTAAAAGGGCATGGTCCTGTTAGATGACTTTAAGAACCTTCTTACTTCATTTTTTTTGGACAAGATTTATTGTATTCTTTATTATCAAGTTCTTTATTGTGTTTATTTTTACTAAGTGACAAAGATTCTGTCCTAAGAATAGTCCTGCAGCACAGAAAATTACTTTTTAATTTAATTTGCAGGGCAATATGAAGGCTCACCCTGTGTAACCTGTCTTGCATCCAAAGTGTAAAATACCCGTCACCTAACAAATCAGTTTAATATGCACATGCCTACTTAACCACAGATCAGAGATTTTTTTTTTCATCTGCAAACACGCTGCCTTAACTCACATCTAATCTTTCGTATATATTTGTCATTAGTTATATTTGATAACAAATAATCTAACTAAAGATTTGTTAATTCCTTTTCCCTTTTCATAAACATACTAGACTATATTCCTTTTGACAGTCTTAATAAGAATGAGCGCAGAGCAAAAGGATTCTCATGTTTACATTGGCTGGAGGGATCGGTAAAGCTATTTACTAAAGTTAGTAAAGCTAGCCGTTAATAAAACTTGCTTATTTATAACAACACCTCTCATCATCTCATTAATATTTCTGTATCTGTTAGGAAACAGAAGTAGAGGCTAATCACCACATTAATACAAATCCAATTTAAAAAAAGTTGGAGCGCTGTGTAAAAAAAAACAGAGTGCAATGATTTGCAAATCTCATAGACCCATTTTTTATTCAACGGAACACTGAAAACATTTTAAGAAAAATATTTATTTCCCATTTTGAATTTGATGGCAGCAACACATCCCAAAAAAGTTGCGACTGGGCCATGTTTAGTGTTGTGCAGCATCCCCTCTTCTTTAAACTGTAGTCTGTAAATGTCTGGGAACTGAAGAGAGCAGATTCTCAGTCTCAGTCTGCTCAGCAGACTCTTAGGAGAGGAATGCTGATAGAGGATTCTAGCTGCTCAGCAGCCCTTGGTCTTCTTTGTTGTGTTTTTCATTTTCTGATGCACCAAATGTTTTCAGTTGGTGAAAGGTCTGAACTGCAGATAGGCCAGTTCAGGGACAAAGGCCCTTATCCTATGAATCCATGCATTTTTTTAATACCTGCAGTATGCGGTTTAACATTGTCTTGCTGAAATATGCAAGGGCTTCCATGAGTCATCTGGATGGGACTGTGTGCTGCTCTAAAACCTTTCAGCACTGATGGTGCCTTTCCATATAAGCAAACTGCTAATTCCATATGCACCAATGCACACCTGCATTAAAGAGATTAAAGAGATGCAGGCCCTTTAAATGAGTGCCGATAACAAGTTGGATGGTCTCTCCTCTTTAGCCCAGAGGATGTGGCATCCATCTTTTCCAAAATTTCAATTTGTCTCTCCATAGAACAGTTTTCCATGTTGCCTCAGGCCATTTTAAATGAGCTTTGGTGCAAAGAGGACAGGGGTGGTACTGGATCACAGTCACATATGGCTTCTCCATTGCACAACAGAACTTTAACCTGCATTTGTGGATGTAATAATGAGATCTTCAAAATTTTCCCAATTTTACATTGGTTCTGAAATTGCTTTACAATTTGTAGATGAAGCTTTTTGCATATCAGTGAACCCCTGCCCATGGTTACTTCTGGAAAAAATCTGCCTATTTAAGTTGCTCTTTTTATCCAATCATATTACTGACCTGTTGTCGCTAAACATAATTAGTTGCAAAATGTTCCTCAAGCTGTTTCTTTCTAATTCCACTTTTCCAGCCTTTTGTTTCCTCCACCCCAACTTCTTTTTTTTTTTTTTTGGGAGGGGTGGGGGGTGTTGTTACTGCTTTCAGATTCAAAATGAGGTAATATTTTTGACGAAATAGCAAAATGTCTCAGTTTGTCTAGGAGAGAGGACAGAGAGACAATGGTAAGGTGTGCACTAGGAGTGACAGATGGGTTCAAGGTGGGGGTGGGATCACACCGGGGACTGGCTCTGAGCCCCTTCCTGTTTGCAATGATGGACAGGTTGGTACATGAGGTCAGTCTCCATGGACTATTTATAGCAGCAACAATGAAAGAGAAGATTTCACTATGAAGATGGCAGTGAGACCTGCTATGATCTATGGTTTGGAGAAAGTGACACTAACAAAGAGACAGGAAGCAGAGGTGGCAAAGCTGAAGATGTTAAGAGTTTCACTGAGGCTAACCAGAATAGAGAATATTAGAAATGAGTACATCAGAGCGACAGCTTAGGCCGAGCAGTTTGGAGACAAAGTTAAAGGGACAAGGCTGAGATGGTTTGGACAGAGGAGGGATAGTGGATATATTGGACAAAAGGCACTGAATATGGGGCTGCCAGACAGGAGGAAAAGAGGAAGACCACAGAAAAGAGCCATGGATGTAGTGAACGAGGTCATGCAGAGGGTTGATGTGACAGAGGAGGATGCTAGGGAGAGGGTGAGATGGAAGCAGATGAGACGCTGTAGTGACCCCAAAGGGGAGCAGCCAAGAGAAGAACAAGAAGAGAAGAAGTAAAAGTAAAACTCAGTCTCAGTATAAACATGTTTATATATATATATATATATATATATATACATAATTTTCTATGTTCTATTGTGAATAAAATATGGGTTTATTAGCTTTGCAAATCATTGCATTCTGATTTTATTTACATTTCACACAGCATCCCAAATATTTTTGGGTTTTTACAAAAATAGACTTTCTAGTGACCGAGGTTGATATTTTTAATTTTGCAGGACAGATACAAACGAGTTTGATTCAATCTGTAATCTCAAACTAGCACCACTGGAGCAACCATCCAAAATGCCACTGTTCCACGGACATAAAAAGTCCACACAGTAAAGCACATGTACACAGTCTTTGATGCACATTCCAAACTAGATGTCAATTAAAAGCAAACGATTAAGTATCTCACAAATAATCACAAACACAACATTCACAAGCACAAAATTCAGAATTATTATTTCTATCAAACATAGCCATGACGTGATAAGAGATGCAGTTTGCAAGCTTCAAAATAAGCAGTTTTATAAGTTATATGATTGCTAAAATTACTAAATGTAACAGCTACCAAATTCACTGGCTGCATTTGGTAAAACATTATATTGCATACACATATTCATCAATAATCAGTTGTTTATTTGGATGAATAGTAGCAGAATATCTGCACTTTAAATGTTATTTTAAAGCAATTATTAATGCTTGTTCTGCATAAAAATATTCTACAGCTACTCAGCCATTAATGAAAAGGAGTATTCACACTCACGTGTTGCTTGAGAGTGATAAAGCTTTAGTTAGCACAAGCTACGCAACCTGCATGCTACAAAATTTGTTGCTATACAACAAGACAATTGGCCACAATCTTGTCAATTGATGCTGAACAAAAGGCTTCCCAAGCAGCTACTTTCTTGGGATATTTTCATAATATTAAAAATGATTTGACTGGCTAACGGCAGTGACAGAGCTTTTGATTAAATGTGATTTTTGGACACTATTAACACACTATTAATACAAGAGAATGGCTGTTCTTTCATTTCACCTCCCTTATAATGTCCTTATTGAACACAATAATTTATCTCCAACAGCTGGCATTAAGCTAGTTATTGAAAGTGAATTTGGCATAATAGTTGAATAATAAGGTAATGCAGAATAAGGAATTAATAAATTCTTTAAAATGACTAAGAAATAAAGCTACTCGTGGGAATGATAAAAAGCAGATCATGCTGAATATATGCACCTTAATATAAAGTGTTACCCTGCCACCAGTGTGACATACCTAAAAAAAAAACACATTTTGAAAAGCCTTCCATTTTGCAAACTGCATCTTTAAAAATCAGTGCAATAGGAAGAAACCAAAAATATTCGATACTGTCAACTTACATCAACAAATTGCCCGCATGATTTAGGCATGAGGAAAAGAATTTACAAAGGAAAAGTTGGGTAAGAATGTTGGATAGCCACTTGGTACTGTTAAAGGTCATTTTTATCCACTGTAGATTGTGTTCTATCTTAAAACGTGACGGAACAGGGAGGCAACAACACATACAACCACACCACATAACATAAAAAATAAACACCATAATTCTGTTTTTTATGTTTTGTTTTTTTCCTGGTAAATAAGTTGTTTTGTACAAAAAAAAATGTGTATATCTGCATTTTTTTTCATTGCAAGAGACTTCAATGACACCTAAAATCTATTCATGTTACAATTTTTGCTTAATTTGCCATTTGTTCTTTAGTGTAAAATGGATGGATGACTTTATATTTTAATATCTCTAAAGACAAGGGAAAAGGTGAAGAGGGGTTGGGACCTATGAACATACTACATAGGAAATGAGGATGATGAGGGTGACAGTGTAAGTCAGTTGCCATGTCCATGTAAAGGCAGTACGAAGCGGTCGGGCGGCATTAGAGCTTTTGGCTGTAAGGAAGGGATGGGGATATACAAACAATGAGCAATATACATGCCCATCTACAGAAAAGAACAGAAGAACTCTAACACTGACATGTCTTACAAACCCTAAACTGCAACTTCTTAGCCATGCAATTCATTTGTTTTTGTTTCTGTTTGTTTTTATTACAGTCAAAATATTATTCTGAATTTTTTTCATTTCTTTTTCTTTTTTAATGAAAATAGATTTAAAAAAATCTGAAAAAATTTAAGAAATGTGAGACGTGTCTCTGGAACTGCTTCACCTGCTGATTTGTGAGCTTGTGAATATTTTGAAAATGTTTGAGTTGCTTGTGATGTTTTGAATGTTACGTTATGCTTAATTTAGGAGAGCATGAAAATAAAACACACAAGCTAGTCACTGTGAAGGAGTTCCAAAGCCCAAAAGTTAAATTATATCAAAATAGTTCACAAAATAGTGATTTATATATGATCCGATTTACAAAAAAAACAAAAAGAAGAAAGAAAAAAAAAAAAGAAAACAGACCTAGGAAGCCAAAAAACATAATCAAAACCAAAATGCCAGTGATCAATTGGATAATTACAAAAATATGACCAGTTAAAAACTATCAAATGAAAAATGTTAAGATGAAAGAACAAAGCCATTTAAAATTTTTCACACACTACAACCAGATGCACACAATAGAAAACAGACACTGCTGAGAGAGGCACTCGACTGGAAGACGGGCTCCTTTCTCTTGTGTTTCTTGATGACAAATCTATCTGTAATGTTAGTTTTTAAACATGAACCGGCCGTGCAGTCTGGGTGTACATCAGAGAGAGACGGTACTGGCTGAGAATGGGTTGTTGTTATTATTCTTGTTTGGCTTTGTTTTAGTTGTACTGCAGGATGTTGATGCATGCTTAAAGTAAGTTGCATTTAGGGAAAGTAGAAAAGAAACAACACGGCAAACTGGGCGCAGATAGGACCGACCGATGTTAGAAGAACAGGAGACAGACACTGTGTCCCAATCCCATAACCAAATAACTAAGTTAACTTAAAGTAGCAGTTTACAATGGAAAGAAAAGGGGGGGGAAAAAAATGATGCAGTGTGTGCTGTGTAACAGGCAGCAGCCAAACTGCAACTCTGTAAAGGTATTCATAGCAGTTCGCTGTTGTCCATTTAACTGGGACCAGGATGCAAACTCATATAATAAATTTGTCACTTTCACAGTCTAAACACCCCCAATTCAAACACCCCCCCCCCCCCCCCCCCCCCACCACCACCCCCCCATACTTATACATACTGTATAAGTATACAGTATGCAATTGGGACACAGTTAACGTTTAACTAATAGTAGTGGGAAAGAGGAACACAATTAAAACACAAAACATACATTAATGTTTTATTAGATGTGGAATGCATTTTATTTAGAATTCAAAAGACAAGCATAAAGCTGATATCCTTTGTTCTCTCTCTGTGCATGTTGTTGCCATGTGCAGTGGTGAAAGGTGTTCTCTAAAGGTAGAGTTATGAGTTGAGGGCAAAGTTGATGTGAAACTTGTTTGATCTAATAAGATAATTAAAATTAAGGATCTTAAAGTAGCAATCTGAAAGACTTCTGCCCTGGCTGATTTCAGTACACCTGTAGTTACAGGTCATTTCATTCTGAGGGCAGACAAACAGGTTCAGCAGACTCAAGATCACGTCTCTGCATTTTCAGATGATGTGGCAATGTTAGGACGACAATAGGGTGGTTTGCCACCAAATGCTAAGTAGTTGGGATAAGGGTTAGCACTCCAAATCCAAGACCATTGTTCTCAGGAGAAAATGGGTGAAGTGCCTCAAGTGGAGGACTTCAAATGTGTCTGGCTTTTGCTCATGAGTGAGGCACGAGTGTAATGGGAGATTTACAAATGGATTGGCAGAGCATCTGTGCACATTTCTACTCTCACCTGTGGCCACCAGCTGTGACTGAAAGAATATAACTATGGATACAAGCAGCAGAAACAAGTTTCTTCTGAAGGGTATCTAGGCTTTTAGAGAAGGGCAAGAAGCATGGTGAGAGGTGTGGTTATTCAAGAGAGGTGCAAAGCAGAGGCACGGCTCCTTCAGAGTCAGTTGAGGTAGTCCAGGCATCTGACTAGCATGCTTCCTGGATGCCTTCCAGCTCAGGTGTTTCTCTCATGTCCTAGTGAGAAGATAAGCTGTCTGACAGCTGGCTGGGGAGCATCTTGATATCTCCTCATAATTGGGAGTAGTTGCGAAGAGCGTGAGGTCTGGACATTGCTGATTGAACTGCTGCCCCTGTGACCCAGACCTGATAAGCAGGGTAAATGGGTAGATGGACAATAAAAAAAAAAATACTGATAATTGGTCTTCCATTCTTATTTTCTGCTGCACTCAGTGCAAGTCTAAACTGTAGGGCCCAGTAAAGGTAGCTTGTTACCTAACTGAGAAGTTGGAGGTGTGCAGCCTGTCACCTGCAGCTCTTCATTTGATGGCTTACTGTTGTTGATGCTTGTTCCATTACCCTCTGCAAATTTTTAACCTCTTGACTTGCACCAGGATGCCAGGGACCTATAGGGATAGGTACCCACCCCTTTATATGGAATGTTCACGTATATATCACTTTAAGTACTGTCAGAATCCATGAAAGAGTCTTGTAAGATCATCTAGCTTGTAAAACTGGTTTAGTGCTGTTAAGAGGTTAAAGTGGTCTACTGTTGAAAAATGATCAAAAGAACTATAATTGCATGTAGTGCAAAGCTCACCCATAAACATATTGTGGTTTTTGTGTTTTTTTCATAGCTCAGATCACATTTCCTTAGTTAAATGTTTTTAAGGTCAAGACAAAGCAGAAGGAAGTGTTCAATTTTCATTACCAGTAACTTACTTGATTATTTCTAGTGAGGCACAGTTTGTAATACTGCAAATATATGAATGGGTGAGTGTTTCCAAACTTTTGACTGGTACTGTAAATACATCAATCATTTTCTCAATGGGATAAATTGTCACTTTAAATCTAAAAGATGTATCAAATTATAAGTGTTGCTGTTGAGCACAGGCCACAACATTTCAAAGACTGTAATTTTGTTTGAAATCCTTATTTGTTCAATAAAAAGTAACCCATCTGTTTTTCTTGGTATATGGTTTGTGTCGTTTCAGAATGCTCTGTATGGTCACACTAGAGGGAGAACACTTTAGACCACAGTGTAAGTTGTCCTGTAAATATGAGTCACGTGAAAAAGAAAGTACACCATCTTTCAGTTTTAAAGTTTATATATCAGGACATTAATATTGTAGGGTTTTTGCCTTACAATATAAAGCACCTTGAAGGAGCTGTTGTTGTGAATTATATAAATAAAAGTGAACTGAATTGACATAAATGAAAATTATATGGTTCGCAGCAGATTTTAAAATTATTCAAATGCAGCCTCAGATGAACAACAACACATGACATATTACACTGTGCCATTATTTATTTAACAAAAACTAAGCAAAGTGCACAAGCAGTGTGTGAAAAACTAAGTACATCAGATGATTCAGTGCCTGGTAGAAACACCTTTAGTAGCAATCACTTGAAGGAATCATTTTCTGTACAACTTTATCAGTCTCTCATTTTGTTGTGGAGGAGTGTTAGTCCACTCTTCTTTAAAATGTTGCTTCAGTTCCTTGAGGTTTGTGGGCATTTTCATATATATGTATAAATCTCTTGAAGTCTGCCACAGTGTTTCAGTGGGGTTGAGGTCTGGACTTTGACTGTTTCATTGCAACACCTTGATTCTTTTCTTTTAGCGGTACTTCATGTTTCACACATTGCTTCTGCATTTTTGCTTAGTTTTGCTAAATAATTAATAACATGGTGTAATATGTCATATGATGTTCTAAAACCTTAGAAGTGAAATACTTTCTTTTTCACAACTGTATGAACATGCTATTGTTGTTATTTAGCAATGGCTGCATTTTGTTGACTTAAACATACCTTGTATATTACACTATAACGTTACCACTAAGAAGGCTATAAATGATTATCATCTGATGATTAAAAAAAAAAATAAGGATATCAGCTTTAAACCTGTAGTGTCATCTGACATATGATTCAATATTATATCTACATGTTCTTCCATGTAGGTCAAAATGTCATTAGATATGAATTCCATAAGATGGCAAATCTTTGATTAGTCTGAGCTCAACTCAAAATAAATATCAGTGGTAGCAGGGAAGAATATATATATATATATATATAATAAAAAAAAAACCTTTTCCTTAATATGTCATAGGTAAAATGAACCCTTTAAAAAAGGAAATTAATTAAAAACATTTTGTTTTAACTTTTACCTGTTACTTTCACTTTTATCATGGTTCATCTGTTAATGATTAATAATTTAGGATGCAATACGTTTTTTGGGGAAATCGCAGTAGCCAAAACACAACCAATACCATAAACATAAATGAAGAATAGATCAATAACAAACAAAATACCTCCATAAAGTTGAACTACTCAAGTAATAAAAGAAATCAATTAAATATAAAAAAAAATAAATAAAACAATAATAAAATTAAGCAGCTCTATAAATAGAATTCAGATTTTAATTTTTCTAAAAAAGATTCATATATTTTTGAGCTTTTCTAATTGTGAATAATATGTAATTGTTCGTGAACATTAATCATTGTCAAAAAGATTGCATGTAATTGTTCTTTTCTGCTTGCCTGCCATCAAAAATAACTTGGAGTCCAGTGTCTTGCTCAAGGTCACTTCTGAATGTTGAGGTGCAAGGAATGAACCTGCAGCTCTGTAATTAGTGGACAAACCACTCCATTAACGTTCCATAGTAGCAAGTGCACATGCGAGCAAGTACTTCCAGATCAAAATTTACCACCAGAATTAACTGGCTTGCACTGGATAAGAAAACACTGAGTCTGCACAGAAGTACAGTGGCATGGGCAACATGTTTACCAGAGTGGCAGTTTGTGCAAAATACTGCAACTAAAACACAAGTTGATATGTGGCCTGTTTAGACACCACTTTCTAGTGTAATAAAGTGTAATAAAAGCATATAGGTTCCCAGACAAACTAGACATAAGCCTAAGAAGCAGCAGAAAATTGGTGAAAATTCTATAAAAAGGGGAAGATGGGAACCCAATCCTAAAAAGGTCATGAGTGATTTGTTGGACGTTAACTCTGGAAGGTCTATGTCATCACTGGTGATAACCCAAATACTAACTATAATCAGAGGGTAACTGGCAGGCAGAACCCAATCAAGGCAATGTACAATATCTTGCCTAGTCTTTCCAATCTTTTCAGTTGGGACAAACTGGATGCCCAAAACTGTCACTGTCCCTGTCCCAACAAGAATAACATTGATAACATCCTAAGCTACTGTTCAAAAGCTCTGGATAGGTTTGTTACACCTCTCAATAGAATAAAACCTCTGTCACACTGACGCAAAAATGGCTGCGGAGAGCTACGAACACACAGAGAAAATGCAGAAATTGTCCACAATGGTCCGCAGGCATCTGCCGTGTCCAAGTTTTTCGAAAATTAGGTGCTGCCTTATTTTTGGCTGCAGACACTGTGGACAGTTGCGGACAAGAGTGCATGTGATGAGCACTTGTTGAGTTCATGATCAGTCCACATTGTGCATGACGACTCCCTAATGCACGTGATGGCGCTGTAATGCACATGTTCAGTCCATTAACAGTCCGCCATCAGCCCACAGTTGTCCACAGTCAGGCTGAAGGTGGTGGAAAATGCAGGGTTCAGAAAAATTGTGAAAATACCTTGGGTGCGACCCTTTTCATAGCTTTTCCACTACCATCTGCAATGAATTTTGGTGTGGATGAGCAGCGGATGCCGTGTTCACTCCGCCACATCTGCTTTCAGTACATCCTACCAACACAGTGATCCACCACCATCTACAACGCATGTGTTAAGCACGTCAACTCTACGCAAATGTCCACCGTCTGCACATGGATGTGCAGAACCTGCACGTGTTCTGCATATGTCACATGCCATCAGGTTGCGTGGTGCATGCACAGTGCATGCAATGTGCACGCTATGATTGTTTGCATTTCCCATCCACCATAAATTTCTGCAGACTGCTTGCGTTCTGCAGCCCTCTGCAAGATTCTTTGCATCAGGGCAGGGGTCACACTTATGCAATCCATTGCATAACTTGTTAAAACAGGTGTGCAGCCACAGGCAAAGAAGTTGAAGTCCAAGTAACATCGCCAGAGTGGCAGTCGTCGGAAGACCTTGAGAATCACCTGACAATCCTACAGCATATTATTACAACTACCCTTCTGTGTTCATAGGCCAAAGAGGGCATTATCCTGATGACAACTGACAGAAACTTGAGAGGATCACATGAAAGAAGTGCAAGAGAGAAGGAGAACCAAATATAAAGAGTCGGCCGCTGACTTCCAGAAGGAAGATTGATGCACCCCTGTCGAAGTTGAGTACAGAGTATTATGGGGCAACGGCAGACTGGTTTGGTGAGGGGTTCAAGATAGTGACCTAAACATTAGAAGTAAATGGTAGGCTTAAATTAATAAGGACTTGTACTGACTCCAGCCTTAAAACCCATCAAGACTTGTTGGGCTGTTCTGTACTACAGTGCAATGTATTTTTGGGACTACTGAAAAAGTGTTAAACTTTTCTAAAGGTGTTTAATTTTCATTGTAGAGAATGTAATGAATACACTTGGTGACTGAATGAGTGAAAATCTTGATTTCAAAAAAATGTAAGGTTTCATGATGTTTTTCTTTATTATTTATTTGTTCTATGCTTAAGAGTATGCTAATAAATTATACCGTAAATTTCAGTAAAACACAGGCTGTCTAGACACCAATCTCATTAGTGAGTGATGCTGGCATCTTAGGGAATTTGATCTAGGAATTAGCTAAATTGGCTGTTGGTCTTTCTCCAACGGAAAAAAAAGTAACCTGTTTATTTCCTCACTAAGGGTTTCTAATAGTACAAACAATTTAAGAATTCTTTTTTTTTTTTTGCCATCTTATGAAATTAACTGAAAGAAAAAGGAGAATGGAAAATTTACAACAGAGAACAGAATCACTTGATAACTTCTCTAAACAAACCAGACAGACAACAGCCACACTAAAAAAAAAAAAAAAATGAAAGACAGTGTTGGATGAGATAGATGACATTTGATGACGCTGCGACCGCAAAAAATGGCTTCCAACTTAAACATAAATGCAGACAAAACAACCAAGTTAGTCTAAATGCAGGCACGTGGTGTCAGTCAAAATGCATGCAAGAAATGATCTTTCTGAAGTGAATGCTTTTAAGAGTTTATTAAACCATGGTAACAATGATTGCTTAAGAAAAAAAAAAACAATGTGGAAAAAAATGTACTTTGTGGCAAAATTCTTTTTTTGCCATCAGCACCAAAACATGTTCAAATGTGAAGCAGTTTTAGAAGGAGGTTGAATAAAGAAAGCAGACTGGAAGACTGACGAATTAGCAACAAATATTGGTTATGTAATCAGTCTAATATAGAACTTGTTCAGGATTAAAAGTTGATGGCAAGAAAAGTTTTATTTTTGTTCCTGCTTTGAAATAATAAAAATCTTTTTTTAAAATTATTATTTTAACAGTGAAGCTGGAAACAGTTGTCACCCACCAAAATGTCATGCCACACATGATGAGGCCAAAATACAAGAATGCATTTTTAGACAACTGGCAAAAAGGTGAGAATGAAATCTTGGCAACAGAATTTAAAAAAAGACAAAACAGCACTGAAAAAAGCACTGAAGAAAAAAAAAAAGCATTGGCTTAGAAAAAAGGAGCAAAGAAAATTTAAAATCAAAGCATGCAGCTGTCAACGTCAAAGTGATGTTTGGGTTAGAATGGTGTGAATTTCTGTGTAAGCATATGATTGGATGACTGGGGCCCTGTCTTTGTCTTTCTTCACAAATCCCCATGGATCTCAGGCTACACATCACAGTTTTAAAACCATTTACACAACAATATTTCACATACTCTGAAAAAATTTGGGAATGACCTTCAGTAAGGGCATATCTTGTGATGAATATTGCAGATTAAGAATCACAATTCATACATTTCCCTTAAGAGAACTTGTAACCTGATTCAATAAATGGCATAAAACTTTTTTTTTCTTTTTTTTTTTTGTGTGAAATACTACAAAGTACAACTAATCCAAAGTGCCATTTTTAATCTGCAGAACAGCACACTATCTTCTTAAATGATAAACTCTTTGATTCATAAAGACCTTTACTGTTCTGTAATTCTAATATTTTAAATTGCCATCTACACTCAATAGCACCACTTTAATGGCATTATATTTGCTATTTGGTTGGAGTACAACATTCACATGAAATTTATTTTGAAAGGCTGCACTGTATTTTTCAAAATCGGCTACATAACTTTTACCAATTTACATCCACCAGATGACCTGTTTGGGGGTTAAGGGTAGGGTCCAGATTAGTGCCATATCTACCTCTTCATATGGAATTTTCACCTATATGATATACTCAAACTGAAATCTTATCACAGAAGAAGTTTAGGACCAAAATGCATATACGAGACTTTCTGACAAGCAACATCTTTTATTCCTGAAACTATTTGTTTGGTGCGTGACTAAAATGTAACCTACCCCTATTCCTAAGTAACCTGGTGGATGTTCCTGTGATCCAATGGCCTATCCTGCACCTAAGAAATATGTATCACACTTCTATTATTTTGTGCCAGAGTGAAAATACGTCTGTTAGCCGTTCACTACAAAAACTAAAATATGGAGATTCCCAAATTCTTTCAAATTCAAACATTTTATTACTTTTTAAAAAATATTTAGGTACAAAAAGGACAGACTAACAAGTACACCTAAAAGCAAAAGTGTGACCCAAAAAAAGAAAAAACCTCTACACAGAAATTCAATGATATCTGTTCTCTAGCACATATACCAACGCAAGCCTCTCAATCTAGGAAAGCACAAATATAAACAAAAATCAAAATACATCGATGTAAACTAGACAACACTCACTTTAGCTGAACAGAAATTTTAAAACCAAAAACGGTTAAAATGTACTGTTTCAAAATGAAAATCAGTAGAGCAGTGAATGGCAGGAGCAATGGACTCAAACATGATGTTATAAGTTTTACAGCATCAGTACAGAGAACATGGTTCACCATCATACAAACTCAGCACACAGGTGAAGACACGTACCAACCCTTATTATCACCCTAAGCAGACAACATTTGAATGTATATTGGTGACCATGTTAACCACTTTGTATAACCCCATGTGCAAGTGTAGCTCATGACCTTGATAAATTATTATTGTGCTAAATTAAGATTCAGAATGTACAAGTACAATTTGAATTTAAACTTTATTTATTACCCAGTTTTTTTGGATTAAGTATTTCATAGGACAATTGGCCTATGCTTATCATTACCACCTTGGCCATTTTATGAAGTTACACTTTGACTAACCATGGGGTGTGATGCTTTAAGGATACCTTGATCCTCTATTGCAGATGAGTGAGAGCACATAGAAAGCAAGCAAATGCAAACTAACCTAGCCCACCTGTTTGGCTAGTTTCACACTCCTCCAGATCTTCATCATCGCTTGAACACTCTGCAGATGACACCATGTCTTCTGCGTGCTTCGGGGCCAGAATGTTGGTCATCAGACAGGTAATATCCACAGCAAATATACCAAAAAAGCAAAGAGCCACCAGAAGAAACAAAGAAGCCACATAAAGAGAAGGGAAGAATATGTAAAACAAGTTAGAAGGCGAATGCTAGTCTTTGAACTTAGGAGCACAAGACTGACCAAAAGATCTTAAGTTAAGGTTCACAGTTTTTCAGAGTTTTCAGTTTGCTGTCATTTACTTATTTAGTTGCAGAGTTTTCAGTGAAATGGCTCAGATGTTATTATGCAACCTAATTACAGAACTTTGTGGGTGGAGTTCTAATCAAAGATGGTCTTTGAGGTCAGATACAAATATCCTCTAATTTATTTACTACAAGAGCACAACTACACGTGGTGTCATATGTTTATCAACAACATCCTGCGCTCCCATTGGTAGTCACTTCAAACACTTGCCTGGAAGGTGAGATAAGTTTATTTCGGGTCCTGCTCACTTCTCGTCACCAGCAACCAAAGCTGCCAAATTTCATTCACTTTCTGTGGCCTCTGGTCAACCCATCACTTGCAAATTGTTTCCAGTGTAGATTCACCTTATGTGCTAACTTCTTGACTTGGAAATAGAATGGACTGGCACTTACAGTATTGGCATTTTAATCTTTGATTCAGACCACGATCATTTTAGAAGCTCGAGTACCTGGAGGAAACCCACAGAGGCACAGAAAGAACATGCAATCTCCTCATAAAAAGACCCCAGCCAGGGGTTCAAACTGTGCTAACCACTGCATTTAACACTCAAACAAAAAAGCTGAGCTGGACACTCACCTTACTTAACTGGGAAGTTGTATTTTATGCAGGTAACAGCATGTCAGCCAACTACCAGCAAAATATAATCAAAAGCCAAATGATGCTAATGTCAGACCTTTTGTCATATCCCGGACAAGCCCCACTTGTTATGTTCCCCTAAAAAGTCCAGGGAATGTGAGAGAGTAACAAAAAGTGTCCAGGTTGACAAAAAGGAGACAAGGAGGCAAAACTGTTAAAGTAAAAGCTTTTTATTAATAGTTCAACTAAAAGAGACAAATAGGCCACCATCACCTTCAAAAGGAAGAAACTCCAACAAAACACAGGAGTTAGTCACTAAGGCAACAGAGCTGTTTACAAAGGCTCTCTGGCACTGGAACTCTCATCTCTCTCACCTTAAGTACATTGATTTAATTGCTGAGTTGAGTCAGTTGTACAAAATGGTAAGGCTTGAGAAAGAGCAAGCCACACCCACTAGGTCAAAAATGACAGCAGGCTCTGCCTGGGCCGTAACAACATGCATATGAACTTGAGTGACATCCCATTCTTAATCCATAGAGTTTAATATGATGTTGGCCCACCATTTGCAGCTGTAACAGCTTCAACACTTCTGGGAAGGCTTTCCACAAAGTCAGACGCTGATGCCGGACGAGAGGTCTGGCACCAGTGTGAGGCTCTCAGTCTCTGCTCTAATTCATCCCAAAGGTTTTCAGTTGAGTTGAGGTCAGGACTCTGTGTAGTCCAGTCAGATTCTTCCACTCCAAACTCATTCTTCCATGTCATTATGGACCTTGCTTTGTGCTCTAGTACGCAGTCATGTTGGAACAGGAAGAGGCCATCCCCAAACAGTTCCCACAAAGTTGGGAGTCTGAAATTGTCCAAAATGTCTTGGTATGCTGAAGCATTAAGCATTAACTAAGGAGCTGAGCCCAACTCCTGAAAAACAATGCAGTCAGACAAGTACTGTTCTTCTGGCAACCGTCAAACCCAGACTCAGCCATCGGATTGCAAGATAGAGAAGTGTGATTCATTACTCCAGAGAACACGTCTCCACTGCTCTAGAGTTCAGTGGCACCACTGCAGCTGATGCTTTGCATTACACTTGGTAATGTAAGGCTTGGATGCAGCTTCTTAGCCATGAAAACCCATTCCATGAAGCTCTCTACACACTATCATGCCCCAATCTGAAGGCCACATGAAGTTTGGAGGTCTTTACCAGTTGACTCTCCAGAAAGTTGGTGATCTCTGTGGCTGCTGACCCCACTCCGTCATTTGCTGTCATTCCCAATTGCTTTCATTTGTTATAATATCACTAACAGCTGACTGTGGAATATTTAATATTGAGGAAATTTCACAACTAGAGTTGCACAGTTGGCATCCTATCACAGTACCACACTGGAATTCACTGAGCTCCTAAGAGTGACCCATTCTTTCACAAATGTTTGTAGAAGCAGTCTGCATGCTTGGTTTTCTACACCTGTGGAAGCCATGGAGGTGATTGTAATACATTAATTCAATTATTTCGATGGGCGAGTGAATAGAGCTGTACAGAGAACTGTACAGAAAGCTGGCACCATTCAGCTTTTATTTTCTGAGTTCAACTGAAAGACTCCATAATCAAACCTTGAGTTAAGATTTTTATATATATATATATATATATATATATATATATATATATATATATATATATATATATATATATATATATATATATATATATATATGTATGTATAATTTATTTTTTGATCAACAGTTCTGATAAGTAAAACTCAATGCATATCAACATATTAGCAACAGCAGTTCTACCAATATTTATCCAGAGTGCTCAACAGACTGTGGAATCTACCAAACCATGCCATTCCACGGATGCCCATCTTTGTTGTTGTTGTTAGACCGATAGTATTAATGTGAATTAACTGACAGGTGAGCCCATTACACTATCACTGGTTTTGCTTGTTGTATTTATTGCTCTGGTTTATATTAACTTTTTCATCAGAAGAAAAAAATATTTTAAAAAATATTTAGTATTCAAAAATATTTGCATTCTAAAATTTGTCAAGATAACTGAGTATCAAATTCCTTTTTTCCCTCAGCAGGGAACAACAATAATACAAGCTACATAATCTTGTACTAGAAACACCACGACTTTAGTAGATACTTTTTTTAAGCTTTGTATTAGGTTCAGATAACCCATAAAACGTTATTTTATACAGACCATAAACTGTATATAAAGCATGGTCTGAGTCTGAAAAGTAAAGCCAATTGAAGTACAACACGAAGCCTGCATTCTTTTAAATGACAAGCAGGTCATTAAAAACAGATTTCTCATTATATAATCTCTATGGGAAAACAGCCTTTTGCTCTGTGACCTCAGTTAATGCTCTTGTTATACGCTCAACTTCTTTTTTCAGCTACTTACTTTAGGGGTCACCACAGAGATCACGCACTCAAATGCCATTTTCAAGTCATACTGAATACAATCTGAAGTGCATATTAAAAATTATGGTCGTTATTGAAGCCACACATGACTACACAGGCTACAGTCATTAGTTAATAAGCATTCAATGTCCCTTGTTTTTACAGTCAGAACCACCTCTCACTCGTCCCATCTGTGTTTGCGATTATATTAATAGTGAAAAACACTGCTCACAGCTTCACCAGGGAACTTAACTAACTACTGGGTGATGGCTAAGTTTATGCCTTTTATACACAGTCTATGACACAGATTGAGGATTGCACAGTTTGTCCATGTCTTCCATGGCAATGTTGGGGATGTGAATCTGTTCTTGACTACAAATCATTTAGATGGATTTAAATTTAATCCAGACAAAGCACTTTAATGCTATATGTTATTTTATTTCAAATGTTAATGCAGTGAAGAATGACGAAAGTGCACTTGTTCAAGTACTTACATCATGACTGTTGTTCCGTGTATGTAAAATTTGGAAGAATATACATACCTGTATAGTTGAGGAAGATCTGTGTTTCCTTGTGGTAGTAGTAGACATCATGGTAGTTGTCTCAATGAAGGTAGTAGTCATCTCTGGAGACATGGCTGTGGTCCTGGCTGAACCTGCCACACTAGGCACATCGCCTACCAACCTTACACTGCCATTAATCTTGATGTTAGGGTTGCCTTCAGCTGCCATGTTCAACACCTTTAGGCCATTGTAATAAAGGCCCGACAGTTGACCCTGAAAGGGTCGGCCACGATCACTACCACCAATTGCGACTGTTGCTTGAGTGTTGAAAATTGTTAACTTCCGCCCTAGAGAAGACATCCAGAGTAAGATATTTTCAACAGCAAAAGAAGTTTTGAATAGTACAATAACACAAAACGGCAAACACCCATGCAAAGTGCCAATAAAATAGTACATGATTTAAAATTTAATCTTTTGACAAAAATCTGAATATTTTTAGGTTCAGTTATAGCTTAGTTGGTATTATGTAGAATTAAAAACAGGTTAGATTAAAAAAAAAAAAAAAAAGGGTTATAATTTACAGCCCCAGTACAAACAGAACCTGTGAAAACTGCAAGTGATTACATAACTAAGATGAATTCCATGAACAACAGTCTGTGAACAGCATAGTTATGCTAATTTTAGCCCAGTTGCTAGTTTTTATGTTAATGCAACAAGGAAGCCCATAGTAAGAAAACCATGCCAACAGCAGTGTGCACAGTGGCCATCTTCAAAAAACTACAATCCATCTTGACAGTGTAAAGGACGACACATGATGTAATCCACTATATAAACTCTCCAACGTTGCTCACACAGTGGCATAACATTGCATGATTAAAATTTGCCAGCAAAACACGAGAAGAAACATGATTATTAGCGGTACATCATTTGGTCAAAATAAATTAGTAAGGAGTGAATCAGATGTGTTTGATGTTGATATGGCCAGTGACTGCATAGTGCAGACACTGAAAGGTGGCGGTGGGCATGTGACGATATGGGGCTGCATAAAGTTCTAGGGAGATGACCTTTATGGATACAGTGGTATGCAAAAGTTTGGGCACCCCTGATAATTTTTATGATTTTCCTTTATAAATCAATGGTTGTTCGGATCAGCAATTTCAGTTAAATATATCATATAGCAGATGAACACAGTGATATTTGAGTAGTGAAATGAAGTTTATAGGATTGACAGAAAGTGTGCAATAATTATTTAAACAAAATTAGGCAGGTGCATAAGTTTGGGCACCCTTGTCATTTTATTGATTTGAATACCTTTAGCACTAATTATTGGAACATAAAATTTGTTTTGTAAGCTCATTCACCCTTGACCTACATACACAGGTGAACCCAATTATGAGAAAGGGTTAAGGTGGCCAATTGCAAGTGTTTCTCATCTTTGCATCTTCTCTGAAGAGTGGCAACATGGGAGCATCAAAACAACTCTCAAATGACCTGAAAACAAAGATTGTTCAACATCATAGTTTAGGGGAAGGATCCAAAAAGCTCTCTCAGAGATTTCAGCTGTTAGTTTCCACTGTGAGGAACATAGTGAGGAAATGGAAGACCACAGGCACAGTTCTACTTAAGGCCCGAAGTGGCAGGCCATGAAAAATCTCAGATAGGCAGAGGTGAAGGATGGTGAGAACAGCCATAGTCAACCCACAGAGCAGCTCCAAAGATCTACATCATCATCTTGCTGCAGATAGTGTCATTGTGCATCATTCAACTATTCAGTGCACTTTGCACAAGGAGAGCCTGTATGGGAGAGTAATGCAGAAGAAGCCTTTTCTGCACACACACCACAAACAGAGTCGCTAAAGCACATTTGGACACGCCAGCTTCATTTTGGAATAAGGTGCTGTGGACTGATGAAACTAAAACTGAGTTATTTGGACATAACAAGGGGTGGTATGCATGGTGGAAAAAGAACACAGCACTCCAAGACAAACACTTGGTACCCACAGTAAAATTTGGTGGCGGTTCCATCATGCTGTGGGGCTGTGTGGCCAGTGCAGGTTCTGGGTATCTTGTTAAAGTTGAGGGTCGCATGGGTTCCAGTCAATATCAGCAGATTCTTGAGAACAACGTTCAAGAGTCAGTGACAAAGTTGAAGTTGCGCCGGGGGGGTGGATACTTCAACAAGACAACAACCCTAAACACTACTCAACATCTACTGAGGCATTCATGCAGAGGAACAAGTCCAACGTTCTGGAACGGCCATCTCAGTCCCCAGACCTGAATATGATTGGAAATCTGTGGTGTGATTTAAAGCGGGCTGTCCATGCTCAGAAACCATCAAACCTGACTGAACTGGAGATGTTTTGTAAAGAAGAATGGTCCAAAATACCTTCAACCAGAATCATCAGACTCATTGGAAGCTATAGGAAGCATTTAGAGGCTGTTATTTCTGCAAAAGGAGGATCTACTAAACATTGATCTAATTGTTCTGTTGGGGTGCCCAAACTTATGCACCTGCCTAATTTTGTTTAAATAATTATTGCACACTTTCTGTAAATCCTATAAACTTCATTTCACTTCTCAAATATCACTGTGTTCATCTGCTATATGACATATTTAACTGAAATTGCTGATCCAAATAACCAATGATTTATAAAGGAAAATCATGAAAATTATCAGGGGTGCCCAAACTTTTGCATACCACTGTAGCATCTCTCTATACCTTCTACCCTGTGAAAGTAAGTTTTTATATACTATTGCTAAATGAAAACAAAGGTCTGGCCAAGTATATCTCCTAACTTTAAGTCATCAGAACACGCTTGGAGAAGTTTAAAGTGTAAAGTAGAATCACCAAATCACTGTAGCAAAGAGTGGCTAAAAAGAATTGTGTAAAGAATGGCAGACAATCGTAGACCTTTCCTTAATTTTGTATTAGCATTTATGACAAAGGAGGAACACATCTGCAATAAAAAGTAGGGGTAGACATACTGTATAGAACACAGAAAAATTGAAGTATGTATTTTCACCAATGAAGAATGTACTCACTTCTTTGCACTACACTGAAAATCCAATACAATTTAAAGGGGACCTATAATTGGTTTCTTTTTTTTTTCTGTCATATAATTACATGGTTTGATGCACATATTTAACATGGCTATGATTTCAAATGAGGTCACTGTAGATGCAAGTAAACCCTGTGAACCAAAAGGTTTTGTTTCAAGCAGTTTATGTCATTTTATATCAGTGAATGGTAGATATTCCTAATAAGGTCATCTATGGCACATAGCTCTGGTTGTGTAGATAAAAGCCTCACCTATCGGCTATTCAACCCCTCGGCTTATCAATGGAAGGAGACTCAAGAGAAAGTTGGATTAAAGGGAGGGTGGCATTAAAGGGTGAGGAGCTAAACCTGATTCTTTCAGACAGAAGATGAACTGAAGGGCTGCATGAGGAGCTATCCCGATAGACTCCAAGAATAAATGCACTCATCAGTCACTTTGTTAGGTACACCTGTTAAACTGCTCATCAAATGCAGATATCTATATCAGCCAATCACATGGTAGCAACTCAATGCATTTAGGCAAGTAGACATAGTTAAGACAACCTGCTGAAGTTCAAACCAAGCATCAGAATGTGTAAGAAAGGTGAACATTGGCATCCTTGACAGAGTGTCCTTTATCTTTTTACTGTAGGTGCAGAGGTATAGCTGAGCCCCATCCTGTCAAGGTGACTCTTCAATGTTGTGTTGTGGAGTCGCTGTTTGGTTTCGCCAATCTAGAGGTCCAAGAACTCTTCCCTGCACTACAGAGCATATGCTATGTGGCTTAGCTTGTGCTTAGAAGTTTTATCCTTGTCTTAGGGTATAGCTGGGTCTGAAGTACACTGGGATGTTGTGCTTGGAGAACAAATTCTCCTGGATTTCTCTGACAAACATGCTATGCTATGCAATGCGATGAGATTGTTGTTCTATTTGTCATTCTCTTTCTCCTTATTTGGTGTTCGTGGCCTGAGCTTCTTTCCTCTGCATCTTCGCTGATCTGATGAAAGCCTAGTTAGGATAGCCACATGTTTTAAGAGCTTTCTTTACAGAGAAACTCGGGAGCATGACATGACATCCCAGTGTACTTCAGACCCAGTCATACCATAAGACAAATACTGGTTCATCCCAAGGACAAAACTCCCAAAATGGTGTATACTATAGTGTATAGTGTAGCTATAGTGTATAGTGTAGCTATAGTGTACAGCACCTCTACATTGGAAAAACCAAACAGCCGCTCCACAAACACATGGCACAACATAGAAGCAAGCACCTCAACAGGACAAGACTCAGCTTTACTTCTGCACCTAAAGTTAAAGGACACTCTTTCAAGGATGCCAATGTTCACATTTTGGGCCAGTGACAGTGACTACTTTTCATCCTTTAAATAGGCACACAGACTAATTACTAATTAAATAAAAATTAGAAGACACCTGTGATCCTAATTACAGGACACCAGTTACAAAAGATTAAGCGAGACTGAGGAACTCATGTTTCGACGTGGCCCTGGCAAATTATGTGACTTCCAAGGCCACCATTTGCATTTTTCTGTTGTGTGGGTTAGGCTCAGTGTGTTTTACATTGAGTGCCCGAAAGTTTCCTGAATGTCTGCGAGAATGACCACCATAGCTGCTCAATTTTGCAACACCATCAAGTGCAGCAATAACAGTAAGACTTCCACTGACCCCAGGATGGGTCAGAAGTACAAATTTCAGCAGTTTCCTACAGAGGTGAGCTGAGAGTAACTAAGTCATTCTGAACAGTGATAAATTGAGTTCAATCTGATGATAAATGGAGAAAAATAAGGGTCAGTGAATCAGAGTGTTTGCTGATTTCCCTTCTAGTGTAAAACACACATAAAGATGCTCATTTATTCCCATTTTTTTCGCAGTTACTGATTTTCAGCAGATCAGACCTGCCTCGGACAGCTGACGGGAGCCGATCGGGTGTCCTAAAAATCACACTTTCCTTCTGATAAACTGCTTGATTACATCCTCGCATCGTACGAGAGTTCATTACTGATTCATCGCCCTGTATCAGACTCCTTTCATAAAGTTTTACAGCCTCGTCCAGAGTAAATAGCTGCGGATGCTCCACAGCCCCATTATGGGGTAAACAGTGATTACAGCCTGCACAGAAATGTTTTTATACACAAACAGTAGATACACGGCAGCTGGCCACTATGGGGTACAGATGGTTATAATTATATCATTGTACAATTATAATATTGATCCTCATAATTCACTTTATTTTTTGTTATAAATATATACAGTTTGTTATAAATATATATGCAGTCTTAGTGCGGGTGGCTGTCAATGGACGTCTTCAGCTGTCGGTTTCAGATCATTGTTAAAACCTTTTTTTCTGTATTTTTTAAAATTTTCCTCTAAACTTCTCTTGATTCTTTTAAATTCTTTATGCCCAATAAAAGGAAAAATATGACCCGAAAAAATCGTTTACATTGTTGAGAGTGGCAGCTCGGATGTGTGTAATTTTACACTGAACAGTCAAACAAATACGGCGTAAGCTAGTTTTGGTCAGGGATGCTTTTGGTGATGTCAAAGGCCTAGTTGCTCAGTCTCCCCTAATATCTCGTCTCTGCAGGACACACCTTAGTTTACCATGTCCCTGTGGTCAACTTTATTTTCACTCTTTTCAAGGGTACCATCATTTTTGTCCGGCCAGTTCCATTAGTTTGCTTTCTAAAATAATTCTGTTGAACCACATTTCAAAAACAATGTCTGTTTGTCAAGTTATTGCAGTGACCATTGTGGGTTTTATTTTTCCTTAGAAGGGTACCAACAATTCTGTCCATGTATGTAACATTCATTTAAAACAGGACTGAGGGCCTATTTTAACAGCTAGACAACATACTGATAATGACATGTGACTATTTGCATTTCACGGTACAAGAAATTTCAATACAGTCAGATTGAGTGATTCAGATTGGTTCATATTTGTGGTATATATTGGAAGTTAGACTAAAGATTTAAAATATGCTACCCAAAACTTTCATTTATACGTTGACACCCTTCCCCCCAACATGACTGATTAATTTATTTAGTTCCTCGGTTAGTTGTAATTTTAAGTAACATGAGATTATTATTTTATGATGCTTTGTCCAAAAAATGCGTTCCATAAAACAAATTTCAAAGAAATGTTTGAATGGGTGTATGAATGTGTTATGTCATGTATTTATCTAGAATAAAGATAAATATTACACATTTTCTTGCTTTTAAGTCTCAAAAATCACAATTCATTTTAAAGGGGACCTATTGTGCTTTGGGGACAACAGCTAATATACTCTTCAGACAGAGAATGAACTGAGGGGCATGCATAGGGCTAGTAAAGTAATTTTTCCCCCTGTTAATTACATGAAGTAAAGTCCAGGAATAAAAATGCAGAGCTGGAAATGAACATAATGGGCCCCCTTTAATCCTTACATAGAGTGTACATAACATGTGTTTATTCTTGCTATTCTAGAGGGTAGAGTTGACATTACATTAGAACAATGAGCACAATGTGATACACATCAATTTGAAATTACCTTTCTCTTGTAGCCATTCTTCTACTGGTCGGACAAATTTGAAAGGAATTTTCTTATTGGCCATTTGATACCGTTCAATGTCGCTGTTCCCTTCAAAGTTTAAAAAGACATTTAAGAAGACAGTATTGATGAGCAGAGTCACATCATGAAGGAAATATCAAATTCTCTCTACATTTACAAAAGGTTATTATGAATTTAGCTGAAAATTACATTCTGAATAAAATTGTTTTAGTTAAAGGATACCTACGGCTCATTATCTTTGGCTTTTTATCAGACGTTTTGTGTTTAATAATTTTTTTCTGCTTCACTTTGTGTAGAGTATGCACTGATGTCACATTTCACAGAAGATTATCTGGCTTACTATAGAAATCATCACAAACTGTTATTTTACTACTGACCACAAAAATTATTTTCAATAGAAACTGTACAATTCATCTTAGAAGTCAGGTTTACCTAACTGGTCAGTAATTTCTTAGGGATAACAGTTTTATGCAATAAATTATTTTCATTACCACTTTTTGTTACTGGATGTATTGTCATGTAACTTAAAAAATAAGACCTTCCAAGACTCTCTAGGTCACCTTTAACAGCCTTTCACCCAAGTTTATTTGAAAAAAAATTCTACAAAAAAGGATGTGATGGTTATTTTTGCTTCAGAGCACCTTCAGTGCCCATGCATGCTCAAGTGCTCTTAAGATTAACACAAGTATGTGTGGAAACGTGAACAAGACTGATCACTTAGCACCTGTGTGTTATTATTGAAAATTAATTTTCTGAGGCTATACAGAGCTCATTTAAGGTTCTTAAAATTATCACATTCCTCACTGACAATATCAGCTTGCCCCAAATCTTCATTAAATATACAGCACATATGATATTTACACAAAGAAATCCTCAAACTGCCTTCCTGCTTCAATAACTGATGTGCATTTTTGAGTTTAGTCCAACTTTCTCCACACGTCTTTCTGGTAGTCAAACCAGAAGACTATTTTGTATGATTTCTTGATTTTTACATCATTTTCTATACATTTTCACTAACGTTTGTCAATATTTGCCTCTTTTACAGGTATAAATAGTCCTCTTATTTAAAACTTAGTATATCTAAAAGCATATCAAGGCAAGTGAGACTCAAATTTGTACTGTTTTTGTGCTGAATTTATTTTTTGTTATATTTGTGAAGCTGAATTTTTTTGGGAAAAAAAGTATTTAAGAGTAGCTCCAGATAAGAACAGCATGAAATCAGCACAACTTGGGAAATCACCATCTCTATCTGATTATATTACATGATATTGGTGTTAGCTGACTAGAAAAGAAAATTTTATATTTCATTTGAGAATAACCCCTTCTGCACTGAGTGGGCAACGCCCACTTTTAGGAAGGCCTGAGCACTAAAGCACCTTTACCCCTGATTATCTTGCATCTGATTCCATGGTTTTGACAACTGCAAATGATGGGCCATATGGGTTATCTGTGCAACTGGCAAAAAAAAAAAAAAATTGTGGGACCTTCCTGCTGACCTGTAGCAGCAATACTTGGATTCGCTCTATTCATTGATTTTGATCCTGTAAGGAAGTCAGTATCTCACATCTTCTTACAAATCCCACAGATTTCTTTATTGCCACTTAATCAATACTCGATGGGTCTTACAAAACATCAAAAAGAATTGGTGGTCACTGAACATCAGGCCACCCCCACCAAAATCTGCTTACACTCTCAAGTCTACTTAAACCATATACCAATATGTCCTATTTAATTTCTATTAAAAATTTATGGATATTCCATAAGAAATGGTTAAAATGAACTCTTTTCTGCATAATATTTTCACTGTTCATATTATGTACATGCTGATAGCCGTGTCAGTCTGAAAATAAAGCATCAGATTTTTTTTCCAATCACCTAATACCATTATCATCTAATATAATCAATTCAGTTTTATTTATATAGCACCAAATCACAACAGTTGCTTCACTGAGCTTTATATTGTAAGGTAAAGACCCTGCAATAATCAGATTTGGAGATCACGATTTCCCAAACGTTCTGATCTTATCTGAAATTAATCTTAACAAATTTGTAAAGTGCCTTTTCACATCTTTTTTGTTTGACCTTCAGCTCTCTGTTAGGAATTTTTGTTGAACATGTCAGATGTATTTGATTTAATTTCACCCCTGGATAGTGTGTTTGGAGTAACATCAGATGCACACTCTCTGAAGGTAGACAAACCTTATTTAAATTAATAGTGTCATCATTGAATCATGTTAAAATTAAATCTTGGTCAAAATCAGTGGAAAATGGTTAGCTTTTTCCTCTTTTTTTAAAATTAATATATATTTCAGTGAAGCTAATACCAAAATGGATGAGCCGTAAGTACAAATAATGTGTTAGAAAATTCTTCTGGGCTTTCATTATTGTAAAATAACAAAGACAAAACAGACACACAAACACAGAAAAGGGCAGAGCCAAATATATTTCACAGTTACAGTTCACTGGGCAGGATGTGCATTTATGAATATTATATTTTAAAACTACACAGAATTATTAAGGGTCTAAAATGAAAACTCTAAAAAAAAGATTTCTGGTATGTAAAATCTGTCTCAGGTGGTTTGCAGCCAAGTGCTGGGTACCTCCAAAGCTGAGGCCATCATCAACAGGAAAGGGTGGATCGCCCAGTGTGAGTTGGGAATTAACTGCTGCTTCTGAAGGGCGAGATCAAGAATCTTGAGGTCTTATTCACAAGTGGGGGAAGAGTAGTGCAGGAGATGGACAAACAGATTGGTGCAGCTTCTGTCACTGTATGGGTCATGTACCAGACTACTATTGTGAAGACAGCACATGAAAGCAAAGCTGCTGATCTGTGTTTCTCCTTTAATCTATGGCCATGAACTCTGGCTTGTGACTGAAAGAAGAAGACACAAGCAGTGACAATGAGTAAGGGTGCCTGGCCCACCTTTGAGATAGGGTGATGAGCTCAGTCATTTGGGATTGGCTCTGAATGGAGTTACTGCTTTTCTGCATAGAAAGCAACCAGTTAAGGTGGTTTGGGCATCTGAATAGGGTGCATTTTGGATGCATTTAAGGTGAAGCATTTAGCACACATCCAACCAGGAGGAAAGATTTTTCTCTCAGTTTGTATGGAGGTAATCCCAGGCAAGCTGAGAGACCCCTCTTTTGGCAGTGGCCAAGGAAGGGGGTCTCTCTTCTTAGGCTGTTGCCCCCAAGACCCGAACAAATAGGAAAATGGATGGATGAATGGATAAAATCTGTCAAAGGTCTCTGAGCTGACACACAATGCACTGCTGTGCTTTAACTCTGCATTAAATATAGTATGTCAGGATGCAAAAAAGAAAAAAAAGCCCTTAATCCTAATAAGGTGTTTTTGAAACTAAAAATTATTGCTAGAATGCAAATTTTCAAAAACAGCGATGAAATACAACAAAACAAACTCACAACAGACACGACCATATTTAAAAGAGAAAAAGGAACCTGACCTCAACAAAAGCCATGGGTGTTGAAAAAAGCACCAACAGCAGAAGATACAGAAACGGACAAAACCTCCGGTAATGGGGGTCATTCAAAGACACAGGCTAAAAGGTTTATTTTGGAATTGTATATCTCTGTCTCCAAATGAGAGCGAAAAAAAAGCTGGCAATTCAATGTGAGCAGATTGTGAGATAGAGTTTTTTTCAACTTTGGGAAAAGCAATTTAAGAAAGTACCATGAGAAGACAGGATACCTGTGATTGACAGGATGACAGTATGGTACATACATTAGAGTGTTCCTAAGTAACCAGAGCCTGGAATATCCACTGCCAACCAACTGTCAGCTTAAAAGCAATGTGGAGTGAGCAAATCCCTCCCTGTATGGACACAGCTTAACTCACCTGGTGGAAGCAACAAAATCTTGTTTCAAAAAGAGAAGTTATATACCAAGACTGGGCAGGAGCTGAAAAGGGGACAAACGATGACCCCTGAGAACAACCTAAAGATACCAGGTACATTGCAGACACTGCAGTGTCTTAACCTCTTTAAATCCACCAGATCCCAGAGGAACCACTTAGGGATAGGGGTAGGTTTCAGATTGGATAGCCATAAGCAGAGTTTCATAGATTCCACAAATAAACTCTCTCTTATTTATCTAATAATGATTTTCCACTTTTTTAACAGTTTTTAACAGTTTAAAATATTGCAATTCCATACATGAGCTTCTGGGGACAGACCCAGATTTACATGACAAATTGAGGGCCCACCCCTTAGCACTGCACCATTCTTTGAACATCTCACTGCTCTACTATTGTAGCTTCATGAAAAGAGTCCGGGAGGCTTGTGTACATCATGTATCCATCCAGGCCAAGCACCAGGAAACATTGCCAAATAGTTCAATACTTGAATGCCTGTCTAACACAGAGAGCCACACTGAATTGCAAAACATTATAGCCAAAGACCCTTCTTGGAGCAGAAATGTTGCTGGCCAGAACAGCAGAACAATTTGTTCGTTACACTTGTCTCAAACACAGTTACCAAGACTCCAGGGTGCTTATTACCCATGGGAAACAGATGCAATGATCCAAAGCATTGAAGCAAATGATGGAACAGGCTAATAGGAGAGGGTGCCAGAGTGGATTCTATGTGACTTGAGGGATTTTGCCTTGGACAGATACGTGATGGAAATATTTTTTGTGGTCTCCACAGGGCCCTACTGTCAGTTTCTGGAGTCCACAGACTTAATTTGTCTCTATGTTTCTAACAAGAAAAGGAAGAAACTGAGATTCTAGATTCACCCAATTCTCAAGAAGGCAACAGAATTTCATGGTTTGATCCAGGAGCTGAACTTGTATCATGACCATTTTCGTTCATATTCCAGGATGTCAGTGGGGCACTTCAAGCTTTTGTTGTCAGACCTGGGATCACATCTGAGAAGGCAGAGAAATAATTTCACTGACCTGATTGACCTGGAGCAGCATCTAGCTGTGAATGTGAGATAAAATGGCATGTTTTTTTTCCTTTTTACCATTTCTATATTATTCAGTTAGCAGTGCACGTTTTGAGCTTGAGTGCAGTTGTTGCCAAATGCAGTGGACTGATTGGTCAGATCTGTTTGCATGCAAAAATCAGAAAAATTGAACTTTATCCAGAAAAATAAATGCTGCAAATTTATCGTGTGAAATTCCCTGGTCGGTGTGAATGACCACATTAAAAATAGTGAGTCTAAAAAATATTTTTAACATTTGCATTAATTTTTCATATCTGGTGTGTAAAGGCCTTTAACCCTGTGAGGTCTAAAGGTTTTGTGTGTGTGCGCACACACACACACACACAAACAAGGATACAGCACAAATGGAAATGAGATGAGAATCGGGAATTGTTGGAATACTACTACACATGGGGGGAGATATGATCATGCCCACAGTCCAAAATTGAGTACCAAGCCCCATTAACAACTGGTACATTGAATGCCAGAGCAGCTCACCTGAAAGAGAAGATCATGGCAAAGCTAGAAACCTGCTCCAGCTCTCCGGCCGTGATTGCTGAGCTACTAGCCCAGGTGCTCCAGCTCGAGAAAGAACCTTGATTAACCACTCCCACCAGGGCTTGGGCAGGAGGAATATAAGTGACAGACCACGGGTCATCATTGCTAAGTTGCATTACCATCAGAAGTGCGTGGAGATACTGTGCCATGATCGCAGCCGTGCCCACTTCATTTTAATGGAGACCCGATCACCATCTTCACCAATTACACTACGAGTTTGCTCGAGATGTTTGTTTTTGTTTTCACGCCAGATTGAGG
This sequence comes from Archocentrus centrarchus, assembly GCF_007364275.1. NCBI lineage: Eukaryota > Metazoa > Chordata > Actinopteri > Cichliformes > Cichlidae > Archocentrus > Archocentrus centrarchus. Next base: position 8,145,076 of record NC_044367.1, read on the forward strand.
GGGGCCTACTAGCAGGTGCTCCTGTTTTTTTTTTTTTTTTCTTTTCTTTTTCTTTCTTTCCGTTCTTTTTTCCTCACTATAAGCACAAAATGTGTGGATCTCATTTTTTTTGGGTACTGGGTTCACCATGTTCTTCTGGGTGAAGTGGGAGGATCAATACCAGATCTGGTTTGCTGTTGGGTTTGTTTTGCTAGATATGTTTGTGTTTCCTTAATAAGTTGTAATCAGGGTGTGGGATCACAAACTTAAGATGCATTACTTAGTATGGTTGACATAAACAGTATAAAAATCACCAGTGGTTGTCCAGTTAACTTTGTGAGCTGGAACGTAAAATTGCTCAATCATCCAGTAAAACTTAAAAAAGTCATGACAGATCTGAATGCATATATGCATGCAAATGATAAAACACGCTTTTGTGGAAAATGTGTTTCAATTCAACTTTCAATCAAAATCAAGAGGGGTCGTGATTATAATTAGTAACAATGTGCAATTTACGGAATCTATTGTACATTCAGATGCCACTGGTAATTACATGATTGTGGTTGGAAAGATATACACACTACCAGTAATCTTTGCCTGTTTTTATGCACCAAATTGCGACGACCCTATATTTTTCAGCAATTTATTTGCAAGTTTACCAAGTATGTCAACTCATAACCTTATAATAGCGGGTGATGCAAATTGCATGCTCTCCTCACTAGATCGGAGTTCCCCGGTGAGGGCACTCCAGTCAAAATTTGCCCAATCTATTAACTCACTATTTGAAAATTAAGGTATGGTTGATATCTGGCACTTCCGTAACCCTACCTCGAGGATTTATTCCTTCTTCTCTTGGGTCCATAAAACCTATTCCCATATAGACTATATATTTCTTGATAAGAGAATCTTGCAGCAAATTACAATGTGTGATTATGGAAGTATAGTCATCTCAGACCATGGACCACTCTCTATGAAATTGCTTATCCCCAGCAAACACCCTATAAATCGTCAGTGGAGCTTTGACAATCTACTGCTAGCAGAAGAGGAATATTTGAAATTTATATAATCTGAAATTAACTTCTTTCTAGAAGTGAATCAAACCCCAGGAATGTCACCTCTGACAATTTGGGACACTTTAAAAGCGTATCAGCAGGGCATGACAATTTCATATTGTGCCAGTAGAAATAAAAGAAACAACGTCTTAAACAATTAACCGAAGAAATTTTAAAAGTGGATGAGTTATACAGCAGATCACCATCAACAGACCTTTTCAAAAAACGCATATCATTAAAAACTGAATTTGATATTCTTTCAACACAACAGGCTGAATAGCTTATATCCACAACAAGAACTGATTTTTATGAAAAAGGGGAGAAGGCAGACCGACTGTTAACGCACCAGCTACACCAAAAATCAGTGAAACAAACAATCCCGGTCATAAAAAATGAGAGGGGGGTACTTCATACTCATAACACAGAAATTAATTCCTGCTTTAGAGACTTTTACAAATTGTTATATAGTTCTGATGCGCCCAATGGTATAGATGAGCTAGAACAATTCTTCAGATCTCTGGATATTCCCTCCATCAGTGTTGATCATTTCAAAGACCTTGAGAAAGATCTGACCTCTACAGAAATAACATTAGCAATCAAGAGTATGCAAAGCGGTAAGTCACCTGGCCCGGATGGCTTTTCAGCTGACTTTTATAAAAAAATTCTGATCAGCTTTCCCCCTTGCTATTTAAGTCAGCTGCTTGTCTGTCTTCCTAACCCTAATCCTAACCACCAAACAGCAATGCCCCAGTGTTGTTTCTTTCACAGTTCATGCTGTCTCCATTGTCTGTTCATGCAGGCTGCATAAAAAAAATGCAGCTGGCTCCCTTGGAAAATGTGAAACAGTAGAGTGTGTGCTAGGTTTGGAGAGGCTGCATGAACGAAAACAATCGTCTGCCAAGCTGTGCTGTTTCTAAATGCGACTTCTGTTAAGGATAAGACTTGGAAGATCTAAATTATTGCAGACAGTTGGAGTAAACACAGGAAAGAAAAACACTACTGGTAACAGAGTTTTATGCCCCACCTATACAGTATATAGGTGAAAAATGAAAGAAAAAAGAACACAAAGTTTGTTAATAAAGTGGTAGGCTGCTACACCATCAAGGAAGAATCATTGAACGTTGGCACTGATTCGCTATTACTCTGAAATTCTAATGGAGAGCTGGAACATCATTCTCTCTTTTTGTGTTTTGATGACAACATGTCTAACATGTCCATCCAAAGTCTATAGAGTTACATGGTCACCCATAATGCAGTTATTGATTTGAGTGGCTTAGGTGTGCTGTGATTAGTCACTTCTTAGCTCAGAAATAGATGTGTTTAAAAAAAAAAAACAACAACAATAACAAAGGTCTGAGAAGGAGCAGTATGACAGTATAAAAAGTGCTTCGGGACTCAAATTCCAACATGAATGCAATTATGTTACTAAAGCATATGCTGCCCAGTGATCTTCTTAACTGTTTCACAATGACACAATCCCACTGCCTTATTATTTCTTGTTAATACCAGTTATTTCATTTTCATGACTGACTGAGTCACTGATAGTTTGTACCTGGTGGGAAGTATTCATTAATGGACCAGTTATCCACCTGCAGTGTAGCATTCCCACCATTTCTGGTGAAACGGACAACGTGATACTTCCCATCATTCACTGGGGTGCTGCTTTCCTGCACACTGATATCCACTGTGCCAATGTTGAAGGTCACTCCAATTTTGCCTTGTTGCTGAAATGAGAAATTGCAGTTATTAAGGGTCCATGTACTTTTTTGGTCATTTGTTTTCATTTTATACTCCAAATCTATACAATGTAAAATTAATGATATTTCTTTTTTCCCATTTGAAATCAAAACATAAATTTGCAAAGAATAGGAAATGGAAAGTTAGCTGATCTAAGTTCCTTTGATCAGCTAACTCCGCAGCAATACGTTACGTCTTAACCAGTTGTTCACAGCTAGTAAGGGCAGGTAACCGGCACCCAGTATTAAAGGGTTAAGGATGCTGCATTAAAGAAGCAACCAAAAGAATGTTATACTTTTGGTTATTTACTGTTTTACATAAAAAGTTTAGTTTTCTTTATGTCAGTTTTGCTTCCTGTCTATGTTCTCCTGATTCCTTGATTCTGTTCTGAATTGTGTTCACCTGTGTTCCTCTCCCTCTTTTTTTCTTACTTTTCCAGTAATGAGTCCTCCCTGCCTATATAGTGTTTCCTTTTGTCCTTGTTGAGTTGTCTATATTTCTCTGATTTACATTGTTCAACTGTTTTCATCTATATTTTCTGACTCCCTTGTGATTCAGTTCCTTCATCTTTTTTGGACTTCTCTTATCTTTTGGACTTTGTACCTCTGGACTTTGCTAAAGCAGTTAAAACTGAAGCCTGTGGAACATGCTTGGGGCATAAAACCATAAAGCCATCATAATATATATTTTTTTAAAAAAGAAACCAAAAACGTCAGATAGAAAAAAAAAATCTCACATTGGGCAAGCACGATGTGTTTGAGGACTTACTATGTGCAGCATGAGGTAGTCCCCTAGACCAGGTGCACTGTCAATTCTGACCAGGATGCCATCTTTCAGGGAGGTGCTGAAGCCGACAGTCAGCCTGTCCGTCCTTGTGCTTGGTCTCTCATTGGCTGGCCAATTGAAAGTAATGAGGCCTCCACCTTTGCCAAAGATGTATGTTGTCCCAGCTAAGTAAAACATAAGGAGGAAGTATGAATTACAAAACAAGGATCTGCTAGCTGTAGATTTCTGAACATTCACCGTGTGGTGTAAGTGATATTACAGTTGCTGTGCACAAGAAATTGAAGTAACTCAACGCAGAGCAGGTGTGTGTGCAATATCAGCTCAACGCCAACTTGCTTACTAATGTATATGGAGTGCCCAAACGTTCTGTACTTGGGTTACTTTTACTCCCTCTTTTTTTCTATAAATATTTTAGGTGTTAAATGCTCATAGATTATACTAAATCCCTTGGGGTCAGAAGGAATCTAGCAAAAAAAAAAAATGGCCACCCCAACTGTAACCCTGTAACCTAACACTAATCCTATACTTAGGAGAGAAGCAAAAGGACTCCCTGCCCTCCGAAAACATGTAAGTAGCTAAGACATTAGACATTTCTTATTTGTAATGGTTTATATTGCCAAGCATTGGAGTAAAAAAAAAAGTGGCCACTAAACCTTCCATGGGTGAGTTATAAGAAAAATCACCCATTGTACAGTTATTGATAGTGACCAAAACATTTTTTAAACTAGGCTCTTAACATCGAACCTCGAATTCAAGAGGAACAATGCGGTTCTCGTCCTGGTCATGGAATGCGGGACCAACTCTTTATCCTCTCAAGGATATTCGAGTGTGTGTGGGAGTTTGCACATCCAGTCTACATGTATTTTGTGGACTTGGGGAAGGCATTCGACCGTGTCCCTCGGGGTGCTGCGGGAGTAGGGGGCATCTGGCCTATTGTTGCAGTTCAGACCCTGTGCAGCCGCAGTGAGAGCTTGGTCCATATTGCCAGCAATAAGTCGGCCACATTTCCTGTGGGTGTTGGACCTCGTCAGGCCTGCCTTAGGTCACCGATTCTGTTCATAATTTTTATGGACAGAATTTCAAGGCATAGCCAAGTGGCAGAAGGTTTCTGCCTTGGTGGCCTCAGAATCTAATCTCTGCTTGTTGCAGATGATGCGGTCCTGTTGGCTTCATCGGGTGATGGCCTCCAGCTTGCAGTGGAATGGTTCACAGCTGAGTGTGAAGTGGCTAGCATGAGAATTAGCACCTCTAAGTCTGAGGCCATGGTCCTCAGTCAGAAAAGGGTAGAGCGCCCACTCCGGCTCAGGGACAAGTTGCTGCCCCAGGTGGAGGAGTTTCAGTATCTCGGGGTCTTGTTCACGAGTGACAGGAGAAGGAAGAAGGGAGAAGGGAACGGGAGACTGACAGACAGATCGGGGCTGCATCTGCAGTGATGCGGACACTGCACCGGTCTGTCGTGGTAAAGAGGGAGCTGAGCGTGAAAGCAAAGCTGTTGATTTACCGGTCAATCTATGTCCCTACCCTCACCTATGGTCATGAGCTTTGGGTAGTGACCGGAAGAATGAGATTGCGAATACATGCGGCAGAAATGAGCTTCCTCCAAAGGGTGGATGGTCTCTCCCTTAGAGATAGGGTGAGGAGCACAGCCATTCCAGAGGGGCTCAAAGTAGAGCCGCTGCTCCTCCACATCGAAAGGAGCCAGTTTAGGTGGTTCGGGCATCTGACTAGGATGCCTCCTGGGAGCCTCTTGGGTGAGGTGTTCCAGGCATGTCCTATCGGGAGGAGGCCCCGGGGCAGACCCAGGGCCCACTGGAGAGATTATTTCTCTCGGCTGGCCTGGGAACCCCGTGGGGTCCCCCCTGGATAAGCTGGTGGATGTGGCTGGGGAGAGGGGGGTCTGGGCTTCTGTGCTTAGGCTGCTGCCCCTGTGACCTGGCCCTGGATAAACAGAAGAAAATGGATGGATGGATGGATGGATCTTAACATGCCTTTAATTCTGCAAACTTGTACATAATAACATTATTAAAATAAACCTTAGCAGCTACACAGTTCTTTCATATTGCACTTCACTTATTAGAGACCAGAATCCAGAAAGTTAACATTGAAGGAGTCACACATCCATGTCCCATCCATCCCTCCCGCCTGTTTATCCAATTCAGGGTCACAGGGAGGATGGAGCCTATCCCAGCTGCCATAAGGCAAGAGGCAGGGTACACCCTCGAGAGATCACCAGTCTGTCACAGGGCTAACACAGACAACAGACGACAACCATTCACACTCACATTCACTATTATTAAACTCAGAGTAATTGTGGGTCAATTAAAGAAGTTTATATTAATCAGAGCATTTATGCTCTAGGTAATGGTTTTTAAATATTTTGTCAGTGGCTTGTAAACCTAGAGTGGTGTTGGATGGCAGGATATAATATCCTCAACTTCTGGGCAACCACTTTCAATTGCAAGGCATCTGCAGAGGTTGCCCGGTAGGAGTCAGCCTGTCTCCATACAGTCTTGGTCTGACTCAGACTGTCAGGTTGCAAATTTTAAAGGATTTGCAGAACCTTTTCAGGCCGAAAAGTTGTAGATTCCGGCTTTTTAAATTCAATTAGGACCAAACACTTGGACAAAACAATATCACTGAAAAAGAGCAGAGTTTGATGCAAATTATTTATTGAACATACAAGTTCAACAAAAGCAAAAAAGACAGCAAAAAGGTCCACTAGGGTGTACGCCATAAGCACATGCAGGTTAAAAGGCCAACAAAGACAAACAAAGACGGAGACTCCCCGGTGTTCTGCTGGGCTCCCTTATGTTAAAAGAGGACCCCTGACTCCTCCTTCTTTTGTTTCATAACTTTCCAAGTCTTAGTTTTAATTGCATCTAACTTTAACATTAAACACCAATTATTTCACAATTTGTGTCCAAATGTTTTTATTTTTTAAACAGTTACATATTTTAAATATGCTTACTCATGCTTTACTTTGATCAACGTGTCAGTTTACAAGATTTGGTTTCCCTATTATGAAACTTGACACGAGTTACATAAATTTTGGTAGCTTTCTTAGCTTTTTGGCAGCCTTTCAAATTCCAATCATCGCTCATTAGTACAGTCATGTTGACATGAATGCACCTGGCAGCAATTGATAATGTTGGCAATTTAAAATTTACGGTAGTTTGTGCTGCCAAAATCCACCATATATCTCATTAATTAGGGATGTACGAAGTAGAAAACCTTTGATTCTTTAAACCATAGGCCATAAAACTTCCAAAATGAGCCATAAAACTGTCATGGTCAACAAAATATGAGACATAAAGCTATCACAGCCAATTATTAATATGATTATTGAGCCATAAAACTGCCAGAAATAACCATTAGCACATATCATAAGGTTGTAAAACAAAAGGTGTGCAGGCAAAAGGTATATAGTATAAAGTACAGTATAAATGTAGATAAGTTAGTACAAAGTACAGTTACCTTCAGTACATAGGTCAAACAATCTATATCCTTCCAGTGTATCTATTACTAATAAAAAAACCTCAACAAGACTGAATGCAATCACTAGGCAGACTAGCAAATGTTTGCAAGTAATTGCTATCTAATCTATAAACAGAGACAGACAACAGTGCAGTCAGTCTGCACTGATGAGCACATGACAGCAAAATATTGCTAAGTAGCATTGTGACAGAAGCATAGAATCAGAACCAAGTAAAGTGTCAGAAGTCAGATTGTTGTATTAAGCAAAGAGAACCTTTCCCAGCTTAAAATTATGCATGGAGCTCAAACACTTTGTGTAAATGGAATCAAATGAATTAAATGGAATCAAAGGGATTTAGGCGGACCAAAAACTGAGGACAGCATCAGAATATGAAGACGTATGAATAAGGCTTTGCTCACTTCACTGAGAGGACAACTTTATCACAGATACAGAATTTGCAACACAAAAAACCTCAAATGCTTGGAGTGCACTAAGACATACCAGTATTTCACAGATGATTATGAAAAAAGGCCTATTTACAGATAATTATTAAGATTTATGGGAGTAAAGGAACCATGCCCTGATTTTGTCCTGATGCTCCTAGGACAATAATCACCTCTGCCAATAAATATTTTTAAAAGAGCATTAAAAGACTGGATTTTTGTCATATTTAAAGCAAAATATCTAGTTTTATTTAAGCAGAAACATCCTTCTGGTTAATTCTGTTACATTGTTGTTTTACATTTATAATGATAAAGGTTCCTTGAGATAACTCTTTCAATATTTTTCCCCTAAATGTCTCTTTTCTCTTTTCTGCTGGGTTACAGTTGCCAACTCCTCCTAGATATCTGATCCAGAGCAGTCCCAAGCAGTCAGTCCAGGATTTTGTACTTGTTTGCCTTGTATCCCTTACCTTACCTTCATGAGAACCACCTCAGAAGACAGTGAAAATAGGGAGATGTATCAGTAAAATTTCATTTTGCCTTGAACAACCTACCAAAGCAGAGGGTTAGCCACTATTTTTTTTAACTGCTTCAACAGCAAGCAGCTAACAGCTGATGGTTTTCTGGCTATGAATACAAGTATGAACTACAGTAATTCCAAATAGATCTATCTTCTGATTACCAAGACTTTAAAAATTAAATACTCTTAGGGTTAGGATTAGAGTTAAGGGTTTAATTCACACTTTAACCTCATCTTGATTTGACTGCTGCGATAGTCATTCAGGTAGTTTTCGTCAACTGCAGCTAGAATAAAAATGCCGCCGTATAGCTCTTAACTGGCACGTGCAAGTGAGACCACATAGCACCAATGCAATTCTACTGTGGATTTGGACATCTGCACCAAATTGAATTCACCTTGACCATGCAGCAGCAGGAAATAAGCTCACACAAACAAACTTCAAACATACCTTAAAGCTTTGAAGAGCTGCTTACAGACCAAAGAAGACATAGATGCTGACTGTCATGGACTTTACTCCACACTCATTAAACATTTACAGGTGCACTTAAACACCAAGAAAGCCAAATATTCCTGACATCACAAGAAGCTCTTGTGATCATGCTCAAATAACATGAGTTATCAGGTTCACACTAACTCATGGCATCTACACAGCTCAAGCACTACTTTCATTACAGAAAAAAATCATTTTTTGCACTCCATTTTACTGTAAAATTGTTGATAATATAATTGTTCATGCCAGGATTCAGTCTGTTTTTCATATTGTCTTCCACAGACTTTTGACTTATGTGAAAGTTATTTTCACTTGGCTTGATGGTGTAAAGTGGGTTTTCTTTACCAAGAATCCTGTGATCATTCAACAGCATCAGAGATGCAGAGACAGAGATTATTGATCATCAGCAAGTGTGACTGCCTCTATAAAAGCAAAGGGTCATGCAGTGAGTTAACAGTATGTTACAATCTTCCCAGGAGTGGATTACCAAGCTAATTCACCCAGACTGCAATGTTCAGGAAACCAAAAAAAGAACAGCTACATCTCAGTCTCCACAGACCCCAGCTAGCATGTTAAATGTTAAAGTTCATGACAGTACAATAAGAAAAACAAACAAGTATGGTTTGCTTGGAAGGGTTGCCAGGAGAAAACCATGTCTCTCTAACAAGAGCATGGCTGCACTTCTTAGTTTTGAAAAGTTGCACCTGAACAAACTACAAGACTTCGGGTAAGTGTTAAAGTGGAGATGTCTGGCCAAACATCTCATACCAACTGTCAAGTCAAGTGGTGGAGGGGTGGTGATTTGGGCTTGTTTTGCAGGCATGGGACCTGGACACCTTATGGTCATTGAGTCGTGTATAAACAAATGCTCACAAACCTCAATCAACTAAAGCAACATTGTGAAGAAGATTAAGCCAAAATTCTTTCACAACAATGTTAGAGACTGATACACAGAAAATGATTATTTCAAGTTATTGCTCCTGAATCATAGGGTGCAATTAGTTTCCCACAGGACTGCATAGAGTCTTGTGAAAACTCATTTTTTGCAACTGTATAATCCCAGACTTTTCAATTATCAACATGCTGAATTTGCTATATTGTTACAGGAAAATTAACCTCATTCTGGTTTATGTCAATATAGGAAAATAAAACATTTTTCCTAAATATGAGTAAGATATTTATCAATCATATTTATCAATGTTATTGTGTGAAGTAATACTAAATTATATTGCTCAAATATTACATTAGTGATTTAATGTAAAAGTTGCATATGTGAATTACAGCACCAAAAGCATGCACAGCTGTATGGCATCAATTTTAATTCCCTGAATTTGTTTGGAGGAGACTTTGACCTAAATTACTATTCAGGGTCTGAGCTCTAATTGCAAGTTGGACGACTTCTGAGAGACAGCTGGTTTAAATGATGGAGACATATTTACTTTACCCAAAGACAGGTGGAGGGAGGTTATGTTTTCACCCCTGTTCATTTGTCTGTTAGCATCCATCCATCCATCCATCCATCCATCCATCCATTCTCTTTCACTTATCCTATTCAGGGTTGTGGGGGGGCTGAAGACTGGAGTTTATGTTTCGTTGATGCATCAGTCATGATGTAGCATTCTCAGACATGGATTAAGCCTAGCCTAGCCTTTTCTTCACAGACTCTTAATTCTGGGACTAAGCTTATATATGTCTACTAAACTTGCTGCAAGTGTAGAGGCCTGCGGTTAAAAGATCTTTGTTTTTTTATTATTTTTTCAAAATAATAAAAACTGACCTTTGTCCCTTCTTAATTGAGAAAAATTAAAGAAATTGCCCACATCTGTTTTTTAAATGTGAAATTCCCAATTATATTCAGGCACCTGAAAACAGGGAGCTATGTATAAAAATGTCCATAATTTCTCAGCAATTAAGTGCGACATTTTTGTTCAACCCCTTGAAATAAAGTTGAAGGTGCCATCATTGTCAATATTCATCATATAATTGTAACTTTTTTTATGCACAGATAAAATAAAATAAAAACTATGGACCAAACAGTATATACTGTGTGATGAATATGAGCTGTGTATGCATTTATAGCTAGAGATTTATTTCTAACATTTGTGCAAAACTAAACCCAGCTACGTAACTAAGCAACAGGAAGCCATTCATATTAGACTTGAAATTAACTTTTTTTAAAATTTTAGTTAGCAAATTTGAAATGGAGTTGCCTACTCTTTGCATGCTGTTGGTGTGGAGTATTTTTATTCTTTTTTTAAATCTCAAAATCAGCACCACCTGAAAGTTTTTAATACTCACCATGACCACCCTTTAGCAATGCTGGAGATCTGTATATGGAGATGGGTGGAGAGGAGCGGTGCCTTGTCACATGTAAGTGTTGCTGCTCAGGGTAAGCATACAAGGCTTTTGCCACCTGAGGTCTGGTGCTGCTCCCAGAGCTCTCCAACCTCCCTGATGGGGATGAGCTGTGTTTGGCAGATGCAGGAATACATCCCAGAATGAGCCATCCTATCCAGGCACTCTTATAGAGCGCGATCAGTCCAGAGGCTTGGGATGAAAACCTTTTAATGGGACCCCATAAAAATAACAGACCAGTGGGGCACATGATTCCAAACAATTTAGGCAGACATAAAGTGAAACACGGCTCAACACAGAAAAACTGTCATGACTGAGAAAATTCCCAAACAATAAAGCACAGCAGCATGTCACTCTCCGACATTTCGAAACACATCACAAACATAATACTCAGAGATGCAGTTGGTTGACCACAAAAAACGGTCAGAGAGAAAGTGTTCTAATCCTCAAACTTCATCCTGTGAGGACAGATGGATATGTCTTGCATCCTTCTCTGAACACAACTTGTAGATTAGCCTGTGCAGCCCTTTAACAGCTCAGTAGCTGCTCCTCATGTGCTACACTCAAGTTGCTTGCCCATGTCTCTGCCTATCACTCCATCTCTGCTTTCTCTCTTCTCTCTTGGAAAGGAATTTCAAAGTCACAGAGAACTGTCCACTGCCTCTTGATCTTGTGCAACTTGCAGAGAGACTTGGTCATGAAAGAGAATAGTGTATATCCACTGGACAACTTACTGTCCACTTCTGTATTCTCCTCTTGTTTTTCTTTGAGTTTCATTTCCTAAAGATTTAAGTATCCATTAAATTACAGTTTTGGAAAAACAAACAAAAAAAAAACAACCTTTCTGCTGTTTGGCATTGCTCGTTTTAGTATGGACCCTCCCTTGATATTTGCAGTCTTTGCCACACATGCCTTTTAGTGATGGTGGCAGCAATGATCTGGAATCTGGATGCCAGAGCATCCCAGAGCATAAGAGAGAGAGAGGGAGTGAAGAAGAGAGAGAGGGGGAGAGGCAATGGGGTTGGAGAGATGGGGGTGGGTGTTTAGGAAATACTGAGAGAGAGAGCAAAGGTAAGAAGCCTATTATAAATATTGACAGAGGCAGTTAATAAAAAGGATAGCGATGAGTTGGAATCATGAGGACACAACAGCAAAAGGGAGCGTGTTTACAGTGAAGCAGAATGTAAATTAGAGAATGGATAAAATAGTGACAGAAGGAATACATACAGGGTAAAATGAGTGCGAGAGATTATATGATGACTGATTATCTGTGCACTGAGGAACCAGAATCTAAGAAACCATTAAATTCATGGGTCACTTTTAACACCATTAGCAACCTGACACTTATTCATATCAGAAATTATATATTTCATTTTAAAAGAGTTAAAGGAACACAAATCAGTTAAACCTCTGGGTTATTGATCTGGTCAGTAAGTAGCAGAGGGGGTTTTAATCAATTTCAGCTGCTTTGGTGTTAATGAAATTAACAACAGGTGCACTAGAGGGGCAACAATGAGACAACCCCCAAAACAGGAATGGTTTTACAGGTGGAGGCTACTGACATTTTTTCCCTCCGCATCTTTCCTGGGGTTTTTTTTTGGGGGGGGGGGGGGCGTTGTATTTTTTTTTTACTAGTTTTGCATTTGGCTAGGGTTACTACTGGTTGTACAGGCAGTCCAACTCCTCCAGGATGGCACATCAATACGTGCCATTGCCAGAAGGTTTGCTGTGTCACCCAGCACAGTCTCAAGAGCATGGAGGAGATTCCAAGAGACAGGCAGTTACTCTAGGAGAGGTGGACAGGGTCCTAGAAGGTCAATCATGCCTTTATGGACCTGCTTTGTGCACTGATGTGCAGTCATGTTGGAACAGGAAGGGGCCATTCCCAAACTGTTCCCACAAAGTTGGGAGCATGAAATTGTCCAAAACGTCTTGGTACGCTGAAGCATTAAGAGTTCCTTTCACTGGAACTAAGGGGCCGAGCCCAACTCCCGAAAAACAGCCCCACACCATAATCCCGGCTCCACCAAACTTTACACTTGGCACAATGCAGTCAGACAAGTACTGTTCTCCTGACAACTGCCAAACCCAGACTTGTCCATCAGACTGCCAGAGGGAGAAGTGTGATTCATCACTCCAGAGAATATGTCTGCATGCTTTGCACCACTGCATCCGACACTTTGTATTGCACTTGGTGATGCAAGATGCTCGGCCATGGAAATCCATGCCACAGTGCTCTCTATGCATTGTTCTTGAACTAATCTGAAGTTTGGAGGTCTGTAGAAAATGATTCTCGAGAAATTTGGTGACCTTGCTCTGTCATTTTACGTAGCCGACCACTTTGTGGCTGCGTTACTGCCATTCCCAATTGCTTCCACTTTGTTAAAATACCACTAACATTTGACTGTGTAATATGTAGTAGCAAGGAAATTCATGACAGGACTTGTTGCACAGGTGGTGAGTTACAGAGTTATCTCAAAGAAGTCAACAGTGACACAAACTACATTTAAATGGAGAGCGGTTATTCTTCCAAGAAATGGACTCCACCTAAGATGACTCCAAAATATAAGCCACAATGCCGTGATATAAAAAACCCAGATTAAAGGCTACAGGTTTAAAGCATAATTTGGGTTGTTATCATCTCTGTTTGTCAGTCCACCATATGCAAATCACTGAAAAGGATGGTGACATGGTGGTTAGCACTGCTGCCTCACAGCTAGAAGAACAGCTAGAAGGTCTGGGTTCGAATCCACCTTTCTGTGTGGAGTTTACATATCTTCCTTGTGTCTGTGTGGGTTTTCTCCGGGTATTCCGGTTTCCTCCCACAGTCCAAAGACATGCAGTTACTGGGGTTAGGTTAATTGGTGATTCTAAATTGCCCATAGGTGTGAATGGTTGCCTGTCTCTCCGTGTTGGCCCTGTGACAGGCTAGCAACCTGTACAGGGTGTACCCTGCCTCTCGCCCTATGACAACTGGGATAGTCTCACTTAGTAACACTTGGAACTTGTGAACCCCCCCCACTGACCATTACAGTGAATACAGGTTTAAGGCACCTCCATATTGACTTTACTTTGCAGAAGTATCAGAGGCATGGGAGCATCTTTTGTCCACTTTCTGTCTAAAATCACTGTCACCTTGTCATCAATCAATAAAGAATTTTCTTTTGAAAAAACTGGTGAATAAGATTATTCATCACAGCACAGTTATTAATTTTTGTACTGAATACAAGTGATAAATTTTCTAACACAGGAAAGCTAACCAGTAATGCAAACTGGGGAAGGCTTTGCACCTGTGGAACTAGTTTGGGAACCACTCAGCTACACAAACTGAATCTCAAATTTACATTAACAGCTTATACCTGCTTGTTGTCCCCACAGACAGTATACTATACTATACTGTGACATCAGCTGCTGGTTTCTGAACTCCCATTTTGAAGCCTCCAAATGAACGTTTCCACTGTCCCCATCTTGGTTGCAAGAAACCATACATGATGAGAAAGAGTGGGTCTGACAGTTAAACCACTTGCTCACTGGCTAATGTCTTGCAACTGAAAAGTTGTTAGCCAATAAGCAAGTGGAAAATACCTTGACTTATCCTCCTTTTTGAAACATGATATAAACAAAATTTACAAAATAGATGTAATTTTTTATTCAGTATGACCCAGAATTAGTGACTAAGATAATGAACTCAGTAGCCAAGTGTTTACAGAGATCAAGAAAGCCCCTTTTACATAGACCTCTATAGAACCAGAAGTCTTTTTAAACCTTCTGGGGGGCTTCAGATAGAACACAGGTTTAAAGCACTTCTACTTTGTTTTTCTCACCAGGAAGCCACGTGCATCTTTTTACTGTTTACAATCCTAGGGCAGGCTTTCCCACAAAGACAAACCTCACTAAACTATTCCAAAAAGAGTTTGCTGATGAGCTGTCACCTAACATTTAGCCCCTCGCAGTGAAGTTGATTTATTTCACAATAACTTTAAGGCAAATTGTTAATTACATGGATGGAACGATGCCAAGTGTGAAATGAAGACAGATAGCATACACTGACTGGTGGTATTATGCATTTAAACTCTGGCCTGTAATGTATGTACAACATATTTGTACAATATATATTTATTGAATAATGATGTCAGTGCAGTATAGTTTTGGTGTAATGCACTCTCTAAATCACCTTATTGGTTTCAATAATTTCATTTGTAGATTTGTCAAACATTTTGAAGCGACTTTCATCTGTGTGGAGTGTATAATCTCTTCATCCTCTGTGGCACAGTTCAAATCCATTCTGATTTCTGAGGTGACAGGCATTTTGAAATTGCACTCCTGGTTTCAGCTAGGAATGCCTTTCACTGTTCTTTAGCCTGAGGTGATACAGCAGGGAGGCTGAATTTTCTATTGGTTACATGAAAGAACAGACCATCATGCTCTCCATTGTGAAATGGACTGAAAATCACACATGTTGGTAGCACTGAAGTGAAGCATAAATATAGTTTTTTTTCTCCATGATGTTTTTCAGGATCCGCTACATGGATTTATGTTCTAATGCATATGGAGTTTTAGGAATATTAGAATGCACCATTGCAAGATGTTGCATCATTTTATTTTGCCTTGGTCAACAGAGTGGCTGAAGTCACATCCCTAAAGCAAGTTTGACAGGGCAATTCAAATATAGATTACTGTGCAGATGAATATGCCTCGACATCATTCTGCTTGTTTTTAAAGCACCGTGCTGTTAATTTCACTTTCCCTTTTTGGGTCATATGAGGTTTTACATCCTACTGATTTTATAACCCTGCTTTAATGTTTAGTAGCATTCTCCAGATTCTATATATATAATAATTATAAAAATGAAACCCTGTGAAGCTGGCTATTTTGTTTTATGTTAAGAAATTAAAAGGTTAACCTCCTAACAAAGCATTTTACTGCTAGTTGTACCTTGTATGGCCGTGCATGTGACAAATAAACTTTGATTTGATTTGATTTTTGATTAACATCTACAGAATTGCTAGCAAACCACTGAGGAGTTGCATTTTAGTCACATATTAAACAAGCAAGCAAGTGTCTTATATACATCGTGGCTTTACAGTTCTTCTGTTCTAATATTCCCATTTGTGTTTACCTTATAGTTGAAAATTCCATATAAAATGGATAGATGTGAACCTAACCCTAAACAGGTCACTGGATGTATAGAGGTTAAACTTTTAAAGATACTGTCAAATAATCAGCAATAATTAGTTAATATTTACTCTTAGTGTACCCATATCTGACTGCCTGATTATTCCTGTAAATGCTTTGGACAACAGAGCTAAATGCTCAGTATACAAAGGCCATTGCTTCTCAGCTGATTAACTCCCATTCATCATGTTCTTGTGATATCATAGGCCTGCAGTTGGGGGGGAATGCTAAAGCATGACTGGTGAATGGAGTATTGGGCAACAAAATCTATATAAAGATAAGTATCAAACTTTCAACCACAAGACTGTCATTTGTATCAAACCTTGTGAAACCAAAATCAAATGTGGACAGTTTTTACTCACAGTTTGGTTGGACATCATGAGCAGGATTCAGAAGCTGTACCAGTGGGGCACCAGCCCCAACTGAAATGCAGTTTACCCTGGAGATGCCCCAGTATTGTTACGATTCACTTCATGCTACTTAATTCACGACATGCATTATGTGAGGTGAGAGATCAGGTAATGATGGGAAGTATTCCAGTTTCTACAGCTTAATCCATTATGACTTGAACACAGCACTGGACTACATGCATGTCTGTGAATCTATTTTTACTTAGTAACATCTGGTCTATATATATATATACATATATATATATTAATAATTGAATTATTTAAAAGACTATCTGTCAGAAAGCCACAAAGGCAAAATCTACAGTGGTTGAACTGAATGACAACTATCACTGTATTTAATTTGATACTAAAGAAATGTTAAAAGCTCAGGGCTTAGTATCTAATGTAGTCTGTTGACGATCTCATAATTAGAAAGCTCTCTCAGTCTAACAAGTGTGTGTCAGGAGTGTGTAATTGTCAGATATATACTACAAAAGGAGGAGTCCAGCACACGTAGAGCTAAACTGTGTTGCAAACTGAGTGAGTATTGATTTCATACATAGTTAATCACATCTGATGTGCCTTGGTCTCTCTGCACCCCACCTACTGTTAAAGACATACAGGAAAGTATTTCAAAGTAAATAACTTTAAATCATAATATTTGTTTGTGTGACAGGGATGTCCTTGATTTTGTCTGTGAGAAATAATCTGAGGACGTCCTCTGCTTTAAAACCAGCTAATTCAGTTCTGGTCAAAATCTCAGAGGTGGCTGTTGATACAAACACAGAAGTTCCATTAAAGAAAAATTAAGAGCCACAAAGACCACGCCTCAGCAGGAATATACAGCATGCCCTGTCACATTAACATAAAGCATGGCCCCCAGAAATTATTAGCCTTTCTAATCTCAGGAACACTCAGACGCAGCATTGCACTGTTCAAATGACCTGTCCACTGTGATGCATGGTTGTTTTTCTCTATGCCAGCTCCACCCACACCACCACATTCTTTATTTCTTGCTCTTCCTTTTTTTTTTTCCTTCGTGCACAGGATTTATGCAAGGTAGAGCAGTGAGGGACAAAGATTACACAAACAACAGCCAAAGCAGACCAGTAAGGTGAAGGTCAACAAACACATTATCCTCCACTTATCAAGAGTGCATTAACACAGCTCATTCTCTTTTGCATTACACTGAGACAAACCAGGTCACATCAGTCTCTCCTTTTTCAACCTCACCTATCTGCACCAACCAGGGAGGAAGTAAAAAGCTGACAACAGTATAATGACATTAAGTCTTATCTTCTGCTGTTTTTCAAACTACTGTCACTCTGAAACCCGTCCCTTCAGAAACAGCAACAGTGGATGAAGAGCAGAATGTAAATTGGGGCTACTGGGCAGCCTTATGGCATGCACTTGGTCCTGATGATTAGGGATCAATGGGAATGATCTATCATATATCAGGATAGATATAAAGATCAGTGAAGGGGAAAATGGACTCTCTGTCATCCCTTCTGATTTCCTGCCAGTGTGCTCACTTGTGACCAGCTGGCAAACACATGAACAGTGATTACTTGTGAAGCCTTCCCCAGTGGACCTGCTGCAACAATATGCATTGACTATTGTATTCCAAAGACTTGTCCCAGGATTGACTTTCACTAAAAAATGTATTTCTCTATGGCAGTATGTCCTGGGACCTCCCTGTCCTTCCATGAACACATAAGGAAAGCTAAAAGGGAAGGAGAGCAGCAACAGCAGCAAAACAAACAAACTCTTAGAACAGAGCAAGCATTTCTGGATGCCATTGATTCAGTCTGAAAAAGCATGACTAGCATGAGAACCTGTTTACAAGCTGAAATGTGAACGCTATACTCAGTGTATGCTGAATGGATACTGACTATTATTCTTACCATCATTCTTTACCTTAATGCATTTTGTTTATATATATATATATCTGATTATATTTGCTGACTTAATACTAAACCAAAAAGCAAAGACTACAGAACAGGTCACAGACATTGCTAGTGGCAGGTTATTTCATCTGCTGCCATCTAATAATAATTCATTGATTAACTTTATGATGCATTGCATTAAAAGTGGGATTTTCATCAGAAAGCAGCAGTGTAAATCTTTGGCAAAGTTCACATTCTTGACTGTTTTACAGGGGAATTTCAGGGCAGCTCAGAACTCTTCCTGTTGAGAATTGATATGGAATTTGAATGTCTGGCATTTGAGAAGCATGGCAGACAAATGCAAATTAGGATAGCAGGAAGCCACCAGTGCTCCAAGCTACAACATTCCTAAAAGGGAGCTCATTCTAAGATATTCCATGGCAAAATAATAATAAATATGGCTTATGTTAGTATTGTTTTTTTCTTGTTTTACTTGTAATACAGTTAATTGACTTATTTATTTTACCTCCTACCCTTCAACCAAGAGACTGAGTGGGACAAAAAAAAGATGCTGTCTATAAGAAAACAAATGATTATGAGAAATGACATGTTCTTGTTGATTTTGTGAATAGTTTCAGAAATAATCACAACCACCAAACTACCATAAAAAACATGAATTATAAAAGTGTAGGTAAACACTGGATGAAGGGCAGGATTAGGAGATGGTTCAAGCATCTAACAAAATTACTGTCGGCCCCCTCCTGGCAGTATAATCTTTGAGTGGCACAAATCCCCTGGAAGCACACTTTTCTAGAACACTATTACCAGGTCTCAGTAGATCTTAATGGGGTGCATGGGAGTCTTAGTCACTTTATTTACCATATCAAATGGTAAATGGACTAGTTCTTACGTAGCACTTTTCTACTCTAACTGAGCACTCAAAGTGCTTATAAAACACATTTACATTCACTTCCATATGAAACTAAGTTAAATGCTTACTGTCTACCATTCACACACATTCATACTCTGATGCTTGCATTGGAGAGCAACTTGGGATTCTTGCCCAAGAATACTTTGGTACGCAGCCCAGAGCAGCCTGGAATCGAACCACCAACCTTCCAATTAGTAGGTGACCTGCTCTACCTCCTGAACCACAGCCACCCCCCCAAATTCAAAAACAAATAGCTAAGTAAGAACCAAGAATAAGAAATGTTAAAATCATAATAAATATAAAATACTGAGAATACAGTCACTTTCTGTGATTGGCATTATTATGTCATTATGGAACTAAATTGTCCGAAATTTTTGCAGACGCATTATTCTCGAGTTATCGCGTTCACAAACTTGAAAGTTGGTCACCTGCCTGCCTGGTGGGGTGATGACAATACCCCTGTTAGGGATTATTTTTTACTCAGTGAATAAAGGACAAATGTTTAAAGGTAAACTCCAGTAAATGAATTAATAAACAGTGGATCAACCAAATAATAAACAATTAAATAATACATTAAACACAGAGCAACAGATCAGAAAGTAGTAGATTAACTTCTCTCTTTCAGTGCATCTTATCTTGAGGACCAGCCACCGAACATACAATTAAAACATCACCAATGTCACCATGTTCTGTCATTAATCTGGACAAGATTTCTCTGTACTGATTAAATTAGAACATTAGGGAGAAGATGTGCTCATGACTGAGAGGAATCTGGGTCATGAAAAACCAGCTCGAACAAGACTGAATGACGAAGGTCAACTCATAGCGCCCAGAGATTGTTTATGCTTAGATAACAAGCTGTAAAAACATGTTTTGGTTAGACAGGAACACGGGCTCGGAGAGAGAGAGAGTGCACACTCGTACTCTGAGTCCCCACATGCATGTGTGTATTTTTTCTGATTATTTGATACAATAAATGTTTTACTTTTTTAATTAAAATGTTTCAGGTGTCTTCCTTCACAAAAAACCTGTTTACCTGTCAGATGGTGACCCCGACGTGATCAAGGACTGATAACAGGTAATGACAGGTGATTTGTGAAGGAGGATGATTGGCAAAAGAGGACGAAGGGGAATATTTTCTCCAGGACTCACCTTGGGACTTTAACTTCTCAAAACACTCACAGGGGGTGCCTCATAAATGAGGTAAGCAGAAACCTGTGTTATTTAAATAACCGAATTCTGCAGAATTGGAAGTTAAAATTTTTTGTGAGTGAGGAGGAGGTAAGGTTTCAAGAGAACAAATTTTAGAGAATCTGTTAAACTGTTTAAAACTTGAAAATATTAAAGTGTCAGAAAATTTTAAAAAGGGGTGGACATTAAAATAAATAAATAAACAAATAATGGGTAAAAGATACGAAATAAGTGAAGTGATAAGAGTTGAAATGAGTAAAAAAAAGGATTGTGAGAGATGAAGGAAACGTAAAACTGCCCTATAGCAATAGGCTATTGATCAAATTTATTTATTTATTTAAACCAAGAAGTGCGTGTGGTTGGAAACTTTTCTACTGAATATGTAACCCCGGGGTAAACCCCCCAGTGTTAAAGTTTTGGTGAAAATGTGAAATTTTGATTGAGATCCTAATAAATTGTGTTAAGATTTTTTCCCTTTTTCATAGTGGGTGTCAATGTATAAAAATAAGTTGTATTATGCATACTGTCTGCAAGTATTTACTTTGTGATGGATTAAGTTAATGTTTGTGAAGTGTTTGGTGTAAAGTTATACCATGTGAACTCTGATTGGCTGGTGAGCGAAGCGAACGTGAGGGGGGAGGAGATTGAGAGAGCGAAGAAGACGTGAGGGCGAAGCGAGCAGCAGCCTGTGCTCTCCGGCGGACATTAAGTGTCATGTCAAATATCTACTGATAGCGATTAGCTAACAGTTTTGCAGAGAGACTGTTTCCAGTTGAGGACATCACATACAGTAGCCTCTCCTGTCAGTAAGAGGCTGGGGCTGTTGGTTTGTTCGACAAAGAGCTGGACTGTGTTTGTCGCCGACGCAGAGTTGGGATTTACTTTTTGCCGACGCAGAGTTGGATTTACTTTTTGCCGACGCAGAGTTGGATTAAGTTTTTGCCGCTGTGTACAGGACTGGACTTTTGTGGAGTTAAGGTTTTTTTTTACCACGAGGCTCCTACGTGGCCTGTGGGACTGCTAGCAGCAACAAGGGAGTATGGACTGCCGAGAGTGAGTAACCCTATCCGCACGCTCACATTGCGTACACTAGCTAAGACTGGGCACTCACTAACTCTGATCATCCGCCATTATCTGAGGATCAGGCCTGCAACGGGTTATTTTAGGGTATTGCCGGCTTTTTCCTTTAATGTTTTCTTTTGTTTTTCACTTCATGTGGGCCCACACAGGTAAATGTGTTTGAAGTTTCACAAATATTTGCAGTTGTATGGAGTTTCACCCTCAGTTTGTTTAAGTGGGTGGGTTTCCTGTTAATGTGCCGCTGACGTTTGTAAATAAATACTGTACTTTGGGCACTATTTCCTTCATTCATTTGTGGTATTAATAAGAGGTTTATTTGAGTGTGAGGGATTTACAGCGCGAGAACTTAAAGGTAAAAACACACAACAATTTGCTAAATAATTTTACGTTCAGTTGTCAGATCCAAGAGAGTGAAAATTTCCCTAGTTGTGTGTTATTAAAGGGAACGGACCCAGGGCGCTGT
The DNA here is from genome assembly GCF_007364275.1 of Archocentrus centrarchus. Taxonomy (NCBI): domain Eukaryota; kingdom Metazoa; phylum Chordata; class Actinopteri; order Cichliformes; family Cichlidae; genus Archocentrus; species Archocentrus centrarchus. The sequence continues at coordinate 8,167,028 of NC_044367.1, forward strand.
ATCTCAGTTCAAGGGGTACATAGGAAGCGCTACATAAATGGAGGCACCGCTGGGATTTTAATGTTGAAAGTGTTTTATGTCATGATGTTCTTTGCATGTAAACCCTTTAGTAACTGTGTGAGTTAATGGTTATTGTTTTCATGCCTTGCCATTGTTAAACGCCAACCCCATGTTTGCGGCCATTATTGTAATAACTTGTTAAGTAAGAAAAAACATGTCTCTATTGCAGAACTGGTGTAAAGGGGAAGGGGTAGACCTAAACCATTCCATTGTGGTTAAACGGGTCCCCATAGACACCACAGTAGAGCATATTGAAGAGACTGTCGGAGCTATTAAGGCCCTTGGGAGAGTGAAAGTTAAGGGGCGGATGTTTGACCCAGATTCACACTCGTTAATGGTATTGTGTGAGTGTAGTGAACGAGTGAACACTAAAACCATTCCCCTGGATGTACCTGCTGGGGAGGGAGGTGAGCTTTGGACCCTGCATGGCCCCAGTGAGGGGGAAGAGACCCCTGCCAGCGCTCCAAGGACAACCACTGAACCAGAACCAGAACTCTCAGATCTAGCCGGAGGGAACTCGGCGGAGTCCATTATACGAGCAGTAGGAGACTTGCTAGCCAAAACCATGAGGCCCACTTCCGAGAGTAGTGTTTTTCGACGGCTGAGGATATATTCTGGAATTACTCCCGCCCCTGCTGGGGAAGAGCACCTAGACGCCTGGTTAGAGCAGGCCCGATTGATGGTAGAAGAATGCGACTGCTCTGTTCGTGAAAAACGAAAGAGAATTGTGGAAAGCTTGAGGGGTCCTGCCCTAGACATAGCCCAAGCTGTGAGAGCTAATGACCCTGATGCAATGCCCGAGGAATACATTGAGGCCCTGGAAAGGGCTTTTGGGATCTCAGAGACCCCAGAGGACCTCTACTTTTCTTTCAGAGCATTGAGGCAAGGTCCTGGGGAACGACTGTCGGACTTCCTGAGGAGAGTGGAGCGATTATTAACTAAAGTGGTACACAGAGGAGGACTGTCCCCCAACCAGAGAGACAGTGCTCGTGTGGAACAACTCCTCAGAGGAGCTACCGAATCTGACATACTGCTTCTGCAGTTGAGATTACGAGAGAGAAAAAGCAACCCCCCTCCTTTCTTGACTCTGTTACATGAGATCAGAGAAGAGGAAAATCAACAGTTATTGAGACAGAAAACTGGCCCCCACCAAGCTAAACCTGCAGTCAGGCAGGTGAGGGTGGAAGAAGAAGATAAACAAATGGAGTGTGATGTTGGAGACTTAAAGTCACACATTAATGAGCTGCGGTCCCAGATGTCTGAGTTCACAGCAGGGCCAAAACCCACGCAAGGGAATAAGCAGTCTAAAGTGTCTCAAAGGGAGAAAGGAGACAAAATGACCATCAGCGGTGAGGTTCAGGCCTTGAAAAAACAGGTAGAGGATCTGCAAAATCAATTCAGTGTAATGTCTGTGGCCTACGCAGACTCTAGGGTGTCCAAGGAGTTTGGGTGGAAGAAAGGCTTCAGAGATAGTAGGGACAGTAATACCAGTCTCACACGTTCAAGTAATCCAGGAAAACCACGATCCCGGGTGGAAGGAGAGGATTTCTTCTGTTACCACTGCGGTGGAGATGGTCACATAGCCACACACTGTACAGCCCCTGAAGACACTGCAACTGTCATACAGAAATTAATTCGCTCACTAAGGAGACAGAAAGGAAGCAAACAGGAGCCCAAAACTCGAGGTACAGAGCCACCCAACACCCATTGTTCTGTCAAGCGGAGCACTGTAGATACGGAAGAAGCCACAACCCTCCCTGAGGGGTTAGTGGGAGAAGCGTCACTGAGTGAGGTGATTATCGAGGGTCAACCAGTAACAGCACTGATGGATAGTGGCTCGAGTGTCACCTTAATATTCGAAAGCTGGTACTCAGCACACCTGTCACACTTGCCCATCCATCCCATTTCTAGCCTAGCCCTTTGGGGCCTGAGTGAGTCTAGTTATCCCTACAAAGGATATGTGGCAATGAATGTCATGTTCCCAGATGATGGGACTCATCATGATCCCAAGACTGTGTTAGCTTTGGTGTGCCCAGACCCAAAAGGGCCAGAGCAGGCCCCAGTGATTATTGGAACAAATGCAAGGAGTTTTCATCATGGACCCAAGCATGGCACCAGCAGAACTCAGAGTTGTGGGCCAGCTCAAGCTTGGCGGGTCTGTGCAGAGTCACCTGCACAAGTCAAAAAACCATTTTCCCCAGGGCCCATAGATGATGGTGTTGGACAAATAAGGTGGACTGGCCCCGGACCACTCCAAATCCCCCCTGGTGGGGCAGTATTTGCATCCTGTAAGGTGACTGCAAAGGAGTCATGGGACCAAGATGTGTTAATAATTGAGGCCCCCGTCAAAACCCCTCTCCCAGCCGGGGTTATGGTGCCCCCGTGTGTTCTCCTGCCTTCAGATATAAACAACAATGATTTTTCAGTGTTGTTTAGGAATGAGTCGCTGAAAGCCAAGTCAATTCCTAAGGGCACTGTCGTAGCCTGTGTCCATAAAGCCGAAATCGTGACTGCACTTAAGAGGAATGAGATCCCCTCTGAAGCTATAGATCCAGGATTATTCAACTTTGGAGATTCTCCAATCCCAAGTGCCTGGAAAGAGAGACTCATAAAAAAATTGTCTGAAAAAGCTGGAGTTTTTTCTCTGGGGGAATGGGATGTAGGGCTGGCAAAAGATGTAGAACACGCAATCCGCCTTAGCGACACACGACCGTTCAGAGAAAGATCCAGACGTCTTGCACCAGGAGATATAGATGATGTGAGGCGCCACCTGCAAAAACTACTGGCGGCTGGAATAATCAAGGAGTCACGCAGTCCATATGCGTCTCCCATTGTCGTGGCGAGAAAAAAGAATGGCACAATCAGGATGTGTATTGATTACCGGACCCTCAATGCCCGGACAATCCCAGATCAGTACACCGTCCCTAGAATAGATGAGGCCTTAGACTCCATGACTGGGAGTCGATGGTTTTCTGTGTTGGACCTGAGAAACGGCTACTATCAGATTGCAATGGCGGAAGAAGACAAGGAGAAAACAGCTTTCCTATGCCCACTTGGATTTTTCCAATTTGAGCGTATGCCTCAGGGCATAACCGGAGCTCCTGCCACCTTCCAGCGACTGATGGAAAAGGCCGTGGGAGACATGAACCTGCTCCAGTGCTTGGTGTATCTCGATGACCTGATAGTGTTCGGTAGGACACTGGAGGAACACGAGGAACGCCTCCTCAAAGTGCTTGACCGCCTGCAGGAATATGGCCTGAAAGTATCCATTGACAAGTGCCAATTTTGCCAGCCTCAGGTCAAGTACATTGGCCACATTGTGTCTGCTGATGGGATAGCTACCGACCCGGAGAAAATACAAGCAGTCACTCACTGGCAGCAGCCTACTGATCTCAAAACCCTACAATCCTTCCTGGGGTTCTGCGGATATTATCGACGCTTCATCGCCAACTACTCAGCTATTGTAAAGCCTCTGACTGATCTGACAAAAGGTTACCAACCAACCAACCGGGGCAAGCAAGCTGTAGCACAAGGGACCACCTATTTTAAGAAGTCGCAGCCTTTTGGAGACCGATGGACACCAACCTGCACCGCTGCTTTTCAGAAAGTAATCCACTGTCTTACACATGCTCCAGTGCTAGCATTCGCTGACCCAATCAAGCCTTACATATTGCATGTGGATGCCAGTTTTGAGGGCTTAGGTGCAGTTCTCTACCAAGCGTACCCGGAGGGTTTGCGCCCGGTGGCCTTTGCCAGCCGAAAGCTGAGGAACTCTGAAAGAAACTATCCAGTCCATCAGCTTGAGTTCTTGGCGCTAAAATGGGCTGTGGTGGATAAATTCCACGACTACCTATATGGCGTTAAGTTCACCGTGAGAACTGACAACAACCCACTCACCTACGTTCTCACTACAGCCAAGCTCAGTGCCACAGGGCATAGATGGCTAGCTGCCCTGTCTACTTATGATTTTGGCATACAGTATAGGCCAGGCCGAGAAAATGTAGATGCGGATCTGTTGTCCAGGAAGGCAAACCCTGAAGATGAGGGGTGGATACCCCCTTCTGGAGTGAAGGCTCTCTGCAAAACTGTGAGGGTCAGTGAGCCTTTTGACATCCCAAGTGGATGTGTTCTTCAACTTGGTGCATCACCCTCAGTCATTCCAGACCTATATGTGTATCCAGTCCAACTGGGTGAACCCCCGATGGAATTGCTGAGTAATCTAGACCTACAACAGGACCAGGATTTGGACGGAGCCATTGGAAAAGTGAAACAGGAAATGAGAGCCAGAAAGTGGCCCTGCACTATTTCGAGCAGCCACCCAGAGATAGCCCTTCTTCAGCGAGAAGGGGAAAAGCTCCAGCTGCGGAATGGGCTCTTGTACAGGAAGACTGTGAAGCCCAATGGTATGGAAATGCTCCAGTTGGTTCTTCCCGAAAAACACCGGCCACTTGTACTGCGGTCTCTGCATGATAATTTTGGACATTTAGGTGTTGAGAAGACCATGGAGCTGGTTCGAGAGAGATTTTATTGGCCCAACATGGCTGCTCATATTGAGCAGTACATCAAAAGCTGTGGGAGATGTGTGGTTCAGAAGACTTTGCCCCAAAAGGCTTCTCCACTGCATCAGATAACCAGTAGCGGTCCTCTGGACCTGGTGTGTATTGATTTTCTGTCAGTTGAACCAGACTCACGAGGAGTCTGTAACATCCTAGTGGTCACTGACCATTTCACTCGGTACGCCCAAGCTTTTCCCACAGCTAACCAACGGGCCGCAACAGTAGCCAAGGTGCTGCTGGAGAAATTCTTTGTCCATTATGACCTGCCAGCCCGCATACATTCTGACCAAGGGCGGGATTTTGAGTGTCTGTTGATAAAAGAACTCTTGACCATGTTGGGGATAAGGAAATCCCGAACCACTCCTTACCACCCACAGGGAGACCCCCAGCCAGAGCGTTTCAATCGTACTCTCTTATCCATGCTTGGGACTCTTGACCCAATGCGAAAGCAGAGCTGGAGCCAACATGTAGCTAGTATGGTGCATGCCTATAACTGCACCCGTAACGCAGTGACAGGCTATTCGCCATATTTCTTAATGTTTGGCAGAGAGGCCTGTCTGCCCATTGATGTGTGTTTCGACATATCCAAGGATGGCAGAGAGGTAAAAGACTACCACCAGTATGTGGGCAGGTTAAGAGAGAAGTTACGTCATGCCTACCAACTAGCATCTGAAGCTTCGCAAAAGAATCATCAGAAAAACAAGCGAGGCTATGATATGAGGGTCAGAGTGCACGACCTGCAAGAAGGAGACAGAGTGCTGGTTCGAGCCCTCGGGATTCCAGGAAAACACAAGTTACGAGAAAAGTGGAATCCTCAACCATATATAGTCATGGGGAAACTTCCAAATCTCCCAGTTTACCGAGTAAAGCCTGAAACGGGGAGAGGGATAGTAAAGACTCTTCACCGAAACCATCTTTTACCCATAGGATTCTGGGTTAGGATGCCAGAAAATCGAGACGAGAAGTATACACCTCAGAGACCATGCACTAGAGCAGCTAATGCGTTGAGTCAAAGGAGGGAGCAACAAAATGCCAAGCAAAGAACTGATGAGAAAGAGCACAGTGATCCAGAGAGCGAGGAGGAGGATCTTCACTGTTCCCTCAGAAGAACTATGAATACTGATTGGTCTGATCTGTCCCCTTTATTATGTCCCTTGAACCGGGCTAGAAGTAAGCCGGAGGTGGTGGACCTGGAAGGAGGTGATGTCCAAGGTGATGTCCAAGGTGCCGATGGCAGCGATGAAAGGATTGCTGACCCAGTTTTAGTGGCTGGAGGGAGAACTGATAGTTTCATACCACGATCAGAGGACCCTGTGGTGGACACAGGACTGGATATGGGAGACGTCCCAATGCCTAGTGAGCCCAATGATGGAGTGGATGCTGACAGTGGTCCAGTTGCTAAACGGGTTGTAAGGCCAGTCATTCGTCTAAGTTATGATGAACCAGGAGAACCTATGGACAAACCTCTGGTCATAGTCCAGAGAGGGATGAGACTATGCATCGCCAGCGAGAGAGAGAACGAAATTGCTAAGGTACCTGTGCCTTTGTACAGTTTCACAGTTTGGTGTCCCACCTGCAGCGGGGACAACCTCAAGAAGGTCACCTGATGACCATTGTTTCTCCCTGAAAGGGAGAACTGACTGGCTGGGACAGCCAGACTTTTAGAAGGGGGAGGATGTAACCCCGGGGTAAACCCCCAGTGTTAAAGTTTTGGTGAAAATGTGAAATTTTGATTGAGATCCTAATAAATTGTGTTAAGATTTTTTCCCTTTTTCATAGTGGGTGTCAATGTATAAAAATAAGTTGTATTATGCATACTGTCTGCAAGTATTTACTTTGTGATGGATTAAGTTAATGTTTGTGAAGTGTTTGGTGTAAAGTTATACCATGTGAACTCTGATTGGCTGGTGAGCGAAGCGAACGTGAGGGGGGAGGAGATTGAGAGAGCGAAGAAGACGTGAGGGCGAAGCGAGAAGCAGCCTGTGCTCTCCGGCGGACATTAAGTGTCATGTCAAATATCTACTGATAGCGATTAGCTAACAGTTTTGCAGAGAGACTGTTTCCAGTTGAGGACATCACATACAGTAGCCTCTCCTGTCAGTAAGAGGCTGGGGCTGTTGGTTTGTTCGACAAAGAGCTGGACTGTGTTTGTCGCCGACGCAGAGTTGGGATTTACTTTTTGCCGACGCAGAGTTGGATTTACTTTTTGCCGACGCAGAGTTGGATTAAGTTTTTGCCGCTGTGTACAGGACTGGACTTTTGTGGAGTTAAGGTTTTTTTTTACCACGAGGCTCCTCCGTGGCCTGTGGGACTGCTAGCAGCAACAAGGGAGTATGGACTGCCGAGAGTGAGTAACCCTATCCGCACGCTCACATTGCGTACACTAGCTAAGACTGTGAACTCACTAACTCTGATCATCCGCCATTATCTGAGGATCAGGCCTGCAACGGGTTATTTTAGGGTATTGCCAGCTTTTTCCTTTAATGTTTTCTTTTGTTTTTCACTTCATGTGGGCCCACACAGGTAAATGTGTTTGAAGTTTCACAAATATTTGCAGTTGTATGGAGTTTCACCCTCAGTTTGTTTAAGTGGGTGGGTTTCCTGTTAATGTGCCGCTGACGTTTGTAAATAAATACTGTACTTTGGGCACTATTTCCTTCGTTCATTTGTGGTATTAATAAGAGGTTTATTTGAGTGTGAGGGATTTACAGCGCGAGAACTTAAAGGTAAAAACACACAACAATTTGCTAAATAATTTTACGTTCAGTTGTCAGATCCAAGAGAGTGAAAATTTCCCTAGTTGTGTGTTATTAAAGGGAACGGACCCAGGGCGCTGTATCTCAGTTCAAGGGGTACATAGGAAGCGCTACAAATAGAAATAACTCCTGTAATCTGCAGCATGAAGTATGGTGTGTGAGAATTGGCTCTTATACATGAAAGATGACGAGTAGTGATGTAAGCCTTTTTAGGCCTTTTTAGGCTGAGAGGTAAAAAATGTCCAAACAAAAATTCTATTTTTGGAGTGGACTTATGAACTTACTTATGAACCTACTGAACTTACAAGCTGGGTCAGATCCAATGTGTATCAGGCAGCCGTCAACAGCAGAGGCCCTGATGATCCAATCCCCAGTCATTAAAACTAGCTTTTCAGACGTGGAACCACTCTGGTGGATAAGGAACCTAAGCTAGGGTGTGAGGTTGAAAGATATTAGCTAGATGTAGATAACGGAGGTGAAGGGTGCTGCCAAGCTGACAAAGGAGTCCTGTCAGGCTTCATTAGCCTCTGAACTACTTACAAGTACTGGCAGGCCAAGCAGAGTGCAGTTCTGGCAGTAGCTGAAGCAAAAACTTGGGGGGGTTCGCTGAAGCCATGGAATAAGACTTTTGGTTGGCCTCGAAGTTATTCTGGCAAAATGTCAAGTGACTCAGGAAACTCAAACTGTGTACAGTGGGGATGGGGTGCTGCTGACTTCAGCTTAGTTGCTGTGTGTTTCTGTTACTGACTGTGCAATGTCACATGGAGATCTGGGATGGTGCCCCTGGATTGTTTCTTTTCCATTTTTAAGAATGGGTACCTGAGGGTCTACTCCAGTTACAGGGGGATCACACTCACCTCCCTGTGAAGGTCTATGGCAGGTTGCTGGAGAGGAGAATCTGTACATAAGTCAAACTTCTGATTCAGGAGAAAAAATACAGTTTTTGTCCCAGCTGTGGAACACTAGACCAGCTCTTTATCCTCTCGAGGATATTTAAGTGTGTGTGGGTATTTGTCCAACCAGGTGCATGTGCTTTGTAGACTTGGAGAAGTCATTCAGACACATCCCTCTAGGGATCTTGTGGGGGGTGCTTCAGGAGTACAAGGTATCTGGTCCATTGTTACAAGCCAGTCAGTTCTTGTACAACTGCAGTGAGAGCTTTGACTCATTTCCAGTGGGTGGTGGACTATGGCTGCTTTTAATCACTGATTCTGTTCATAATTTTTATTTCTAGGCATAACCAAGTGAAGGAAGGTTTCCAAGAAAATGGTTCTCAGCTGGATCAGGAACAAGTTTTTGCCCCAAGTGGAGGAGTTTAAGTATCTTGGAGTCTTCTTCATGAATGAGGGGAGAGTGGAGTAGGAGACTGACAGACAGACTGGGGTCGTGTCTGCAGTGATGCAGATGCAGTACTGCTCCACTGAGGTGAAGAGACAGCAGAGCACGAAAGTGAAGCTGTTGCTCCATATTCCTACCCTCACCTATGAGCACAAGGTAGTGACTGAAAGAATAAGGTTGCAGATACAAGCAGTCAAAATTACCTTCCTCTGAAGGGTGGCTGGGCTTTCCTTTTGCAATAGGGTGAGGAATTCAATCATTCAGGAGAGCCACTACTGCTATCCAGTGAAAAGAGCCAGTTTGGGTGGTGACATCTAACAGCAACATACTGCTGAGTATTGCTCTGAAGCACCATTTTTTTCTGGCACAAACGAAATCTAAATTCAAAACAAGACTAACAGATGATTGAAAGGAGAACTTTCAATTGACTAAGCCTTATAATTTAAGTGGGAAATTCTTCTCTCTCTCTGCAAACATGATGGATCCTCAATTTTTCTTTACTCTATGCAAAGTAATAAATTACTCCAGCATAGTGCCACATTCACAGCTGAGACACCCATCGTATTTCCTGTGCTCTATTCATATCCATTTATCAGGCACCGCTGGTCAATCACAGGAAGCTGTTTGTTGTCTTATTGCACCACTCCATCTTTTGTTGGTCACCTCATCATAAGCCCTATGACACACTCATGATGGATATACCTCCAGCTCCATGAAATATTTCCCACCAACACATCCTTTAAGCCATTCTTTAAGACCACCCACCATCATCAGTGCAGTGGCTATCTAGATAGATAGATAGATAGATAGATAGATAGATAGATAGATAGATAGATAGATAGATAGATAGATAGATAGATAGATAGATAGATAGATAGATAGATAGATAGATATGCTATGGTGCATTATATTGTGACACACCATTCTAAACTTACATTGAATCTGTGTTATAATTGCAGTCATTGCTCAGTTGAACTGTGAAATGTACAAATATATATATGGTTGTGGTATTTATTGTAAAAAAAAAAAATTATCTGCCATATAGATGTTGGCATTCACAATGCCCTAGGCAATGTTTATTATGATCATTATGATTATTAGGGCCCGAGCACGAACTGTGCGAAGGCCCTATTGTAATTGCTTCGTTTATTATTAGGGCCCGAGCACGAACTGTGCGAAGGCCCTATTGTAATTGCTTCGTTTATTATTATTTTTTTTTTTATTATTATTATTATTATTATTCAGGCAAATGAATTGGCTTTTTGGGGGCTTTATCATATTCAAAAACTCACGAAACTTTGCACATGCGTCACACCTGGTGAAAATTTAAGTATTTTAATGGGCTCGGGCAAGGGCGCGCCCAAATGGCTCGCTAGCGCCCCCTAAACTGGAGCCCCACCGCTGTGTTTCACGTACATGAATGAAACTTCATACACATGTATATCATGTCCAGGCGCACAAAAAATCCTCTTGGAGCCATGCCCTAAACCCAACAGGAAGTCCGCCATTTTGAATTAATTATGCAAATTTGGCGATTTGCAGCCCTCACACTTTTTCTAATAACTCAGAGGTTTTAGACGTTATCATCTTCATATTTGGTTTGTCTAACCTACACCCCCAGGGGAATCTAAATCTCGAAAATGGTGAGTTTTTGCCAAGGGGGAGGGGTCCTTATGCCCCTTTGAACTTTGATCATTCGCCATGAAATTTTGATTGCCTCTCATTCATACCTACATGATCCAATGTGCATCAAACTTCTCCAGTAGGATGAGGGTGCCCCCCTGAACACATACATATGACAATATTTAATATCAGTCGCAGCGCCACCTAGTGGGAACAGGAAATGTCATATTTTACACTTGGAGGTCCAGCTCCAAAGTGGTTTAGCAGAACCATCTCAAATTTCACCTGGAAAGCCTTAAGAAGTTGGACTTACTGTGTTTTCAAAACTGTGACTTTTTGACAAAAGGGCGTGACCCTTATGGGACGGCAAAGTTCGATGATTTGCCATGAACACATAAATGGCTGTAACTCAAAGCCAACTTGCCCAATCTGGCTCAAACTTCAGTGGTGTGATAAGCACCCTGTCCTGAACACACTGATATGCATAAAGTCCATAAACGTTAGAGCGCCGCCTAGTGGCAGCTCGGAATATCTTAAAATAGCATGTTTTTTGAGTAGCCCCGGAGCTACGTTTTATCTACATGTATGAAAATGTACAGGCTCATGTAACATACTAAGACGTACAAAAAAGTCTCTTGGACCCATACCCCAAACCCTACAGGAAGTCGGCCATCTTCAATTGAAGGTGTCAATTTTTGCGATTTCCACGCCTGCTATTTGAACGAACTCGTCCTAGGGCATTTCACCCACTGACACCAAATTGGCTCCAGATCATCTACACAAGTAGCCCATCAAATATTGTGGAAATCTTTACAAAATATTAAACGGCCTTGTCACACCAGGCCATTAAATTTGGCCTTTGTTTTTCTCCCTCACCACCAAAATTGTTTGTGCACTTGTTCGCACATGCTTTGTCTGATCAGGCTGAAAATTTAATCACTCATGTACACACCCAGGCTGAATCCATAACTACAGATTCAAGACTGTAGGCGCAATAGCGCCCCCTACAGAAGCAAATGAAAATTTGTATGACCGTCCACAGAATTAGTTTTGCTCTGAAATACATGAAATATCTTTCACCATTCCTTACAAAATCCTCATCTATTTGATAAGCCTCCTGCCCTGAACACATTGATATGCATAAAGTCCATAAACGTTAGAGCGCCCCCTACTGGCAGCTTTAAATATCATAATATACCATGTTTTTTAGCTAGCCCCTGAGTTACATTTTATCTACAGCTCTGAAATTTTGCACACTCGTGTAACATCCTAAGACATACAAAAAAGTCTCTTGGAGCCATACTCCAAACCCTACAGGAAGTCCAGCATCTTCAATTGAAAGTGTCAATTTTTGCCATTTTCAGGCCTGCTATTTGAATGAACTCCTCCTAGGGCATTTCACCCAGTGAGACCAAATTGGCTCCACATCATCTAGACAAACAGCCCATCAAAAAAAGTCAATCAGACCCATGCCCTATTTTGCATGCTGGAGCCGTGACCACACCCCCAAATATTCCATTGCGTCTATGCCGAGAGCAAAAGATACCTTTTCCTATAAAAGAATTCAACTTTCTAGAGACCCATCACGATCACAAAACCTCCGAGTGCGGCACGGGTCGACGAGCGCCACAGGTCGACGCGCGCGGAGTGCGAGGGCCCGATATCACCGCTTGCGGTTTTAATTATTAGGGCCCGAGCACGAACTGTGCGAAGGCCCTATTGTAATTGCTTCGTTTATTATTATTATTATTATTATTATTTTTTTTATTATTATTCAGGCAAATGAATTGGCTTTTTGGGGGCTTTATCATATTCAAAAACTCATGAAACTTTGCACATGCGTCACACCTGGTGAAAATTTAAGTATTTTAATGGGCTCGGGCAAGGGCGCGCCCAAATGGCTCGCTAGCGCCCCCTAAACTGGAGCCCCACCGCTGTGTTTCACGTACATGAATGAAACTTCATACACATGTATATCATGTCCAGGCGCACAAAAAATCCTCTTGGAGCCATGCCCTAAACCCAACAGGAAGTCCGCCATTTTGAATTAATTATGCAAATTTGGCGATTTGCAGCCCTCACACTTTTTCTAATAACTCAGAGGTTTTAGACGTTATCATCTTCATATTTGGTTTGTCTAACCTACACCCCCAGGGGAATCTAAATCTCGAAAATGGTGAGTTTTTGCCAAGGGGGAGGGGTCCTTATGCCCCTTTGAACTTTGATCATTCGCCATGAAATTTTGATTGCCTCTCATTCATACCTACATGATCCAATGTGCATCAAACTTCTCCAGTAGGATGAGGGTGCCCCCCTGAACACATACATATGACAATATTTAATATCAGTCGCAGCGCCACCTAGTGGGAACAGGAAATGTCATATTTTACACTTGGAGGTCCAGCTCCAAGGTGGTTTAGCAGAACCATCTCAAATTTCACCTGGAAAGCCTTAAGAAGTTGGACTTACTGTGTTTTCAAAACTGTGAGTTTTTGACAAAAGGGCGTGACCCTTATGGGACGGCAAAGTTCGATGATTCGCCATGAACACAAAAATGGCTGTAACTCAAAGCCAACTTGCCCAATCTGGCTCAAACTTCAGTGGTGTGATAAGCATGCTGCCCTGAACACACTCATATGCATAAAGTCCATAAACGTTAGAGCGCCGCCTAGTGGCAGCTCGGAATATCTTAAAATAGCAAGTTTTTTGAGTAGCCCCGGAGCTACGTTTTATCTACATGTATGAAAATGTACATGCTCATGTAACATCCTAAGACGTACAAAAAAGTCTCTTGGACCCATACCCTAAACCCTACAGGAAGTCGGCCATCTTCAATTGAAGGTGTCAATTTTTGCGATTTCCACGCCTGCTATTTGAACGAACTTGTCCTAGGGCATTTCACCCAGTGACACCAAATTGGCTCCAGATCATCTACACAAGTAGCCCATCAAAAGTTATTCAGGGTTTTGTAGAATATTGAACGGTGTTGCCATGGCAACCCTCTGAATTTGGACTTTTTTCAATTTCAAATTCACAGAGATTCTAAACATCAGCCCCTGGGCTGTGCTTTCTCTATGTACCTGAAAATGTGCCTGCTGATGTAAGATGCTAACATCTACAAAAAACTCTCTTGGACCGATAGCCCAAACCCAACAGGAAGTCAGCCACGTTTACTTTAAAGTGTCATTTTTGCAGCATTTTTCGCCTTTTTCAGGCCTTTTTGCCTCAACTCCTCCTAGGGCATTTGACCCAGTGAGACCAAAATGGCTCCAGATCATCCACACAAGTAGCCCATCAAAAGATATTCATGGTTTTGTAGAATATTGAACGGTGTTGCCGTAGCAACCCTCTGAATTTGGACTTTTTTTCCATTTCAGGCCCAGATAGGTTCTAAACATCAGCCCCAGGGCAGTGCTTGGTCTGTGTACCTGAAATCGTGCATGCTGAAGTAACATCCTAACACGTACAAAAAAGTCTCTTGGACCGATAGCCGAAATCCAACAGGAAGCCTGACATGTTCTAATTAAGGTGTCATTTTTGCAGCATTTTTCACATTTTTCAGGCCTGCTATTTGAATCATCTTCTACTACAGCTTTTCATCCAGTCACACCAAAATGGCTCCAGATCATCTACACAAGTAGCCCATCAAAAGATATTCATGGTTTTGTAGAATATTGAACGGTGTTGCCGTAGCAACCCTCTAAATGTGGGATTTTACTCATATACCACAGTGCACCAAATTGTTACATCTCTGACATACATTGTCCGATCTGCCTCAAACTTCACAGGCTTAATGGGAGGGTAAGGGAGACCGGACACACCCCTCTATCAGCTTTGTTTCACACTCATAACGCCACCTAGTGGCAACAGGAAATCAGTAGCACACTGATACTCATCATCCTATGGTCATTACAGTTTCATTGATGGCTGCAGGCATTACATAGAGCATTGTGACATATTAATTAGTGGGCACTCACCGACGCCACCTAGTGGAAGCGGGAGACGATCGACGCGAAGTACGGCTAGCCTGCTGAGCCGTCAGCAGCCGGGTGAGCCAGCTACTCTCTCGTCTGCGAGAACCTCCGAGCGCGGTTCGGCTGGAGCGTGCCACGGGTCGACGCGCGGCTTGGCTGGAGCGCGCCAGGGGTCGACGCGCGCCGGGTGCGAGGGCCCGCTCATCGCCGCTTGCGGCTTTAATTATTTTTTTTTTATTATTATTATTCAGGCAAATGAATTGGCTTTTTGGGGGCTTTATCATATTCAAAAACTCATGAAACTTTGCACATGCGTCACACCTGGTGAAAATTTAAGTATTTTAATGGGCTCGGGCAAGGGCGCGCCCAAATGGCTCGCTAGCGCCCCCTAAACTGGAGCCCCACCGCTGTGTTTCACGTACATGAATGAAACTTCATACACATGTATATCATGTCCAGGCGCACAAAAAATCCTCTTGGAGCCATGCCCTAAACCCAACAGGAAGTCCGCCATTTTGAATTAATTATGCAAATTTGGCGATTTGCAGCCCTCACACTTTTTCTAATAACTCAGAGGTTTTAGACGTTATCATCTTCATATTTGGTTTGTCTAACCTACACCCCCAGGGGAATCTAAATCTCGAAAATGGTGAGTTTTTGCCAAGGGGGAGGGGTCCTTATGCCCCTTTGAACTTTGATCATTCGCCATGAAATTTTGATTGCCTCTCATTCATACCTACATGATCCAATGTGCATCAAACTTCTCCAGTAGGATGAGGGTGCCCCCCTGAACACATACATATGACAATATTTAATATCAGTCGCAGCGCCACCTAGTGGGAACAGGAAATGTCATATTTTACACTTGGAGGTCCAGCTCCAAGGTGGTTTAGCAGAACCATCTCAAATTTCACCTGGAAAGCCTTAAGAAGTTGGACTTACTGTGTTTTCAAAACTGTGAGTTTTTGACAAAAGGGCGTTACCCTTATGGGACGGCAAAGTTCGATGATTCGCCATGAACACAAAAATGGCTGTAACTCAAAGCCAACTTGCCCAATCTGGCTCAAACTTCAGTGGTGTGATAAGCACCCTGCCCTGAACACACTCATATGCATAAAGTCCATAAACGTTAGAGCGCCGCCTAGTGGCAGCTCGGAATATCTTAAAATAGCAAGTTTTTTGAGTAGCCCCGGAGCTACGTTTTATCTACATGTATGAAAATGTACATGCTCATGTAACATACTAAGACGTACAAAAAAGTCTCTTGGACCCATACCCTAAACCCTACAGGAAGTCGGCCATCTTCAATTGAAGGTGTCAATTTTTGCGATTTCCACGCCTGCTATTTGAACGAACTTGTCCTAGGGCATTTCACCCAGTGACACCAAATTGGCTCCAGATCATCTACACAAGTAGCCCATCAAAAGTTATTCAGGGTTTTGTAGAATATTGAACGGTGTTGCCATGGCAACCCTCTGAATTTGGACTTTTTTCAATTTCAAATTCACAGAGATTCTAAACATCAGCCCCTGGGCTGTGCTTTCTCTATGTACCTGAAAATGTGCCTGCTGATGTAAGATGCTAACATCTACAAAAAACTCTCTTGGACCGATAGCCCAAACCCAACAGGAAGTCAGCCACGTTTACTTTAAAGTGTCATTTTTGCAGCATTTTTCGCCTTTTTCAGGCCTTTTTGCCTCAACTCCTCCTAGGGCATTTTACCCAGTGAGACCAAAATGGCTCCAGATCATCCACACAAGTAGCCCATCAAAAGATATTCATGGTTTTGTAGAATATTGAACGGTGTTGCCGTAGCAACCCTCTGAATTTGGACTTTTTTTCCATTTCAGGCCCAGATAGGTTCTAAACATCAGCCCCACGGCAGTGCTTGGTCTGTGTACCTGAAATCGTGCATGCTGAAGTAACATCCTAACACGTACAAAAAAGTCTCTTGGACCGATAGCCGAAATCCAACAGGAAGCCTGACATGTTCTAATTAAGGTGTCATTTTTGCAGCATTTTTCACATTTTTCAGGCCTGCTATTTGAATCATCTTCTACTACAGCTTTTCATCCAGTCACACCAAAATGGCTCCAGATCATCTACACAAGTAGCCCATCAAAAGATATTCATGGTTTTGTAGAATATTGAACGGTGTTGCCGTAGCAACCCTCTAAATGTGGGATTTTACTCATATACCACAGTGCACCAAATTGTTACATCTCTGACATACATTGTCCGATGTGCCTCAAACTTCACAGGCTTAATGGGAGGGTAAGGGAGACCGGACACACCCCTCTATCAGCTTTGTTTCACACTCATAACGCCACCTAGTGGCAACAGGAAATCAGTAGGACACTGATACTCATCATCGTATGGTCATTACAGTTTCATTGATGGCTGCAGGCATTACATAGAGCATTGTGACATATTAATTAGTGGGCACTCACCGACGCCACCTAGTGGAAGCGGGAGACGATCGACGCGAAGTACGGCTAGCCTGCTGAGCTGTCAGCAGCCGGGTGAGCCAGCTACTCTCTCGTCTGCGAGAACCTCCGAGCGCGGTTCGGCTGGAGCGTGCCACGGGTCGACGCGCGGCTTGGCTGGAGCGCGCCAGGGGTCGACGCGCGCCGGTTGCGAGGGCCCGCTCATCGCCGCTTGCGGCTTTAATTATTATTATAATACTATATTTGTATAATAGGCATTAGTGCTGCCAGATTTTCTCTACATGATTACTGTGGCCAAAACAATTAATGACTGTAATAACACAATATATCTAAAGCATTTTTTAAAAATCAGTCATAGTACTTAAGATAGTGCCGCTGCCCTTCCTGTTCCACCACCTCTTACATGTGACTGCAACCATGGTCTTATCTTAAACGAGCTAGAGTTGACACATGTTCTCCAAGCTGTCAGTGTTTGGATAAACAGAGGGCCAGATAAAAAATCCTAGCCAATTACTCAAAGATTGTGCTCACCAACTAACAGAGGTGCTGACTGATATTTTCAATATCTGACCCAGTTAACTGTACCATCTCAGTTTAAAGAAGCGATATTTATTCCCATCCCAAAAAAAAAAGTTACCAAGAGCCTAAATGATTACAGACCAGTTGCATTGACTTCTGTTTTAATGAAATGCTTCAAAAACTAGCCTTGAAGAACATGAAGTCATGTCTTTACCCCATAATAGGATTAGCACCAATATGCATATTAATCCAACAAATCCACAGAGGATGCTGGCACTACATTACTACATATAATTTTGTGCATTCTAGAAGGATCATGCCAGGATATGTTTCATAGATTATAGCTCTGCCTTTAAAACCACAGGACCTCAAAAAACAATGACTAAACTTCTTGGTATTGTTCTATCCCACCCCATCTGTATGTGGGTTCTGGATTCCTGTCTAACTGTCTAACTGGCACCAAGCAGTTAGGCTGGTGACAAGGTTCCAGCCAGCAGTTGATCACCCCAGCGATCGCCAGGCTGAGGTACCCTCACGCCAAGCTCTATTGTGGGATCTTGCTCATGAGTGAGGGGAGAGAGGAGTGGAAAATTGACAAATGGATTGGGGCCATGACTGCAGTGATACAGAAGCTGCACCAGTCCGTTGTAGTGACGAGGGAACTGAGCATAAAATCAAAGCTGTTGATTTACCAGTCGATCTGTGTTCCTACCCTCACCTATGGTTACGATCTTTGGGTACTGACCAAAAGAAACAGATTGCAGATACAAGCAGAAATGGCTTTCCTCAAAGGGTGGCTGGCCTCTCCCTTAGAGATAGGGTGCAGTCATTCAAGAGTGACTCAGAGTAGAGCTGCTTCTCCTCCACATAAAAATGAGTCAGTTGAGGTGGTTCGTATATCTGACTAGGCTACCTTTTTGGCGCCTCTTAGGTGTTCTGGGCATGTCCTACCAGGAGGAGGATCTAGGGCAGACCCAGCTAACAATACTGGAGAGATTATATCTCTCGGCTGGCTTCTGAACGCCTCAGTGTTTCCCCAGATAAGCTGGAGGGTGTGGCTGGGTAGATGGTGGTCTGGGTTTATCTGCTTGGGCTGCTGCCCCCATGAACCAGCCCCAGATAAGCATTAGAAAATAGATGGATGGGTGGATGGAATAATAAAAATTCTATAATTTTTTCCCACCATTTTTGTGGTGAAATCTTCCGTAATGACACAACATATCTGCTGTTTAGTGACCAAATCCATGTAACGTTACAAACAGGAAGAAAGAAACTCATAAAAAGGATGAGAATGTTACAGTAAAGTGCATCCAGGACAGAAAAGACTCCACTGCTGCTAACACATCGGCTCTTTGCAAGCATCTGCACAGAAAACTTACTAACACAAAGTTAGCAAAGAACCAAGAGTGATGTTGCAGCTGAGTGTATTCTGACCCTAGCCAAGCAGCTACAGCCTGATCAGTCAGACTTGTAGCATTGTAGCCTCCATTTCTACTTGTAACTGTTTCTACAGTGGAACTGCTATGACCATTGTTGTGAAGTATTCTTGTGCTGGTTTGCAGCTTTGACTTTGTGTTAATACTTAAAGCTCCTGTCCTGTCCTCATTAGGAGAGAGATTTGTATCAGTATATGGTACTGTAACCTAATCTTTTTATTGTTAACTGGCAATTATGTGACAATGCATTTAAAACTATGTATGTAGTAACACAAAAGTAATGCAGTGAGTAATGTAACAAATAATAGCATTGAGGGGCCATGGGTCATGTACCGTATGTTCTTGCACAAGAACCTATCTTCCCTCAGCCAGAACACTGAAGATGGTTCATAGATAGGTCTTTCAGCATGACAATGACCCAAAACATACCACCAAGGCAACAAAGAAGTGGCTAAAGAAGAAGCATATTAAGGTCATGTAATGGCCCAGTCTGTCTCCAGATCTCAATTCTATAGGAAATCTGTGGAGGGAGCTGAAGCTTCAAGTTGCGAAGTGGCAGCCAAGAAACCTAAAAGAGAGTTACTGTAAAGAGGAGGCAATAATAAACTTGAAAAAGATTCTATAATGATATAAGTAAGGTAAAGTAAAGTTTAATGGTTCAAATAACACATAAATTTAGTATTAGTAAAGCAAAGGGTGTCATTTTATGTTGCTGTTTTGTGAACAACCTGTCTTTTCCCCAGCCTCTCTGAAAATGCTGCATTCATTTGACATAAGATCACTGGCCAGGCAATGGTCCTGCTAATGAGACAATTAATGGTATAGTTAATCAAATAACCACAAACACGTCTGTTTTCTGTGTGCCTGAGACACTTAGATGTAACTCTGACACTAATAAGCAGTAAGAGGTTCAACACCCAAAGAATGATATTTCAGTGTAATATTTTTTGGAGCATTGTTCATAGTTGATTAAGCAGCAGGAGGCAAACCCAAGCCAGCCTTAAGCACATTAAAACTTAAAAATCATTTTTTACTCTGCAGTCACAAATATGGAGCTACAGTGATGCAACCACATGTCAACTGAGTCACAGCTGCCATTTTCAAAGGAAACTCTGAGTGGTCCTATATGCATTTGTGTTTTAGTGAACAACCATGCAGGATCCCATTCAAGAGCATAAGTACATGTGCCTGTGTTCACAAACGCTTCAACCAGAGGATGTTTCAGCTTTGTTTATGTTTGTGCTATGCATACTGAAAAAGTGCATTACATGTTCCAAATATTTTATATGCTTTCTAATAAATTCATTGTGGGGGGGAAAAAAGGTATAAAAAGATCGATATTACCCTTTTTTTGTTTGTTAGCTTTGTGTGCTTGTATGAATATGTGTGTGAATGAGACATGCTGTATAAAGCACTTCGAGTGCTCATGTAGAGTAGAAAAGTGCTATATAAAAACCAGTCCATTTATCATTTGGATGTCTAATGTTTAGGGCCATTATGTGTGATCATGGTCCAAACATAGTGTGTCACTGGCATTCGTACACATCCAAACCACAATGAATCACCAGGTATGATGTGCTTCAAGTTTGCGATCAAGCCTGAAATTGGATCACGTTGGATGGATATTTCAAATTAAAGAAGTTTTCCATATGAATGCCTGTTTATTCAACTTTCTGAAGACCAAACTAAAGGCTTAGAGACCTCATAACAAGAGCTGAACTAACTACTGTGTAGGACTGGGAGAGCCTTACCAGGGAGGATACAAAACATCTGTTGATGTCTATTTCTTGTTGTCCATTTTGAGGATTTTACACAAACAAAAAAACCCTCTTCAAACCCCAGACTTAATATCAACCACAATGCTACTTCTGTATTTGATTAGATATTTAAATTAAATGTGTCCATTATTTTTTAAATGTAAATTTACTGAAGGACAGGGCCTTTAGAACAAAAACGGGGAGGATGTCTAAACTGTGCCACTCATGTACTCAGGTGTTCTCTCTATGCATGTGATGTGATTATTGTTGCTCTGCCATCGACTGATATATATACCATCTGTGCATTTGGATTAATTTGAGAATTATTTTCATTACTACTTTTTGCAATGACACCATTGTAACACTTTGGAAAAACACAATCTTTAAAAAAAAATGATAATTTACAAAAATGTGTATTAATTTGTTTGATATATAAGGTTTTGCCTGAGCTTGCCCCAGGCAAAGGAACTGCTTGCAATCAAAATCTGCTAAAGTTTATTTAAAATGTCACAACCTGGTGTGACAAGTGTTTGTGTAGCTACCACTGTAGTATCACTCAAAAGATGTGCTTGTGATGCTAACTGGTCATTCTAAATTGGCCACAGGTATGAACATGAGAGCAAAATTGTGCAATGGATCCTTCCCAAAGAGTTTAAGAAAGATTTATAGATGGTCTGAGATACCTCAGGTAACAGACTGATAAACACTTAGAAGTACGAATCACATACAGCTATTGACCCCAACTGAACATAAGCAACAGGGATTTTGTTTTTACACAAGCTGCAAACCTTTAATATACAACTACTGTTGACCAAATGTATCTTATAAGGCAAACAGTCCTCCACCCCCTCAAAGAAAGAAAGAACTCCCCTCTGTCTCTCTCAGTCACTGTATTTGCTCAGATGCCTGTTCTGCACCCAACAGTCTGAGTCATAAAATGACTCTGATGGCGCCAAGGTAATGTAGTAAAATAGATAAAAAATGTATATTTCTGTGGGGAGAAGAGTTTACTCAAGAGAAGAGCTTTTTCATTGAAATGGAGCAAATCTGGAAGATCCCACTCTTCATAATCTCAGAAGACTTCAATCTCTTTCTCTCTCTCTTCCCACCTGACTCCTCACACAATTTGTTGACTGTCCTACCAGAGAAAAAAAAACCCTTGATCTGCTGTATGCCAAAGTCAAAGAAGCTTACAGAGCTACTGCCTTACCACCACTTCCCAGATCGGGACCGCTTTAAATGCACAGTTTGTTATGTGCTGCTGGAAACAGATGAGGACAATTTGGACATTGACAGACGGACATGTTTTACTGAGCACATCAGCTTCTGTAGAGACAGTCATACCCACAAAGATTATGCGCTATTTCCACAAGTACCGTTCTCTTGGCAACTGCCAAATCCGGACTCATCCACAGGATTTCCAGACGGAGAAGTGTGAGTTGTCACTCCAGGAAACATGTCTGCACTGCTCTAGAGTCCATTGGCAACATGGTTTATACCCATTCCACAAAGCTCTCTACACACAGTGTTTGAAAGTCTGTAGCGACTGACTGCAGAAAGTTGGTGACCTCTGCACACTAACGGCCTCAGCATCCGCTGACCCCCATTCTGTAATTTTACGTGGCCTACCACTTTGTGGCTGAGTTATTGTCCTTTTAAAGTGGTCTCTAGCAACAGTACAGAGAAATAATATGGGCTTTCCTTTCTTTGGACATGGCTGCTTTTTCTTAGCACTGACCTATGAATCATTCAAGCATAAAAAAGGTACCTACACACCCCTCCGAAAGTATTGGAACAGTGAGACCCTTTATTTTTGCAATAAACTGAAAACATTTGGGTTTGACATCAAAAACAATTATGAAGCTTATATTTCAAGGTATTTACATCAGGATCTGATATACAGTTCAGAAGATAGCATATTTTGACTGAACCCACCCATTTTTCTTGTGAGCAAAAGTATTCAAACACATGACTGACAGGTGGGTTTTGTTGCTCGGGTGTGTCCTGTTACATTGATTATTCAAATGATAAATAGTGGTGAATGTCCACGCTCTGTAGACATTGTGCATTTACAGTATAGGTAGAGGAGTAACCAACATGAAAACCAGATAGCTGTCTATGGGTGAAAAACAAGCAACTGTGAAGCTGAGAGAAGATGGAAAATCAATCAGAGGCATTACACAAACATTGGCCACAGCCAGAACAACCATTTGGAACATACTGAAGACAAAAGTCGTCACTGGTGTACTAAGTAACAGAAGCAAGCAGCTGTTAATGACATTGTAAGTGCTGCAAAGAAAGACCCTAAAATAACTGTTAGCGAAATCAGCAACAACCTCCAGAGGGCAGGAGTGAAGGGATCACAATCTACTGCTTGCAGAAGACTTCATGAAAAAAAGTGCAAAAACTTCTCCAGAAGATGCAAACCACTAATTAGCAAGAAGAACAGGAAGGCCAGGCTGGAATTTGTTAAGAAGGCAGGCAGGCAGAGACAAGCCTGAGAAATTCTGGGACAAGGGTTTATGGACTGACAAGTCAAAGAAGAATCTTTACCAAGGTGATGGAAAGGCTGAGGTTTGGCAAAAGAAAGGATCTGCTTATGATCCCAAATATATGAGCTAATCTGTTAAACACAGTGGAGGTAATGTCATGGCTTTGGCTTGCATTGCATCTTCTGGGACAGACTCATTAATCTTTATAGATGATGCCATGTATGATAGCAGCAATACAAATAGTATTTTTGAATCAGCAAAGTGATTCCCAAAGAGCTATTAGCTTAAAACCTGGCATATTGGCAAGATGTGCAGTGTGTCCTTAAAAAAATGAGGAAACTGGACAAAATGGACAAAAGAAGAATTGGAAGGTCTACAAAAGCAAACGGGAGAGAAAAGGCCAAGGTATGCCAAATTACACATGAAGTGGACTGAAAATCAGTGACAATGGGTCTTAAGGAATGATAAATCCAAATTTGAAAACTTGGGTTCAAGTCCTCATCATTATGTACAAAGGAGGTCAGGAGAGAGGTAAGACAGTGAGCTGTTACAACCATTTATAAAACACAGTGGAGGATTGGTCATGGTTTGGGGTTCATTTCAGCCAGTGGTGTTGAAGGTCCTGTCAAAATTGATTGTGAACTGTCAGATTTTGATCCACTATGCAATGCCATCTGGAAGCTTTGTGATTGGCCACATCTTCATTTTTCAGCATGACAATGATCTCAAACGAGTCTGTCCTCCTTTAGAAAACAACTTCATAAGTCATTTCTGCAGACACGTTTTACAACCAATATCTATGTTTTAAAATAAAATTAAGAGATCTTTAGCAGTTGTACACAAAATGATGCGTGAATAACGTATTCAGGTTTCTCCAGCAAATCCTGAAAAAATAGGTAAATATAGATTTTCTCAGATTTCTGAAAGGTCTACGCCAGGGAGCTCAGATTTTATATGGCCCACACATCTTGGCGATACATGTGTTATTTTTAGCCCAAGAAATGAATACAGCTCAGCATGCAATTCCTCCTTTTAATTCGCAATTCCTCTTTTTAACTCATGGAGGCAGTGTCGTGTAACAGATGTCTCCCAACTGTTTCAAAACCTCAAAAAGAAGATTGACTGATTAACCAATCACAGCCCATGCTGGGTGATGCCTTAGGTGGGGGTCATAGGTGACACACAGTGTTGCCAACTTAAAGACTTTTCAGAACCCCTAGCGACACCCCCCCCCCCAAAAAAAAAGAACGCGACTAGTGAGAAAATTAGCGACTTTTTCCAGTGACTTCGGCAACTTTTGAAGACTTTTTGGGATAGCCCAGAAAGCTGAAATCCTTCGCCAACACCCTATTCTGTGTACATAAAGCGCTCCATTTGTACGTCCGGATTTCATTTCAGCACCGAGAGGACATCCCCCCACCGACGCGACAAAAGGCTAAGACAAAAACAGACAATAACTACACATGGGCTAATGAGGGGAGTGACAGTAGGTGGGATCATGGCTGAACATAATTTCAGAGACGAACCAAGGGGAAGCGAAACTAAACACTAAGTACAAGGAACACGAGACCGTCAAAACTAAACATAAACATGACTCCTACTTGAACACACAGGCTGACAACACGGGGAAGACAGACAGCACAGGGGAGGGACATTAAGGAAAACACAGGGAGAACTAAACTCTAAAGCTAAACACAAATCATGGAACAAGGGCCAAAACACGGGGAGACAAATACATAAAGGAATACCAGAATGAAATACAAATAACTATAACCAAAAACAGCATAAAAAACTACAACAAACTGAAAACCCAAACAGTGAGAAAAACTAAGAAACACACCCTGAAAAATACAACAAAACAGAAGTACACAAACTGGAACTCAAAACACTGGGCCACCGTCCCAGGACCACGACTGTCTGACGCTCTACCTCACCTGCAGCTACACTTGCAGCCAGAGCCGACTGAGCTTCAGTGTGACAGCGACACCAGCATCTTTCTCTTGCCTTGCAAATACCAAAGTGAGTTTGCAAAAAAAAATAAATAAATAAAAAAAGATCTGCTGTGTTTAAACTGGTGCAAATGACATTTTGGCCGATGATCTAACAAACATATCTTTTATGAATGATATAAATTTATTTTGAGTGAGAAAGAACACTCAATCTCAATCACTCAATCAAGTTGCAACAAACATAACATCACAGTTCTATAAAGACACTTAATGTGACCGTAAAGGACCAGGTTGATTATAATGTAGCTACAGTAACATAGTCATAAAGATACTTGCAGAACAAGTCATTTCTTTATTTTATTTATAAGGCCTTCATAACTCCTGTTGACTACAGTCTGCTTACCAATATAAGCAGAAACATTACACATCAAAAACACACAAAAACACTGGAAATCCCTTTTTGGCATATGATCAGTTTTTTTGGCACAACACCAGCAGCTGGATAAGAACAAGTTTCTGTTCTGAACTTAAACAAGAACCGCTTGAGATCCAGACTAATTGATTAGGCATGTTTGCCACTGCTCTGGAGCCAGACCTGCCCTGTGTATCTGTATGCCCTTCACATTAGTATCAGTAGCTTATCTGTTGCTCTGTTATCATAAATACACAGCAGTATTTCACAGTCTCTGTATGTTATAAATTTCAGTTGGCAATTCAGAGCTTTTATGTTCTACATTTGGTTACTTCATGTTTGCATGGAAATGACTTAAATAACAATATTTATATGCATGTTTTATTCTTTAAAATAATGTCATCAGGAACTGTTGGCACTTTCCCATTGCCAAATTTGGCTCTCCTTGAAAAAAGTTTGGATGCCCCTGGTCTACGTGGACAAAATTACGTGCAACCAGAAAAATCAAAGCAATAAATAAATAGCCTGGTTCTTATACAGCGCTTATATAGCTACTGTACTGTATACAAGCATTTGAGTATTTTGCCCATGGATATTTTGGCATGCAGACTGGAACAGCCTGGGACTGAACCACCAAACCTGTTCGACCTCCTGACCTGTGGCAGTATTACCCACAGAAATGACCAAATGACACGTGAAGCCACAGGTAGGAGCGCTCATTTTGGAAATGATCATATGGTTTGTAGACTCTATTTTTGCTTTATATAGCTTATTTCCATATATGTTTGCATGTTTTAATAAACTGCTGCACCTATTTTCTATATTCCTAGAGCCTATATATATATATATATATATATATATATTCCTTTAATATACTGTATCATTAAAAGTGTGGTGGCTCAAGACTTTTGCACTACTGTATTTTTTTAAGATTCTAGTTGTTTCATGGTATATTGTGATATAATTTTGATTATTATTTTTATATCAGTAGGTTTTTATATAGATTTAAAATGAAACACATTTGGACATCATCATTAAAAAAAAACTAAAAACTAAAACATAAATTCAATAAAATCACACAACCAAAAGAATAAGTGGTTATAAAGTGTTGCAGCTGCTTTGAGTAGGTCTTGTTCCCTACGGTTTCCTTGAGTTCCCAACTTTTATATACATATATAAATAAAACATGCAGCTGAGCAATAGTGGAACTGAACTGATGTCCTTGATTTAATTGCTGATATTTACTTGGCAATTTTATGGCTGTGTCTATTACAGTATTTGCAGAGAGGCATATTTTTCTTTTTCTAATTAGCACATAGCATTGAAGTCTGTAAAACTATCAGAGCATTCATTCCCAAATGACTGTTTCATGTATTCACTGCTTGTGAACAAGTTTCTGCGCCTTCAGAGCGACCACAAAACTAGAAGTGGTTGTGGAGTCTGCTCTCTCTGCTATCTTTCATGTCCACGCCGATACTGTTCAGCAAATCCAGAGTGCTTGTTCTGGAAATTTCTTCCCACATTATTATTTTTGTCCTGCACATTGAGGTTGCAGGTAAGCCAGTAAGCCAACAAATATGTCCACACACTGTTACATTCTCCATTTTGTCCTTGATTTTTCTTTTTCTGGATTTGAAATCCATGGCTAGGGAGAGTCAAGTCCAGCCTTACATAAATGCTAGTACCCATCACTGAAATTCAGCAAAATTAACATTCAGTGTATAGGCTACATATTTGAAGAATGTAAAACTAACTAACAACATGTATATTAATGTGGAGTCATGACATATGTCCAGATCTCATTTTGAAATGTTTTCTCTTTAATATCATTTCTGTCACCATGACAATGACTCAAAAAAGGCTTTTTGAGGAAGTGATGCCACATGAATGTGTCATTAGATACTACTCACGGTCATTGCATTGTGTGCCGGTGTAAGAAGTCATGGAGCAGTCGCAGGTATAGTTCTCCCATTGTTGGATGCAAATGCCCATGTTGGCACAGGAATCCTCTTGGCAGGTAGTGCTGGGACCTGGGGATGTTCAAGATAGGCCACCAAAAAGAAGCACACACAAAAGCAAAACTTCAGTGTTGAGGCTGAAAAAAAAACAATGTATGTGATTATAATGAACCCAAAGCCTACTTAGAATTATGACCGTAGTGAATCGCTAGAAGACTCCATACTAACTTATTTCAAAACAATAATGTTATAAAATGCTATGTGTCATCTTATATATTAGTTAGGTGTATGCTTGTTTGTATACTTTGGCCACTCACACACATTCGTTAGGGGAATTATTGCTTATTGCTAACCAAACTTGAAAATTGTTTCTTGAAAATAATCACAAATTTTCATCTGTCATTAACAGGATTTTTTTTTTGAGTATCATTGCAGACCAACTTGTTTACATAAAGTCATCTCAGTCAAATCAAATAATTGTATGGAGACTTACCTGGTTAAAAGATGCGGGCTGCTCAGTTAAAGGAGGTGTTCAGGACCAAGTAAAGTGATGTTGAGTTGTGAGGGGGGGATGTTTTAAACTTGACCTTCAATATGAGAATATCCTGCAGGTCATACCCTTATTCTTTGTTTATTACTTCTGTTTGCTGTTTGCTAGCAGTGCAGCATCACCATCTAGTGATGGTAAAATATATTGCTGCAATCTGAACTCACTAATCCTAAATGGGCTTTGAGACTGAAAAAAAAAACCAAAAAAAAAACATCCATTTTATGTGATGAAAGCTTGTAATGAAATTCAGGCAGGACATGGATAAACAATTTACAAGACTATTCAGCTGATTGTGGTGCATTGCAAAAAAAAAGGAAACCATACAAAAATCATCCAAGCACACAAAAATGCCACATTAGAATGCCATGGACAAGACCAACAAAGTGTGACTGATGAGATTTTATTTGGAAAAATGAATTAATCAACCAATACTTTCTTGTGGTGCATACAGTAGAATAAAATAACATTGTTTCCATCCCTATTCAGATTGTTACACCAAGAACAGCAGAGTACACATACAGTTTCTGTTGGGATTAAAAGGATTGTCAGCTAGCACATTTATTGGTTTAACATGGGGGGTTGTTAAGTAAATGTTCAAAAAAAACAAAAAAAACAATAAGCAATACAATGCAGTCAAATGTCCAAGTCAGTGATATGGCAGGCATAAGAAAAAAACTGCTGTACAGAAAATGATGTCCATGCAAAACAGGTTGTGGAAGATGGCCTATAACCTTCAGAGGATGATAAAACAGCCACAAAAAATGGACAACTTGCACAAGAAGATGGAAACATTTTGTCCACAGTGACATTTGTTTTCTTGTACAAAATGTTTCAATAGCCCATTCTGATGTAGCTACAAAAGATGCACGTACAAATGGATATCAGCACAAAACATATTAAAACCTTTGGCAAGTTTTGCTTTGTGAACAAACTGAATGGACTAAAGTCCTGGTATGGCCTGATACAGATGTAAACCAGATGGAAAACTGCACATCATATAAATAAAGATATAGACTAGTTTTTGTAGTATTTACATTGTTATTTGCTTTATACTCCTGCAGTTGACCATTTTGTAAACCCCTGCTACCCCAAACAGCTAAAGTCTAACCGCAGTAATAAAAATGGTGCTTACCACTGTAAGCACCAAATAGCAGCCAAAAGGGTCACAGAAATGTTGTATTTTTATTTTTATAAAATGATATATAATATAACAGCCTGGTCTCTTGGTAAAATGCGAAGTCACAAAAAGCAACCTATTTTTTTGTGTACATGAAAATGTTTTTGTTACAGCACTTTGAAACTACTGCATTTTAATACGAATTCTTTAACCTAAATCATGAAATTTTTATCACCTAACCACAAAGTAATCATTTTATTGTGTGAACCTAACCTGAATATTTTTTATTGTCTAGCCTTAACCAAGTAGTAGCTATTGCATATAATTAACCACATAATTAAACTAAGAATTAATTTAGGAAATGATCATGCTTCAATTTACAAATACTACACTACATGACCAACAGTACTAGGCCACTCCCATCTTTAATGTTTGATCTTTAAATCCAGGTTTTTTCAGTCCCATTGCCACAGGTGTATAAAATTAAGCACCTATTATGCAATGAAAGAAAATGGGTGATTCTAAACAGCTCCTTGAATTCAAGCATGGAAATGTAAATGCCAGCATTGCAACAGGTCAGTTTGTGGAATTTCTTCCCCATGATCAACTGTGAGTGGTATTATTGCAAAGTTGATTATATATACTGTACAGTTACATGAGTGATGTTACAAAAAGCAATGCAAATGCAAAAGTAATGATATGTGTGGTTAGTGTGACAAATTACTTTCTACAGGGAGTAAAAAACGTAATTATTACTTTTTTAAAAAGTAATATGGATTACATGATCATTTTAGTAATGACCTCAACAACAATGTACACAAAGAAATAGTTGTCGTTTTGTCACTATTTCAGAAACTGCTATGAGATCAGATGGAACTTTATTTACCGTGTAGCATCTTAATTGATTACATTACTCTGTGGGTTTTGATGGTTATGTAAACAATGTTCCACTCAGGACTGACACATCATTGGCATCAATACACGGTACAACATTAACATAACCCTATACAGCATATGTAGCCACAAGCATTTTAGCTAACTCTCAGAGTTAAGTGTAAGTTAGCTAACAGCAGTTTTAATTTCAGTAAATTCCACAGTAACCTAATAAAAATGAATACAAGGCTTACAGTAGCAGTCCAAAGTTTGGACTGCTACTGTAAGTCTGACTCTGTTTTGGAACAACTGTTTCAAAAACCACTGCAAACTTCAGGCACATCACTGACTACTACATATGCAGAGAGCTGGAATGAAAGCTTAACATACACAGTCAAGTACTGAAGGGGCAGGATTTTGTGAAAGGTCAAGTGGGCATGTTCTAGTGAAAATAACATTTGCTCTGAATGTGAATGTGTCACTTTCTTTGTCCTTTTACTGATACACCTGAGCCAGCACCCATTAGAATCTGTTTTTTTATTTGTATTTATTTTATTTTTACTTTTTGGTTATAAAATTTTTAATATTAATAACATTCAGAAGAAAAACTTTACAAAAGCATCATAAATAAAAACAAAATGGAGCACCTGTGGTAATTTTACGTTGATGCACTAGCACTGACACTGCTTAAATAGTGACTATGACAGCTCTGTAAGCAGACAACCAATGTGGCCGATAACTTGTTATAAGAGGAAGTGACTGTTGTTTGGTCAGGAGTCTAGCAGTGAGTAAGTGAGGCAAGAAATACAGTTAATAAAATGAAGCGCCTTCCATATGGATTCAGGGATGAAGTGCTACTGTTTGCATTGAGCAGGAAGAAAGGGCTGCTGGAGTTGGAGTTGAAGTTTGTGTTGTAGTCTAAATCAGGCTGAGATTTGAGGGATGGTGTACCTTCACATCCACGCTCAATCTGCCCGCTGCGAAACAATGCATCATTGAGGAGATCTGGCAGGCGACCATTGAGGTCCACTGAAGCCAAACAGCCCTGGAAGCCTTCTCTCGAAGCCACTAGTTTAGGCAGGTTGCCATACATGCCAGGACCCAGTCCAGCAATGAACAAATCACCTGGGGCACAGAAAAAAAATTAAAAGTAAAGAAGAATATTATCATTATAAAAGGAAAAGAAAAAACTGAAAATTGTAAGTGAATATTTACCGAAAATGTTGTCTTAAATTATATTCAGATCTAAGTTACAGTGACAGTGATGTTAAATAATGAAGAAAATCAAAATAAAATGACTTAATCAAAGAAAATACAGTTTTGGAGTGGGCTAATTCATACATATGCTAAATGAAAATACTGCAGAATTGGCCTAAAGAGACTCCTCACATCAGACTTCCCAGACTTTACTCATGAAAGTTGTCCAGGTCTGATTCACACCTATCATTTTTCTTTTCAATCCAAATACAAGGCCAACTAATTTACTTTACTTTCTTTACTTTATTGCATTTATCCAAAGCGACTTACATGATATATAATATGATGATACAGTAATACAAAAAGCCAAAACATTAAAATAAAAAGATTAAAAGAGTTAAACATTAAAAAACAATGCAACATTAAAAATGTACGTCTATACACATCAGAAGTACTTGTCCTAGTTAGTGCAGGTGTTCTCTAAAAAGCTCGGTTTTTAGGAGTTTTTTAAAAAACGGCGAGGGACTCCGCTGCTCTGGTGGAGGTGGGCAGCTTGTTCCACCATCTGGGAACTATGGAGCAGAACAGTCTGGATTGCTTTGGGTAGATGTTGGGTAAAGCAAGGCGACATTCAGTGGAGGAACGCAAAGGCCGAGACGGAACATAGGCCTTTAGGAGCAAGTGCAAGTAGTAGGGCGCTTGTTCTGTCATCACCTTATAGGCAATCATGCAGGCTTTGTATTTGATGCGAGCAGCAACCGGAAGCCAATGAAGCTCAATGAGCAGTGGGGTGACGTGCCTGTTTTGGAAGATTGAAGACCAGACGTGCTGCTGCATTCTGGATCATCTGTAATGGTTTAATAGCACAGGCTGGAAGGCCCGTTAGCACTGCATTACAATAATCAAGGCGCGAGATGACCACAGCCTGCACCAGAGCTGAGCAGCATGTTGCGTTAGAAACGGTCTAATTTGTCTGATGTTATATAGTGCAAAGCGACAGGATCGAGCAACAGAGGCCACTTGCTGTGTAAATGATAACTGGTCGTCAAACATGACTCCCAGATTCCTAGCAACCTTTGCCGGAGAAAGTGAGAGAGAATCGATTGTTAAGGTGAAATTGTGTTGAATACATTTGCAAATGTATTCTGATTATTCACATTCTCATGTACTTAAGCCTACATACTATGTTACTGCTGCATTACAGGGTACACCAGAAAATGTACTGAGTGGTTAAGTCTGATGTAATTATCCACTTCCAGAACCAAAAACTCTTTCATTTCTCAAAAGCAAACAAGCACCGAGGCACCACTGGGAAATTTTTAAAAAGTCTGAAGTCCTTCAATGTCCATAAAATTGACCCACCTAGCTACTCTCCCAGGCTGGATACTGGACATTTAATATATTTCATATTCTGAAATGTTATTTAAAACAAATTAAACAATAATGATTTCATATTATTTAAAGTTTCTGTTGGACAGAAAGTTCAAAGTTAAACTATGTCATTTGCATTATTCTTGTACAGTTTACAGCGATGAACTATGTTGCCCTGGTGCAGCGCAGACTGTGGTATCCTTGCTCACTCTAGGTTAGTTCCAGGGCAGCAGCAACGGCATTGTAAGAAAGAGAGAGATGGCACTCAAAGAATTCTGGATTGAAAATTATGGGAGAATTTTGCAAAAGCAAAGATGGTAGAAGTATCACTTCCAGGAAAAACAAAAAATAAATAACTCATCAGATCACACTGAATATTCTGTACATGCAGTTTTTATGTCCTGTTGACCACAGAAATTAAAGTTAATTCAGATATTGCTTCAAAATAAGTGCTCAGATGCATGCCAGTATGATTGCTGAATAACAATTCTTTCTTCCAAAAGGAGTCATCAATTTGAATTTATGTTGATCATGTTTATACTAGCTACAGGTTGGAAAGCAGCGATTAATGGCTCATTTAACATGGTCCTGTTTAGATTGTAGTTGGCTAAATCCACAAAGATCAGGAATGACTCTCAGATCCAGCAGCAGCACAGGCCAGCTGATCAGAGCCTGTCTCCAAAGATGACCTCCTGGAACCCACAACACAATCAAACCGGCAGGCTTTTGCATGTACTGTGAGGTGAATGTGTTAACCACTATACTACAGAGCCTCAGTTAAGCAACAAACTGAGACTGGCAATAATATAGTGATGATGGCAAAGAAAAGTTTAATGATATTGTTTCTTATTAGTTCAACAACCAACCACTATATCTGAATGAAAAATGGGCAAACTAATATATAGTTTAACATATGTAAAAGGTGTCATATCCTGAGTATACCTTTCAGGTCCAGATTCTTGGCACCATTGATACTCTGACTGGTGGCTGTAGCATCTACTTTCAGCGTGTGGGTGTTGCTGTTGTCTCGGGTGATAGCCACATTGTGCCACTGATTGTCATTTAGCGCCCTTTCACTTTTTCCCTTGATGAGGTTCGGCCCATTCCCAAGGTCAAAAACATAGTGGATGTACCTATAAGAGAAGAAGCACTAGTTATATGGGATGTAACAATTCTGAAACCAACTCTGAAACAGCAATACAAATGTCTGCAATATGGCAATTCCATCTTCCCATACCGTGATACCCATGTGGTAATGTCTAGGAGCAAAAATACAGCAGAAATGTGAAATTTATTTGATATTCAGAATCCAATCATGATCAACAGATCAGGCTTGTGAGAAAAAGAATATTTTCCTTTTTTTTGGTTATTTGTTATTCATTTCTTCTTAAGAAAAGACATGAACTTAAACTCTAACCCAAAAAACAAAGTATGAACCGAAATGTGGTTTTGGATAATTTCACACTCATCTTGGATACTATTAATTAAGACAAAATTCATATCTTTAGATATCTGCAACTTGTAAAGTTATTCACAAACTAGCCAACAAGAAACAAAATATCACACACAATTGTGAAAAAGAAAGTAATCTACACAAGCCTGTGCAAAACCAAGTACACCCTTACTGCTTACTAATTCACTTGATTCATTGATCTCCAGCAAGTGTGACTACCTCTATAAAAGCAGAAGTTATGGCAGTTTTCTGGTCTGGGGTATTCAGGTGTGTGTTAACACAATGCCACAATCTTCCCAGGAGTAGACGTTCCAGCAAATTCACTCCAAGGTTAGACTGTGCAATTACAAAAAACTCAAGATCTGCATCTCAGACTCTACAGGCCTCAGTTAGCATGTTAAATGTTAAGTTCATGATGATACAATTAGAAAAAGATTGAACAAGTATGGCTCGTTTGGAAGGGTTACCAGAACAAACCAAGACAAGATAATAAAGAAAGATGTTAGTAACCCTAATTGCTTTTTTTGAATTACTTTTAATGACTAAATATCTCCTCCTTCCCTGCAGCAGATCAGCGAAAGAAGACAAAATCCAGTTTGCCAAACTGAAATAGAACCACTAGAACTACTACTCTGCACAAAAACTCATTATCTGAATACACATAAGAGTCCCATTATGCACTGGGCACCTGCGAAGGGGCAGCTGTGGATCAAGAGGTAGAGCAGGTCTTCCACCAATTAGAAGATCAGTGCTTCAATCCCTGGCTCCTCCAGTCCAGATGCTGAAGTCTTGTTGGGCAACATATTCAGCCCCAAGTTACATGTGAAAGAAATAGTTATGGTCCATCTACAGGTCCACTATAGAAATAATTTTTTTATTTTTTTTATTTTAAGATTTCATTTTAGTGCTCCTTATTCTGGTAGTCATGCCATGTACAATATCATGGTCTTAATTCATAGATGTTTATGTGATATGTATTGGAGTGAAATAAAATCAATCATTCACTAGCCACTTTAAATTGTAAACCAAATAATGTCACTTGTAAATTTTTAAGGTTGAAAAATGGAGCAGTTTAACAGGTGTCCTCTAAAGTAAAGCTTACCCTTTAACTAGTTCTACAGCGATGAAATCATTGCCATCTCCAGAGTTGAAGAGTATGAAGCCATCCGGCGAAGTGGTCTTAAACTGAAAGAAGAGGTGCATGGATGTGTAGGCCTGTAAAGTGGCCAGGCTGAGATAGCTGCTCTTGGATTTGAAGGTGACAGGGTCAGCGATAATAGAGCGAATCCCAAAGCGGGCATTGAGCTCACAGTAGTCAATGTCACCATTCTTGCACAAGTCAATGTAGAGCATGCCATTAAATCTGAGGAACAGAAAAGAGCAGACATTTAGAAATAAGGAAACATTTTAAGAATATACAGAACATACATAAAAGAAGTAAAGTTGAATACCTTAGGCTCTGCAGATGACCAATGAAGCTGGATGGGATGCTAGAAACAAATCGGCGCTCTGTCATTATGCCTGTTTCGATGTTATGGAACTCCAGACGAGTATGGTCACCCACCATTTGGCCTGGAGACGGGGAGGGTGGAGGGGAGGGGTTGAAAGAAAGACAAAAAACAAACAAAAAGAAAAGAGAACACTGTCTGACACTAACACAAAAGGGCTGATTTAAGGAGAAAATTACATTACACAGTATTAGATGAATGCAAATTGACACTAATGGTTACATATCTACATGCTTTCTTTGCAGCAGAATTATACACTGACACTATAAATTGTTTATGGCAACATGCTGTAGCATGGTGGAATAACACTGACAAAGACACACTAAGAATATTTCCAGTTGATGGAGGTAAGTACCTTCTGCTACATCATCGTCAACCGTTAGCTTGTAGGTTTTGCCGCGACGCACCACACGCACTGTATGCCATTCATTATCATTGAGCTTTTGCCCGGCATACAGGGTCTCCGGTCCCTTGCCTGAGAACAATGGTCAGTCACAAAGTTAAGGACATCCTGAGCCTAAAACCAAACCTTTGCTTTCCCACCAGTCAGTTTAGGAACATTAACAGGTATTCTACAACCTGATTAGTAGCTTGAAAATGACTTTAAAATTGGATTTGAAACTAGATCTTATGGGAAACAAAGGTTTGTTATAGTCAGTAAATTATTCATATCAGACACCAGACTGCTATGCTGCAACTACAGTAGGAAAAATTGCTTTTACTCATCATAGGGTTAAAGAAATCTTTTCCTTTTATTCCTTTCCCTTTCTGCTGTCTTTTTTTTAATCTTCATTTCTTAATATGACAGTGTACACCTGTTCCAATGAAAAAAAATAAAATTGAAATTGTCAATTTTATATCAATTTGTGTGTATTAAACTTTTTTAACAACTTTTTATCTTTGGGGGAAAAAAATCATAGAAGGGATTCATAAAATTCCAAATTATAAATTGTAGGTTCTAAAGCATACAATTTGAATGCATACTAATGGAATAAGATTTTAAATAAGCTAAAAAGACAACTATAGTACTGTCAGTGCCATTTAATGATGGGAAAAAACTTCACCCCCATCTAATTTTTTGGTTTATAAGCAAAATTCTACAGCATTGAAAAAGAAAAACGGTTAAACCAAAAGAATTTCATTACAAGAAAACTATTAGTAAATTCAACATTATCACAAAAATAATTGAAAGATGCATTATACATTATTTACATATTGTATTTACACTCAAATCGACACTGGGTTGAATAATTTTGATTACAAAGTTCATTCCCTCCTATCTATCTATCTATCTATCTATCTATCTATCTATCTATCTATCTATCTATCTATCTATCTATCTATCTATCTATCTATCTATCTATCTATCTATCTATCTATCTATCTATCCCTACCTGAAAGCACAAAAAGTAAAGACATTTGTATTACATCAATTATTTTTTTGTTGTAACAATACTTTTTGGCAATAAATCTTATACCGTTGAAAAGCCTGTTAATTTCTTCTTAAATGGTGCCACATTTGTAAGGAAAATGCATTTGTAGGTCGACCAGGAGAATTGAGTATGTGGGTTGTGCCCATGAAAAACTTGTCAAATCTTCTCTGCCAATGCCAAACAGCTCATCCTGCTATTGACTCTTGTTTTGAGCTTCTCGTACCCCAGGTGCTGACAATCAGGTTTGTCATCTTTGGACGCAATCTCAATGCAGAGAGATATGGAGATGAGATTCTGCAACCAGTGGCAATCCCATATCTCCACAATCTGGAACAGAACTCTGTCCTCCAAGATGACAATGCTCATCCCCACAGAGTGGGAAATTTGGGAGTGGAGCAAATGGAACAGCCTGCCTGCAGTCCTGACCTCAACCCCATTTAACACTTGTGGAATCAGCTTGGGCGTGCCGTTCATACTGACCATCACAGCCACACTGACTGACTTGCGACAAATGCTGGTTGAAGAATTGGACATCATCAGTAGTTGTCCAAGCTGGTGACCAGCATAACGAGGAGGTGCCAGGCTGTGTATGATTCTTCCACATGCTACTGAGACCCCTGTTTTTTAAACTTGTCTGTCAGTGCCAAACAACTTATTCTGCTATTGACTCTTGTTTGGTGTCGTTTACTGGATTGGATGATTGAAGTCTGAAGAAAAAAAGACATACCTGCAGTTTAACAATTTATTCAGAGAAGATCTGGCAAGTTTTCCATGAGCACAACCTACATACTCAACTCTGCTGCTCAACCCACAAATACATTTTCCTTATAAATGTTGCACCATTTAAGGGAAAATAAACAGACTTTCCAACAGTATAAGATGTATTTTCAAGGAGCATTGTTACAACAAAGAAATAAGTGACCAAACACA
This sequence comes from Archocentrus centrarchus, assembly GCF_007364275.1. Lineage (NCBI taxonomy): Eukaryota > Metazoa > Chordata > Actinopteri > Cichliformes > Cichlidae > Archocentrus > Archocentrus centrarchus. The sequence continues at coordinate 8,204,737 of NC_044367.1, forward strand.
AATTTCCTTACTTTTTGTGCTAAGTTAAAGGCAAAGATCTCCATAGCCTCATTATGAGTAAAAGCAATACATAGTGTTTTGGGAAATTACTGTAAAAGCAGCAGCAGGCACACTACATGTAGAAAGAGCTCAATGATTCACCATAGGTAGCCTGGAAATGTGTAGAATATACTCTAACGTATTAACATATTAGATTTTGAATTTTCCCCCAAATACAAATACTAATAACACTAATACGAATATCCTGTGAATTAGTCCACTTTAAATCTCAGTTTCCTCTGACATAACACAAAGTTTTCAATAAATAGTCAAATATTGAATTTAATTAATAGGCTGATTTTCAGGGATCTTTTGACTCTGGTTTATGTTAGGAATGTAAAACAAAAACCCTTGTATATTGTCAATCAGTGCTCAATTAGTTCTCATTACCATAAATATTACTTAAACAGTCTAAAGAATTGCAATTTAAAACATTCATTGTACCTGTCTGAAAATGTCCACCAGATGAAACTAAATATTATATTTTCCTTGGGTTTATACTTCTCTATTAGTGTACTTTGTTTTTATAAGGATATGATAGGTTTATATCTGTGATGTGCACAGGCTTATTATGCATATTATAAGTGTTTTAACATAAATGTCCAAATTCAAAATGTCACATTTTTATGGTTGCACCATTCAGTTTAACACTGCAAAGTTTTCAGTTTTCCCCAAAATAAGACTAGTATTTGTATGCAGATTTGAATTTTCACATAAAATCCAAGGTATGAAATGAGCACCTGATGTACTGGACATCAAAGGTTAAAAACTTAGTTACTTAAGTCCCTTTAGACATCTGGGTACTTTCATCCTAACTATATAAAGATCTAATATAAATATATTAAGTTGTATTCAACTGCCCATACATGGATAATTTCTACAGTCAAGTTGATCATTTTGGTACTAATCAATAATAGTTTAATAATAATTTACCTTGGTCAGTGTTACCTTGAGGGTAATGCTGTTTAGAGAACAACATACAGTACCAGTCAAAAGTTTAGACACACTCTCCCATTCATTTAAATGGGTAAGTATGTCCAAACTTTTGACTGGTACTGTATCTTGACTTTAGCTAAGCCATGTCAATACAATATGTTGTCTGAAAGAAAAATTCTTCTAAATGAGCTGCATGCTTTGTGGCAGATAGTTTTGATCTATTTTAGTAGGAATTCTCAAAGCCTGAACTAAGCTCTACTTGAACAGTTTTTATTGGCATGCTACCATAGAATATAGTTACTCATCCCACTCATACTTTCTTTCTGAATTTCAACTTTATTTTAGAAAATGCCTACTTGTGGAGTAACACCAAACAGTTGACAATTCAATTCACTTCAATTTTATTTATATAGCGTCAAATCACAACAACAATCACCTCAAGGCACCTTAAGGTAAAGACCCTACAATAAAAAATCGTCATCTACAGTACCAAATTTGTCAAATTTGTTGCTGAGAGCAAAGGTAATATGATGCCAAAGTTTTTTTTACCCTGTTGATGCATTTGTTGTAGTCTCAAATTGGACAACAAACTTAAGTAATACTCTGTTACTACTGTACTGGGTCTTAGTGGTAATTTCTTATTCTATACCAAAGAATGTGGCAAAAGTGAAATATATTTAGTATTAGTCAAAGGTTTGGCCACACCTTCTAGTTCAGTGTTTTTTTTTCATTATTTAAATATTGTCTACATTGTATATTAATACTAAAGTCATCCAAAGTATGAAGAAATGCATATAGAATTATTTATTAAAGAAAAAAGTGTTAAACAAGCCAGAATATGTTTTAGATTTTAGATTCTTCAAAGTAGGCACTTCTTGCTTAGATGACAGCTTTGCACATCTTGGTATTTTCTCAGTCAGCTTTATGAGGTATTCACCTGGAATGGCTTTCAGTTGACAGCTGTGCCTTGTCAAGAGTTAATGTCTTGAATTTCTTGCCCTCTTAATGTGTTTGAGACCATCAGTTGTTTGGTGAAGAAGTAGAGTTGGTATACGGTGACTAGCCCTATTTGAGTAATGTTCTATGTTCTATGGAAAGAACTACTTAACCAAGTAAAGAAAAATGGCAGTCCATCATTAATTTAAGAAATGAAGGTCAGTCAATCCAAAAAATTTCAAGAACTTTGAAAGTATCCTCAAGTGCATTTGCAAAGACCATCAAACGTTATGATGAAATCGGCTCTCATCAGGACCGCCCTAGGAAAGGAAGACCAAGAGTTACCTCTGTTGGACAGGATAAGTTCATTAGAGTTACCAGCTTCAGAAACCACAAGTTAACAGCACCCCAGATAAGAGCCCACCTTAATGCTTCACAGAGTTCAAGTAGCACACACTTCTCAACATCAACTGTTCAGAGAAGACTGCATGAATCTGGACTTTATGGTCGAATTGCTGCAAAGAAGCCACTTCTAAGGAAGAACAACAAGAGGAAGAGAATAGTTTGGGCCAAGGAACATAAGGAATGGACATTAGACCAGTGGAAATCTGTCCTTTGGTCTGATGAGTCCAAATTTGAAATTTTTGGTTCTAAACGCCATGTCTTTGTAAGACGGATGGTTCCTACATGTGTAGTTCCCACCGTGAAGTATGGAGGAGGAAGTGTGTTGGTATGGGGGTGCTTTGCTGGTGACACTGTTGGCGATTTATTCAAAATCCAAGACACACTTAACCAGCATGGCTACCACAGCATTCTGCAGCGACATTCCATCCCATCTGGTTTGCGCTTAGTGGACCATTATTTCTTTTTCAACAATACAATGACCCCAAACACACCTCCAAACTACGTAAGGGCTATTGACCAAGAGAGAGGGAGATGGAGTGTTGGGTCAGATGACCTGGCCTCCACAATCACCTGATCTAAACCCAGTTGAGATGGTTTGGGATGAGTTGGAGTGAAGGCAAACCAGCCAACAAGTGCACAGCACCTCTGGGAAGTCCTTCAAGACTGTTGGAAAACCATTTCAGGTGATTACCTCATGAAGCTGACTGAGAGAATGCCAAGAGAGTTTGATGATCTGAAACATGTAAGTGTGACAAATATGCAAAAAACTAAGAAATCAGGAAGGGGGGTAAATACATTTTCACAGCACTGTATTGTATATTTCCTTGTTTGCCAAGACAGTTTTCTTCTATGGGAAACAATATAGGCTAATCTAATCTAATACCAAAAATATTTCTTCAAATGTTCTTTAAATGTTTATTGTTATGTATACAGAGGAAAAGGGGTGTGAGAATGAATTTAATTGTAATTCTACATCCTATATAGAATAAGCTGAAAGCCCCCCCCCCTCAAAAAAAGGAATAAAGTTTTCACCACCTCATTTAACTGAGTCTATTTCTAATGCCTTTTGTTAAATTACTCAAACCAGCTGCTCAAACTCACCCTTCAAATCGGAATGGGTGGAGTGTGGTGTATTTTTAAAATTGCATTTATTTTTTTAAAAAAAGAAAGAAAAGAAAATATCAACATACCATTAACAAAGAAAGCAAAATGAAACTTGAGTGTTAACTTACTGGAGTTACAGTTTATCCTGATACAGTCTAGATGGGGAAGAATAAATGACAGATGAAATTGCATCCTTCAAGGTTACTGCTGCAGACATCCAAAAACAAAAAGTCCACCCTTCCGGGGACGTACACATGCAGCGAGGCAGCCATTTTATTCTTTATATTTATCTTTAGGCCAAACAGTTGTGTAATAAATAAAAATGTCATCATTTAATACTTAATAAAAGAAGACATGAATTTCTATGATTTTGTTAATTACCAGTGTTTACACTTAATAGTTATTTATGTACTGTTTTTACAGTAAAATGGCCACTTGTATTACCAGCTACATGGGTTTTCCTGCCCAACATTGACTATTTGACTTTCAATTTAAGTCATTCTCTGGGTCCAAAGCCTTTGCACCAATAAGCTGATTGCAGTTACCTAATTTAGAGCCACAAAGCTTTGAAAAAGAAGATACTATTGTAAATGAGAAAAAACAACTTAATTATCTGAACCCAGACCAGAATAACTGCTGCTTTGAACTGTGAAAACAGTGAGGGTTGGTCACCATGTGGCTGGTGGTTTCATGTGCCGTCAACCGCAACAGAAAAGTGGGAGCAAACAGCCACGATTCAGTCAGCACCAGCACCATACAGAGGCACAGGAACCCCAATCACAAATCTAGAGTGCTATACTATTCCTACATGCCACTAAGCTCGACCTGTTAATATTTACACTTTTTTTTTTTTACATGTTTTATAGAAAATTACAAGGATTATTATGGGATATAAAATCATATTAAGTACTGATCAATTTGAGCTGCATTTTCTTTTATTAAGAAATAAGGGTATGCCTCATATCAGTCAATACAATCAGAGAACGATTCATCAAATGTGTTATACACATTTTAACACTGCTAATCGTACATTTTATCTACAAGCCAAACTGTATATCCAATATACAAAATTAAGTTTGTCACTCATGGTTCATTGCAAGTTTTCTCTTCTTTTTTTAAATATTGGGATTGGAAGTGTGGGGTCGCAGCCAGCTGTAGGTTTTGCTGCGCTCTGTTCTCGGGCTGTTCACCTGACGGGCCGCAGGCTTAAGGCCTTTGAAGGGGTGAATACCATCTTTTGACAAAGCATGATGGGAAATGGAGCTGATGGGAAAACAAACAAAAGCAAAACATTGAAAGAGCACGAAGTTTAATAAAAACTATCATAAGCAAAGAAAAAAACATTCAGAACAACAGCAAGGTGACAAAGGTGACGCAGAAATTACTTGATGTCAGACACAAAAATGACATTAGTTAGAAATACAAGAAAAGTTTTTCCTTTTGAATCCTCTCCTGATGACTGATGGACTGAAGATCAGTGGGCATTCTTAGGAATCACCTCTCAGGAAATCTATGCACTCTGTTCTTAAACTAGAACAGAGTACAACTAGATGTAGAACCTCTATATGATGTGTATTCTTCTTATTGTGCTTTCACTGTCTCAAACAATCTATAAACAACAATATGGGTGTATTTTTCTGGTTCAGAGATGGTCCAAACATATTTAGAATATGAACTATAATGATATATCTTAGCATGTTACCCAGTAACCAGCTATCTGGTTTTTTATGTGCACATTAACGCCCATGCAAAGGAGATAACTGACTGCTATTCTGAACATGGCTGAAACTTTTAAGGCATCACTGAATGAGTAACTGATGAAAAGACAAAAAAGATAACAAGAGAATTGGGAAAGAGAAGTTACCGCTCAACGGTAAACCATCTCACGGTGAAGGTGGAGGTGTAAAGGCAATGGGTGGGTGGGGCATACGATACCTAGGTTGACCGTGAGTTTGACGCGACTCTCGTCCAACTCCAGCCGAAGCGTGTCGGCTGAGTCTCGGGAGGTGGTGGCCATGAGGAGGCCGTAAGCCCGCTGGGAGCGGAAGCGTAAGGAGACATCCTCTGCCTCAGTATGCATGATGGTCGGCATCACCACCTTCATATACATGCTGCCGTCATAGGAGAGGATGGAAGCCTCTATGAGAGAAAATCAGAAACATGGAGAGATGTTAGCCATATTTCAAGTAAGACTGAAGTAAATACACTGTAAGGTGAAAAGTACTGTGTGTCCATACATTACACCTACAGGAGATGTAGGTGTAATGTGGACTATGTGCCTCATCACTCAGTTATTCTGCTCTTTACATGATCTCCCACTTCATAGATGAGTTGCTGTGGTTTCTAAACTCTTACACTCTACAATAATACCACTCACAGGTTATTGTGGAAAGTCTAGGAGGGAAGAAATTTCATGAAATGACTTGTTGCAATGGTCATTACATTACATTACAGTAAGTAATAACTTCTGTGAGCTATTTAGAGCAACCAGTTATTTCACATTTGTTTGTAAAGCAGACAAATATGGCTAGGTGCTTGATTTTATACACCGGTGAGTATGAAAATAACTGAATTCAAATGTTAGGGGTGTTGCCCATTACATTTATCCATATTGTATATGAAGCAGGTGTGTCAGTATTTTATTAATTCCTACAATTTATGAATAAAGCCACAAGAAAACAAACCAGCAAACGTCATTAATTTTTTTAACCTCTTAACATCCACCAGGTTAGTGTTAGGTAGCATAAACCAGAAAAAACTGGAGAAGAACAAAAATTACTTTTTTGGAAAAAAGGGTTAGGGTTACAGTTGTCAGCCATGAGGCATGTATTATACTTTCCTTGTCTGTAAGTCAACTAGGGTCCAAGCGACTTCAATTTCGTCATCAGACAGTGAGTACATGGGTACATGCAGATGTCCATGTGCTTGCCTGTTTTTTGTTAATGCTTTGTGTACTACAACTATGTATGTGCCACAGTTGGTGGACTTAAAGCAAATTTGATAGTAGTATGAAATTACTACTATTGCTTTATTAATTTCAATGCACTGTTACATCAATTACCACATCATCTTCACAGACATTTTTATTACTTAAACAAACCTGATCACCCACTTTGTAGCATCTTTGTGGAATGAAAATGTTATAAACTGGATATTATGGCTCCTCTGAAAAAGAAAACCTTAAATCAGAAGTGCTCGACTCCCTGGTATAACTCTTGTAAACTCTATAAATCTACCTCATAGTACCGTATTATCCCAATGGAGCACTTTGCTCTCAGACTGCAGACTTACTTGTGGTTCTGAGGATACTTAAGAGCAGAATGGGACACAGAGGCTTCAGCCTTCAGGCCCCTCTTCTAAATAACCATTCCCAGTTTGGATTCAGGAGACAGACACTCTCTCTATTTTTAAGATTAGGCTTAAAACTTTCCTTTTTGTTCCTTCTTGTTCCTTTTTATTCCCACAGTGCACTGAGCATTTCTTTTTACTCCATTAATACACTGGTCTGCATTATTAATCTCTGGCTCTCTTCTACAATATGTTTTTTTGTCCTGTCTCTCTCCCCTCACCCCCAACCGGTCTCAGCAGATGACTGTCCCTCCCTGAGCCTGGTTCTGTTGGAGGTTTCTTCCTGGTAAAAGGAAGTTTTTCCTTTCCACTGTCACCAGTGCTTGCTCATAGTCATTTTTGATTGTTGCATTTTCTCTGCAATTATTGTATGGTCTTTACCTTAAAATATAAAGCACCTTGAGGTAACTGTTTGTTTTGATTTGGTGCTATAAATATCAAACTGAACTGAAATGAATTGAAACACGTAGACAGTGTTTGACAGTGTCAGTATGACTGATTAACATGGAAGTTCTGGAACTACTGGCATCAAACCAACTCATTATTGTTTTTGTCAGCAGCTAGAATCAAGAAGGCCATTTTGATCACACTGACACATAAAAATAAAAGTGGACCCCATAATTAGTGCTCTATGCAAGGCTTTCAATCTCCACACACAGCTTTTCCATTCAGCACAAAACGTAACCCTTAGCGTAGAAGCCATCAAGGAGCTAAAGGCTTAGGAAAATTAAGAATTGTTTTCATGCACTTCACTTAGTTTTTGCTCTACTAATAAAGGCTATGGGATAATCAGATGTATGCCCCTTGTCAGTCACATGATCTTTTTTGTTTAACTTTTAAATGTTAAGGAACTCTCACTGGATCTTCCAGCATTTCATCACAGTTGTTAACGTGTTAGCTTTTGATTAAATATTTGAGTTTCAGTTCCTTTTTGTTTTCCTCATGTTGCTTTATGCTCAACTCTTCCCCGTGTCTCTATTGTTGTCTTGTTTTTTCCCCCCTCCCATTTCTCTGTTTATTCATCCTCAAATCACAAAATGATTCTAATTACTATTGATACTAATTTCAATCATATTATATAAATATTATTCATTTATTAAAATAAATATACAATATAAAATGTTTTAAGTATTTTTTAAAGTCTATACGAAATGAATATGAACGTTAAAAATATTTTGAGGTAATCTTCATGTGAAATAATCTTTGAGATACGATAGAACTATACTACTACTAAAAAGTGGAAGCTTCTTAGTAGTAGCAAACAAATTGTGAAAACAAGTGGAGATATATTTTTCTTTGGGGTAAATATTTTGCCCAGCTGTTTAGTTAAAAGGCATTCAGGGTCTCTTGGATGTTCAGTCAAACCTCACAGTCATGATTCTCACAAATATACCCTAAACCCTCCAGGGCTGATTGCCATTTCCTTGCATTCTACTGGCATCAATCAGATTACGGTGATTATTTGTCCTGTCACAGTAGCTTAATTTGATAAATGATCTGATAATATGCTGAAGCATTCTGTGTCCTCTAAATGCCCTTTGTTCAGTTTATCTGCATGACTGGGAAGCTGTATTTTGATCACATGGCCACAGGGTGGAGACACAGTTCACCTGTCTGCTGGGAAATTCTTTTAGTCAGTTAGGAAATGCAGATCACTGACATAAAAATGTTTACATGAAGAAGTTAAAAATAAATAAAGCTAAGCTGAGGTAAGGTAAAGCTTGAGTGAGTAAACATTGATGGAGTCTGGATGAATCTGCCTATCACTTAATAAGAGCTGAAAAAAAATCCCTTTCTTTCAGATCTCCAGTAGCTTTATTTCCCACCTTCCTTTTTGCACATAGATCAGGGTAACCAGGTGTTCCACTTTATGTGTTACAGCACATTTTAATCCGCTGACCCACCCATCACAGATATGAGACAATGTCCCACATGATTGGTTCTACATTACAAAGTCAACAGTCAGCAGTTATGATATTAGAGAAAGGGAATACACAAGTGTACAAAAGACCACAAACTTTAGCTTCCAGACACATTTATTGTATTGACTTTTTTGTTTATTAGAATGTTGAGTCTTAAAAGCCTAAAACATTTTCTGTGTTGTTCTACATAAAGTCTTTGCCCCACATTTGGTTTGTATCTGCTGATTACTGGTCAAATTTGACCGATGAGGTCACTGTTTAATCAAAATTCGGAGCAAATATTAAATTATGATAATCTGCACTCACTTTGTGAAGGCACAGAATATCAATGGTAGATATGGCTTTAGTTTGTCCTTTTTTGGGGGTAGGTTATTACAAATAAATATTAATTTGAGTTGAAACAGGCTTTTTTTTAAAAATACATTTTTCTTATTATTGACTGCATTTGATGGAGGGAAAACTCTACTGCTTATTTGAGCAGCACACAACAGGTTCAGAGTCAGTGAGGAACAATAAAGTCTTACAACAACCTGATTGTCAGCATCTAAAAAGGTAAATCATTTTCAAAACATGAACAGCTTGGTAACACAAGTAAACCTACAGTACACTATTTGACAATACAAAAATTTCATCTATTATCACTAGAGTACCCAAAGTACACCACAATCAATCTCAAACGGTGCAGTTAATTGGTAAATGGACTAGTTCTTACATAGTGCTTTTCTACTCTATCTGAGCGCTCAAAGTGCTTATACAACTTGTTTACATTTAGCCATTCACACTAGCACTTCCATATATAACTAAGCTAAGTGCTTTTATTGTCTAACATTCACACACATCCATACTCCAACACTTGCATCGCAGAGCAACTTGGGGTTTAGTATCTTCCCCAAGGATACTTTGGCACGCAGCCCAGAGGAGCCAGGAATCAAACCGTCCGATTGGTGGGTGACCTGCTCTACCTCCTGAGCTACAACGACAGTTACAGCATGACTATACCACACTCTTTAAAAACAGACCTGTATGACACTGGCTCTTTTCTTTTCAGCTCATTTCTAACTGATTTAGGATATTTTCTATAGTATTACAGTATGTCAACATTCAGAATCATGACATACACCAAAGTGCTATGCCTGAATTGGTCATAGGTAACAGACCAAACCAAATACTGCTAGCAGATACTTTACACTTTTGTATTAGGAAGAAGAGACAGAGGCGTGTCAGCATAGTGCATCTTGTGTGAGGTGTATTATGTCTTCTATTAAATTCTCTCATCCTATTAAGTCCTCTATATAGGATCATATAATAAATCAATTTTCTTCTGCTTATGCAGTTCAGGGTTGCGAGAGGGCTAGAGCTTATCCCAGCTGTCATAGGGCAAAAGGCAGGGTTGCCAGTCAATCAGCCTACATACAGACATGGACAAAATTGTTGGTACCCTTCTGTTCAAATAAGAAAAACCCACAATGGTTATTGAAATAACTTGAAACTGACAAATGTAATAATAAATAAGAATTTACTGAAAATTAACTAGCAAAAATCAGACATTGCTTTTGAATTGTGGTTCAACTGAATTATTAAAAAAAAAAAAAACTGGACAAAAATTATGGTACCCCAGAAAAGACTGAAAATAAGTTGACTATATAGGCATGTTAAACTAAGGCACTACAGGTGTAGTGCCAGGTGTAATTGGCACTATGGGTGTCTTCTAACTTGTAATTAGTCAGGCTGTATTTTTAAAGGGTGTCACTGGTCCTCCACAGGTCCTCCAGGTCCAGATGGTGTCTCACCTGCCACACTGAGACACTGTGCTAACGAGCTTGCCCCATTGTTCACGAACATCTTCAACTCCTCACTGGAGGCTTGCCACGTGCCTGTCTGCTTTAAAACCGCTACCATTGTTCCTGTCCCCAAGAAGCCAAGGATCACTGGACTAAATGACTACAGACCTGTGGCACTGACTTCTGTGGTCATGAAGTCATTTGAGCGTCTGGTGCTGTCCCACCTCAAGTCCCTCACAGCCCCCCTTCTGGACCCCCTGCAGTTTGCCTACAGAGCCAACAGGTCTGTGGACGACGCCATCAACCTGACTCTGCACTTCATCCTACAGCATCTGGACTCCCAGGGAACCTACGCCAGGATCCTGTTTGTGGACTTCAGCTCTGCCTTCAACACCATCATCCCTGATCTCCTCCAAGACAAGCTGTCCCAGATGAACGTGCCAGATCCCATCTGCAGGTGGATCATTGACTTCCTGATGAACAGGAAGCAGCAGGTGAGGCTGGGGAAGAATGTCTCGGACTCCCGGACCATCAGCACTGGCACTCCTCAGGGCTGTGTCCTCTCTCCTCTGCTCTTCTCCCTGTATACCAACTGCTGCACCTCTGACCACCAGTCTGTCAAGCTTATTAAGTTTGCAGACGACATGACTCTCATCGGACTCATCTCAGACGGGGACGAGTCGGCCTACAGGATGGAGGTCAAACGTCTGGTGTCCTGGTGCAGCCACAATAACCTGGTACTGAACGCCCAGAAGACAGTGGAGATTATAGTGGACTTTAGGAAGCACACAGCCCCTCTACCCTCCATCATCCTGACTGACACCCCCATCACCACAGTGGACTCTTTTCGCTTCCTGGGAACTACCATCACCCAGGACCTCAAGTGGGAGCCCACCATCACCTCTGTCATCAAAAAGGCCCAGCAGAGGATGTACTTCCTGCGGCAGTTGAAGAAATTCAACTTGCCAGCAAGGACCATGGTGCAGTTCTATACTGCCATCATTGAGTCCATCCTCACCTCCTCCATCACTGTGTGGTACGCTGGAGCCACCACTAGGGACAAACAGAGACTACAGCGCGTTGTGCACTCTGCTGAGAAGGTGATTGGCTGTAACCTCCCATCTCTCCAGGACCTGTACACCTCCAGGACACTGGGGCGTGCAGGTCGGATCACAGCCGACCACTCTCACCCTGGGCACAGACTTTTTGACCCTCTCCCCTCAGGCAGGAGGCTACGGTCCATACGGACCAGAACCTCCCGCCATAAGAACAGTTTCTTCCCCTCTGCTGTTGGACTCATGAACAATAACCCTAAGACTGTTACCACCACCCTCCACAAACGCTGATGACCCTATGTCTATGCACCTGCCTGATTGCACTGATGTACATATTAGTGGAATATAGTCTACATTCTTCTATCTTTTAATTAGTCTCTGCACTGTATATTTTGTAATTTTGTAATATTGTGCTATAGTTATAGCTCTAATATCTCTGTATATTTGCAATTTGTATACTTGTATATTGTCTTATAGTTTTTATACTTATTTGTTTTTTTTTCTGTAAGCACGAAGTACCGCAGCAATTTCCTAATGCTGTGAACCTGTTCACCCATATGGCAATAAAAACCTTCTGATTCTGATTCTGATTCTGATTCTGTGCTCTTTGGTATCATGGTGTGTACCACATTGAACATGGACCACAGAAAGTTAAAGAGAAAACTGTCTCAAGATATGGAGAAAGACAATTATTGACAAGCACGTTCAAGGTAAAGGCTATGATACCATCTCGAAGTAACTTGATGTTCCTGTGACTACAGTTGCACATATTATTAATATGAATTGAGCTGAACTATATGAAACAAGCTGTTATAACTTAATTTCCCTCCCCTGAAGCCAACTTTGTTCTGAAAGGCTATTCCTCATCCATCCATCCATCCATCCATCCATCCATCCATCCATCCATCCATCCATTTCCTTCTGCTTATCTGGAGCCAGGTCACGGTAACAGGTAGCAGCCTAAGCAGAGAAAGCCATACCTCCCTTTCCCCAGGCACCTTCTCCAGCTTATCAGGGGAACATCAAAGCATTCCCATGCCAGCCGAGAGATATAATCTCTCCAGCGTGTTCTGGGTCTGCACCAGATCCTCCTCCCAATAGGATACGCCCGGAACACCTCACCCAGGAGGCATTCTAGTCAGATACCTGGACCACCTAAATGGGCTCCTTTCGGTGTGGAGGAGTGGCTCTACTCTGAGCCCCTCTTGAATGACTGCACTCTTCACCCTGTTTCTAAAGGAAAGGCCAACCACCCTTCAGAGAAAGCTAATTTGTTCAACTTGTATCCACGATCTTGTTCTTTTGGCCACTACCCAAAGCTTGTGACCATAGGTGACGTTAGGGACGTAGATCAACCCATAAATTGACAGCTTTGCGTTTATGCTCAACACTACCCTGAGAGACATGGACAAATGCCTTTTCCACATCAACAAAACACATGTGGACTGGATGGGCAAACTCCCAAAAACACTTGAATATCCTTGAGAGGACAAAGAGCTGGACCAGCATTCTGCAACCAGGACAATACCCGCACTGCTCCTCCTGGATCTGAGGTTCAACTATTGGACAAACTCTCCTTTCCAGCACCCTGGCATAGATCTTCCTGAGGAGGCTGAGGAATGTGATCCTCCTATAGCTAGAGCCCACCCTTGTTAAAAATGGGAACACCACGGTAGTGTGCCAAACCTGAGGCACCATGTTGCAGAGGCACATCGACCAAAGCAGCCATACAAGGTGGACATTGTAGGACTGTCTCTCAAGCTGTCTCTTAAGTCCCACAAGCTAACCAAGCCTAATAGGACTCCTCAGCTTTATGGCACCCTTCACTTCCGGTATCCACCATGTGGTTCAGGGATTACCACAACAGGCACCTACCACCTTGCAGCTGCACGTCTGTGCGGTGGCCTAAACAATGGAGGTGCAGAACATGAGCCATTCAGACTCCATATCCCCAGCCTCAGAATGCTGTTGAAGTTCTGCTGGAGGTGGGAGTTGAAGATCTCCCGAGCCAGGGCCCTTGTCAGGCATTCCCAGCATACCATCACAATACTCTGAGGTGTGCCAAGTCTGTCCAGCATCCTCCCCTGCCACCTGATCCAACTCACCACCAGGTGGTGGTTAGGTGTTGGGAAACCAGAACATACTGATGACAAGTGGGCTACTGGCACAGGGATATGGCATAAGTGGACACAGGATGAGAATACCCCACTGTTGGAATGCTACTACACATGTAACCCCAATGAAAGGGGTTACATCAAGATGATGTGTGACCAAAGGATTTTTTGACACCCAACATCTAGACTAACATCGAAAATACTAGTAGCTCAGTGTTCCAAAATCTGCAAGAAGCAACTGCTATCACAACTGGAGATTGATGAGGTATAACACAAAAGCTATGGCAAGGGGGAGCCAGGACATCAGGTCAGGTCATGGGGGAGATATCATCTCCACTTTCTAAGACTGAGTACCAAGTCCCAAGAACTTGGGAATGTCAGAGTTGAATGTTGAATGTCAGAGCAGCTGACCTGAAAAGAGAAGATCATGGCTAAGCTGCAAACCTGGACCCTCCATGGCCAATTACCATGACTATGTGAAGTACCCTCTGAAAGGCTACTAAAAGAAGAGCAATCCCTACTGTGACCATCACTGAAACCAACCAGCTGATGTATACCAAGGCAATAGTGATCCTTGAGAAGCTTGCTTATAAGACCAGACTGACCAACCTGTGCACCGCCTGGATTGATTACAAGAAAGCCTATGACTCAAAATCTCACATGGATCCTGGAATGCCTATGACTGTATAAAATCAACAGAACCCTAAGAGCCTTCACCAGGAACTCAATGGGGATGTGGAAACCAACACTAGAGGCCAACTTTAAGCCAATTGCACACCATCAAGTGCGAGATTTACTAAGGAGATGCTGTTCTGCATCGGCCTGAACCCTCTCAGCCACATCATTAAAGGAAAGGAGCAAACATCTGCCACCTCCTCTACATGGATGATATCAAGCTGTATGCTAGGAGTGAATGAGACATCAATTCACTGATCAACACCACTAGGATCTACAGCAGCAACACTGGAATGTCATTTCCATAGTCCTTTATCAAGAACTCAAGGGGAATGTGGAGAACACTAGAGGTCAACTTCAAGCCAATTGCACACCATCAAGTGCGAGATTTACTAAGGAGATGCTGTTCTGCATTGGCCTGAACCCTCTCAGCCACATCATTAAAGGAAAGGAGCAAACATCTGCCACCTCCTCTACATGGATGATATCAAGCTGTATGCTAGGAGTGAATGAGACATCAATTCACTGATCAACACCACTAGGATCTACAGCAGCAACACTGGAATGTCATTTCCATAGTCCTTTATCAAGAACTCAAGGGGAATGTGGAGAACACTAGAGGCCAACTTCAAGCCAGTTGCACAAGTCACCATCAAGTGTGGGATTTACCAAGGAGATGCTCTGTCACCACTGCTGTTCTGCATGGGCCTGAATCCCCTCAGCCAGATCATCAAGAAGACTGGCTACGAATATAAACTACGAAATGGAGCAAACATCAGCCACCTCTTGTACATGGATGACATCAAGCTGTATGCCAGTAGTGAACATGATATCAATTCACTGAGCCACACCTCTAGGATCTACAGCAATGACATCAAAATGTCATTCAGACTGGAGAAGTGTAGTTGAATGGTAACAAAAAGAGGGAAGGTAGTCAGAACTGAAGGAGATTGCATTACCAGATGGCAAGATTGCAGACATTGAAGACAGCTACAAGTACCTTGAAATCCCACAGGCAAATGGGAACCATGAAGAGCCCGCTAGAAAAGCTGCAACCACCAAATAAGGGAATTCCTGAAGAGTCAGCTGAATGGGAACAACAAGATCCGGGCAATCAACAGCTATGCCTTACCAGCGATCACATACCCTGCTGGGATAATAAGCTGGCCGATTGAGGAAACAGAAGCCACTGACATCAAGACAAGAAACCTCCTTACCATGCATGGAGAGTTTCACCCTAAATCCAGCACACTGAGACTGTAGGTTAAGTGGAAGGAAGGAGGCCGAGGACTAGTGAGTGTCGGAACAGTATCCTAGATGAAACAACAAAGATCCATGAATACATAAGGAATATGGCCACAAAGGATCATGTGCTTAGTGAGTACCTAAGCAACAGAATCCAGAGAAAGAAGAGGAGAAAGAACAGGAATTATCATCAAAGGACAGGCCTCTAAAAAGTATGCACCACCACCAAATAGAAAAAAATGCTGATATTGAAAAAATTCTACCAATGGCTGGACAAAGCTGGACTGGAAGACAGCACAGAGGTATTAATCATGGCAGCACAGGAGCAAGCTCTGAGCACAAGATTGATAGAGGCTGGGGTCTACCACACAAGGCAAGCCCCCGGGTTCAGGCTGTGCAGAGATGCCCAATCCAGCAATGACAATCCAGCACACAACAGGAGGGTGCAAGAGCCTAGCAGGAAGGGCATACATGGAACGTCATAACCAAGTGGCTGGCATAGCATACAGGAACATCTGTGCTGAGTATGACCTGGAAGTCCCAAGGTCAAAATGACATATTCCCCCAAGGGTGGTTCAGAATTACCAAGCTAAGATCCTGACAGACAAACTTGTGATGGCTAACTAACCGGACATAGTAGTGGTGAACAAGCAGAGGAAGAAAGCTGTAGTGATAGACAGATGGTTGCAATACCAAGTGATGCCAACATCGAGAAGGAAGGAACACAAGAAGCTCGATAAATACCAAGGGCTCATAGAAGAGCTAGAGATGATGTGGAAGGTAAAGGTAACAGTGGTCCCCATGGTAATCAGAACACTCAGGGCAGTGACCCCCAAACTGGGAGAATGGCTCCAACAGATTCCAGGAACGACATCCAAGATCTCTGCTCAGAAGAGCACAGTCCTGGGAATAGATAAGAAACTGTGCAGGACGCTCAAGCTCCCAGGCCTATGGTTTCAGGGCCTGCAGAAACAATGAATATTTACACTTGAATTGGAGGACATGTTGCATTTTTTGGTGTATCGGTCCTAAACTGGAGATTCTGATTCAATTGTATGGTAAGAAAAGAACAGTGAAAATTCCATGCTTTTACCTTTAAAAGTTTTGAGATATTTATGGTCAAACATTGCCTCCGATTTCCATGTGTGAAAAAAGAGCAAAAAAAAAAAAGTGGTTGCATGGGCTTTTAAAAAAGGAAAAGAAAGAAATATCTAGAAATGGATTTAATATATGTGAAGCAAAAATTTCACAGCAATCATTATATGCAAAATAATTCATGGTAGCTTAAACACCCCACATCAGACTGACCCACTGATGCCCTGCAAATTTTCAAAAGGAAAAATGAGACTTGGTCAAATTATTTTTCAGTGGCTCACTGAATAAAAGAACCAAATAAATCTACTGTACCTGGAGATATAATCAGAATGCTGTTAACTGATGTGCCAAAAAGCAGTTGAAGCAATTTGGCTTGGGATGTGGAAATCAGTCTTGTCTGGATACCATGATCAGAATGAACTTGCCAGAACAGTAGAATAGTAGAATATTCTCTCACTGGAAAAAAGCCAGTGGAAATTGTCAAGTTGCCCCAAATCTATCTACATTTTTATCAATTGTCATTGGTGTCATAAGTATTGAGTAAATAGCTGTACCTCGTCGAAGCCAGTCAAGAGATGAAAGGAAATGCCCCAAATTAGTTGAACATATTTAATATATGTGAAGCTATATATTATTTATCAAATGATAAATAGTACAATTTAAATGATTATGCATACCCCAATATGGAGATTCAAGACTCCTTTTAGTATTCAATAAGCATTTGAATGTTTTAAGCAAAGCACATTGCTGCTAAATTCAGCTCTTTGGGCTACATTTAGTTTAGCTGTTATAATGTTTTGATATTAAGACATTTATCTGTCCTCGTTGCTTGTAGACTTGACAGAACTTTTTGTTGGTGGTATATCAGTATATTAGTCAAATCAAAGCTGGAAAGTCTCAACTCAAACTCAGCTGCACTCAGTCCTGCTTATGCTTAATGTTGAATTAGTAACACATATCCATCAAGGTAATTGATTCCTCAAATGGGACACAGTTTGACTCTACCATGTTCAGCCTGCAAATGTTATAATCGGGATTTCCTATAAAGTTGTCACACAGACTGCTGTTCCCATGCTGCTTCACCTGTCGATCTCTTCAGGCACTAGTTCTTCAATATTAGAGATGGTATCAGTATGTAAGGTTTTTGGAATGAGGATGAACTATTATGACATCCAAACAATCACACTTACCTCTCTCACAGGTGCGTGACCAGTAGCCAGTGCCAGTGCAGTCACAGATGAATCGATTCCAGCCTTCTTTGCAGACTCCTCGGTTCTTGCATGGGTAGCTCTCACACTGCTTGCCTGGTTGTTTATTGCATGATGGTTTAATACCAGCCCCATTTTGTGCCTCAGCAATCTGACGGATGTCCTTGCTTCGACCATCAATGAAAAGGTCACGAATACAGCCCACATAGCCATAATTGAGCATTGCTGTCCAGAGCTCAGTGGGCAGGATGAGGTTGGTGCGGTCAGTTGGAAGCCCCCCCAAATACATGTCACCCTCCAGGTCCAAAATTTCACTCTCACCACTAGCTGTAAACGGGGTCCTTCTGCTGTTTACAGAGATGGTGCCTGAGGATGGGACAGAGGGAACAGAGATCAGAGTCATGGATCCAAACAGCATTACCTGATAGAAAGGTGATTTTCTGTTCTGTTGTGTTCTTTTTTATTTATTTATTTTTTTGCTAAGTCACAAGCCAAGGCATTTGGATACTTGCAGGTAAAAAAGGTACTTTCTAATTCCTGTGTTTAAAAAAAAGGTTTAGTTTAGTTTGAAATGTTTAAAACTATCAAAAAAGTGAAAATAAATAACCAATAATATTTTATGTCCAAAAATGTCTCTATCTATGTCTTCACTTGACATCTCTTCATCAGTGTCAACTGAAGTTGAACATGGGCCTAGCTCTACTGTCATGTAATACCATTTTGAAACACAAAATTGTGTACTGACTCAGTGCAGCTACACCATTTATACAGGTACATCCATCCATTAATTTTCTTTCCCCTTATCCAATTCAGGGTCATGGTGGGGCTGGAAACTTTCCCAGTTGTCATAGGGGGAGAGGCAGGGTACAGCCTAGACAGGTCACCAGTCTGTTAGAGAGATATAAGCTTTCCAACATCTCCTGGGTCTACACTGGGGCCTCCTTCCAGTATGACATGCCTGGAACACCTCACCCAGGAAGCACCCAGGAGGCATCTTAATCAGATGCCTGAACCACATCAACTGGCTCCTTTTGATATGGAGGAGTACTGGTTCTACTTTGAGCCCCTCTCGAATGACTGCACTTTTCGCCACCGCTTGTATCCATGATCTCATTCTTTTGGTCACTACCCAAAACTTGTGACCATAGGTGAGGGTAGGGGTTTAGGTAGCTCCACTTTTACACTCAGCTCTCTCTTCACCATGATGGACCAATACAGCATCCGCATCACTGCAGCTGAGGCCCCAATCTGTCTCTCAGTCTCCCGCTCCCCTCTTCCCTCTCTCATGAACAAGACTCTAAGATTCTTAAACTCTTCCACTTGGGGCAACAACTCGTCCCTGACCCAGAGTGGGCACACCATCCTTTTCTGGCTAAGTACAATGGCCTCAGACTTAGAGGCCCTAATTATGATACCCGACACTTTACACTCCGCTGTGAACCGATCCAGTGCAAGCTGGAGGCTACCACCTAATGAAGCCAACAGGACCACATCATCCACAAAAAAGTTGATATGAGATTCTGAGGCCACCAAGGTGGAAAACTTCTGCCACTTGACTATGCCTGAGAAGTTTGTCGATAAAAATTGTGAACCAAATTGGTGACAAAGGACAGCCCTGGCAGAGTCCAGCACCTGCTGCAAACTAGTCCAAATTGTTGCCAGCAATGTGGACCAAGCTATTGCTGCAATAACAATCATCTGCCAATCCAGAGTCACTGTCCCAGATCTCCAGGCAGTGCTGCATAGGCTTGTCAACCAAGATGGCCCTACAATGTCCAAAGCCTTCAGGAACTCAGGGCAAATGTCATCCTCCACAGGGGCCGTGCCACCAAGAAGCTGATTAAGTAATTCAGTGACCTCAGTGTTGGTACCCATCAGCTGCCTCTCAAGTCCCACAGGCTAATCAAGCCAAACAGGACTCCTTCTTCAGCTTCATGGCTCCCATCACCTCCAATGTCCACCATTTGGTTCGGGGATTACCACCATGACAGACACCAATCACCTTGCAGCCACAGGTATGTGCTTATCCTGCTAGACTTCAGTGCAGCATTTGATACTGTTGATCATAATATTTTATTACAGATTTTAGAGTATGACATGGGTATTAAAGGTGCTGCACTGCAGTGGTTTGAATCATATCTATCTAGCAGACTCCAATGTGAAAATGGGGAGTCTTTTTTTCCACATACTACAGTTAACCTTCTAGAGTTAACAGACGTTCTGACATGTCCAAATGACATCATCAATTTAGGATGACATAGCAGCAGGACACTACCTCAATGAGTTGCCATTTCAACTTGAACTTGAGTTGAGAAAAAAAAAATATAAAGTTGTTGAGTGACGACAGCAATATCAGGCCTGTGATGTGCCCCTTTGGAATGGCACAAATAATTTGTGTGGTATCTTATTGTGACATCTGACTGTTTTGTAGTTAGACAGAAAATGCCTGAGGCATTGCCTGCATTTTAATGTAAACAGTTATATACCACGAACATGGTATTTGAAGTTATAAAAAACCATGTTTGTTTTTTTCACAGTAAAAAATGTGTGAATGCTATATGTCAAAATGAAAAAAATAAATAGCTGTACAACCACAGGAGTGATTGTGCTGAAAAAAATGATACCAAACAAGGCAAGTTTTAAAGGAGAAATATAAAGGTAAAATCAAAAGTAGTCAACAATGGCCAACAAACTACTGAGGATTAATTATGGAGTTCCACAGGTTTCCATGGTAGAACAATTCTATTTACATTATACATGATTCCCTTAGGCAGCATTATTAGAAGGCATAGCATACATTTTCATTGCTATGCAGATGATACCCAGCTTTATCTATCCATGAAGCCAGATAATACACACCAATTAGTTAAACTGCAGGATGCCCTCTAATTTACTGCATCTAAATTCAGATAAAATTATTATTGTACTCAGACCTATAAATCTTAAAAACAGTATCTAACCAGATAATTACTCTGCATTGCATTACCTTGGCCTCCAGAATTGGGTTTAAAATTCTTCTTCTTGTATATACCACCTTATCTTAAAGAGTAGTATCAAATATCACCCCAATAGAGCACTTTGCTCTCAGACTGCTGGCTTACTTGTGGATACTTAAAAGTAGAATGGGAAGCAGAACCTTCAGTTTTCAGGTTACTCTTTTCTGGAACAAGCTCTCAGTTTAAATTTGGGAGATAAACACCCTCTCTATTTCTAAGATTAGGCTTAACACTTTCGTCTTTAATAAAGCTTATTGTTAGGGCTGGATCAGGTGACCCTGAACCTTTAATTATGCTGCAATAGGCCTAGGTTGCTGGGGGCTTCCCATGATGCACAGAGTATTAATCTCTGGCTCTCCTCCACAGCAGAATGGAGCCCCTCCTTGGGCTTGGTTCTCCCAGAGGTATCTTCTGTCATGGCGCCTGGGTCTTGGGCCTAAGATTGCTGAGTTTTCTGGATATTTGGGGGGGGTTCTCCCACTTTGAATGTTTTGAATTAGTTTTTTCCCCTTCTTGTTCCCTCAGTCTTGTCATTGTTAAGTTTTACATGTGTAGGTCTGTTAATGGTCACTTCCTGTTTTACTTTGGCAGCCCTTTGCATTGTGTACTTTGTATTCACTTTTGCTTCCCCTTGTCTTGTTAGTGTGTTTCAGCTCACCTGTTTTCCCTGGCTGTTTCCATTTTCCTCATTACCTCTT
The DNA here is from genome assembly GCF_007364275.1 of Archocentrus centrarchus. Lineage (NCBI taxonomy): Eukaryota > Metazoa > Chordata > Actinopteri > Cichliformes > Cichlidae > Archocentrus > Archocentrus centrarchus. Next base: position 8,226,294 of record NC_044367.1, read on the forward strand.
GTATATTTATTGTCTGTGTCCTCCTCCTGTTCTTTGTCATGTTCTCCCTCTAGTTGTGTGGATTACTTGCAGAGAGCTTTAGTTAATTCTGGCTGATGCCCTGCCCAGCCATTTTTTGTGTTTGTTTCTTTTTGGAAAACTCCTGCAATAAAAGCTGTTATGAGTTCAATCCTGCTTATCAAGTCTTGCATTGGGATCCTATTTCTGCCCGCCACACAGTGGTGTCTTAGCATCTTCATGTTAAAAGGGAGTTTTTTCCTTCCCACTGTCACCAACTGCTTGCTCAAAGGGGATCATCTGGTTGTCGGTGTTTTCTTTGTATTATTGTATTGTATTATTTGCCTTACAGTATAAAATGCCTTGAGGTGACTCCTGTTGTGATTTGGCGCTATATAAATAAAATTGAATTGAATTGCATCTGAATCAGTCTTCGTCTGGCCCCTCACCCAGTACCAGTTTGTCTTAGGAGACCCTACCTGGGGGCAAAAGCCCCCTGACACAAAACCCCTGGAATCCCTGGGACATACAAACCCCTTCACTATGGTAAGGTGGAAAATTCACAGAGGGATCACAGTAACAGCTTTTTCTTTATCCCAGAAAGATGATTCTGACAATGAAACTTTCTCCCACTGAAAATGTTGCACCCAGATGAAGAAAATAATTGTTTTGGGATTCCCTTACCTGAATTATTGCACTTCAATCAAGACAAATTTTGCCTTAGATTGCAGAAGTGCTTGAGTGTTCTGAGCTGTTATCAGGGGTTCATCCATTTTTCAGCTAAAAGAATTGTCCACTCCTCCATACTGCTAGAGGATTAATGAGCTGCTCCGTGCCATCTACTAGTTAGTGTCAAGAATTTAGGTCAGAACCCTGGGATTACCATTTTAAGCCCTGATTCTCTGATGGAAAATATTCAATAAGAGACTTTTTGTTTTTTGCATTTTTAAATTTAATCATAGTGGTCTTACTTTTCGAGCTTATGAGTTTTGCTGCCAATATTTATTGATTTTATACATCATCACCCTGCAGTCTAATCTGGCACATCTGTTATTTGGTAAATGGACTAGTTTTTACTGTATATAGCACTTTTCTACTCTAATTGAGCACTTTATACAGCATGTTTGCATTCACGAGCACTATATAACATTCGCATTGGGAGCAACTCGGGATTCAATATCTTGCCCAAGGATACTTTGTCATGCAGACTGGAGCAGCCAGGAATCGAACCACCAACCTTGGCAGCTCACTCTCTTGGCAGTATTTACTTTTAAAGGAACAGTATTGTATTTTGTATGTATTCATTTTTAAACATACTTTAAAAGTTTGTAGTGCAGTAAAACTCAGATAAAGGTAGCATGACAGATGTTTACTTTGTAAAATTTTTGTCATTTGTAAATATTTGGACATGAATAACTTGAGCCAATTGCATAATATTATACTACTCTATATTTATAACTAATTAGACAGCTAATATTTTTCCCTCTTGTCAATATGTTTTTAAAGATATAATGCATTTTAAGGTCAACTTGAAAGAAAGGCAGATGTGAAATGTGAAAGTGAGATCAGAGGTCAAATGTGTCACAATATTTTGATGCAAAATATAATATGATATTTACAATCGCCATATACAAGTGTCATTTTCTAAACATTGCCAATACAAAGACAGTAGAATTTTAAGCATAGTTTTAGAGAAAAAAGACATTTATGAAAATTTGTGCTACCAAAAGTCTGACTTTATTTGACCTTGAAAAAAAGGTCAGAGGTCCAAAGTAACATGATATTTAGAATACCCATATATCATTCCCTGTATTCCTGTATGTTGTCAGTACAAACAATGGCAGTAAAAAAACATAGCTTTAAATAGTTCTATATAGCATTGTTATTGCTTTGACCTTCAGATCAATCTACTGACCTTTCAGGAAATGTCAGAGGTCACATGTGATATGATATTTTAAATCTTTATACTGTATTTTCTATATGTTGACAATACATACCACACTTGTAAGAATCGTAGTTTCTAAGCTATAACATATTTTGTCAATTGTCGGCCAATAAATCATGAAGTTGACCTTGAAGACCTTGGTGGATTTAAGCCAAATTTTAATGGACTGTTAACATGACCCCGCTCTACACCCCTAAACTCTAATCAAACATAAAAAGTTTGATTAGAATTTGTTCACTATAATCAAATTCAATTTCATTTCATTTATATAGCGCCAAATCACAACAAACAGTCGCCTCAAGGTGCGTAAAACTTCAAAACTGAGCTATCGTGTTTACAGACAGAATTGCACACATGCTAGCACGCAAATGCTACCAAAAACATAGCCTCCTTGACAGAGTTGGTAATATTAAATTAATTTGGTTGCCTTTTCTACCTCAGTCACTTCATTATAAAATTCACCCATACTACTGAAGTACTAAATTATTGTGCATTGTGATTATTACAGAATGAAGGTTTTGGTACAGAAGTTTTTGATATTTGAATTTTACAATACTTTAAAATCTATTTATATGCTATTAAATCTGTATAACCCACATATTGAACTTCACTGACCTGAGCGTCCATCTCTCTGGATGTCCACATGATACCAGGCCCCATCATTCACCTTTGTCTGAGTGGCCTTAACCTTGATAGTCCCTGAGCCCATATCCAGCAGGAGGTACAGGCTGCCATCCAACAGCTCCACAGCAAAGAAATCCACCTGAGCAAAACAAAAGAAGTCCCTTTTCTGAAAAAAAGAAGGCAGTCATTTTTTTCTATGGTTGTTTCTTTTTCATTTTTCTAAAATCCACACATGTTGTATGTGTAAAATAACCCAATAATAGATTTGACTCATGACAAATGCACAAATCCTTGATATTTCAGTTCAAGTTCCAGTTTAACAACAATGCCAGTGGATAACATAATGGCAGTACATATACCAGATTTTGTACTGTGACACACTGGTGTGCTATCCAGATATGGATTTGGCTCATATACTTGGTTAGGCATTTATCTCAAGTATACATTATTATTGAAATTGTTACCCCTATACAGGAAGTCTGGACCAGTTCTCCATAAAGAGTCCAAGTATCTGCTCCTAAAGAGTATTAATCTACCGTATTTTCGGACCTAACGGCGCACCGCATTATAAGGCACACTATCAATGAACGGGTCTATTTTCACACATAAGGCGCACCGGGTTATAAGGCGCATGATAAAACATATGTTGAGGGAAGCAAAAGCGTCAGGTATGTCGAACTTTATTCAACTCATTCAAAATAACTCAGAATATTGTTCAGTTGTAACAAATACAGAAAATACCCTCACATTTTAAATCATTCATCTTCCACAAATCCTTCAAATTCCTCATCTTCAGTGTCTGAGTTTAACAGTTGGGCAATTTCGGCATCAAGCATGCCGGGTTCCCTCTCATCATTATCCGAGTCAGTCTCGTTGTTACTGTTTTGTTCTGGTTGCAGCACACAGCAACCATTTAATTGTTAATAAAAGGGTAACTTTTGCTGGCAATCTCTCGCCATCTTCTTCAACATCTTAACAGACGCTCTGCAATATATTCTTTATTAATGAGGTAAGAACAAGTCATTTTTTTCATTTTATATATAAGCCCTTCATAAATCTGTGCACCAGTATATTTACGGATATAAGCAAGAAAAACATTAAAAAAAAAAAAAAAAGGAAATCCCTTTTTGACTCAACACCGGAAACCTGAAAACTCCGCTGTCACTGTGTTTGCGTACATACAGCGCTTGTACTGCGTCCCATCGTACGCTGTGGTATCGCCCGGACCTCTGGCACCGAGGAGAACAGCACACACAACCCCGGACCTCGATTCGTCCTTTAGCAACTTTTGAGGACAGTCGACGGCGAGTTTGTTACACAAAAGTTGGCAACAGCACCGGCCGCTGATCGCCAGATTACGCACAAATATCCGGGCCAGCATAGATGGAAATAGGCCGGAACATGTAGAATAAATCCATCATCGTTTCTCGCGATTTACTGCGTACGGTTTCTATTTTTGGAACAATGCTTCCACTTCTTCTTGAATTTATCTCCGGCGGCTTTTACCTGCTTTCCACACCTGCTGCACTGCACTCACAGCTTGTTCCTGTCTAATATCGTCAGTAGAGTAAGTGTGCCTTATAGCCCGAAAAATACGGTAATAGGATTTGCGTTAAAATATGTACAGCTTTCTTATACCATTTTATACTATCCTGTGGCCACATCTCAGTAAATTTTTCACCACACCCTCTCACCCTTCAAAATTAGTGCTATATTATACTTACTATTCAGAATCAGAATAAATCAATACTTTTTGCCATTCATTGAGTTGTTAAACATACCATTACACTTCATTACCATTAGCACAACCCCCTCTTAGTCCATAGGGTTTAATATGATGTCGTCCCACCTTTTGCAGCTATAACATCTTCAATTTCTTCTGGGAAGGCATTCCACAAGGTTTAGGAGTATGTTTATTATGGGAAGTTTTGACGTTCTTCCAGAAGCACATTTGTGAGGTCAGACACTGATGTTGGACGAGAAGGCCTGGCTCACAGTTTCTGCTCTAATTCATCTCAAAGGTGTTCTTTTAGGTTAAAGTCAGGACTCTGTACAGGCCAGTCAAGTTCTTTCACACTAAACTCACTCATCCATGTCTTTTTGGACCTTGCTTTGTGCACCTGATGCACAGTCATGTTGGAACAGGAAGGAGCCATTCCCAAACAGTTTCCACAAAGTTGGGAGCATAAATTTGTCCAAAGTCTTGGTACGTATGCTTAAGCATTAAGGGTTCCTTTCATGGAATGAAGGGATCGAGTCCAACTCCCGACAACGCAACCCTCACACCATAATCTCCACCAAACTTAACACTTGTCACAGTGCAGTCTCCCGGCAACCACCAAACCTTAAGATGTTTCTTCTTCCCAGTAGCTTGCTCACACTTTTAGACTGCTGTCCAAGCAGGTCTGGCTGCAGCATTAGTTGTTTCAAAGTGACTTTGGCATGGGTAAGGGCCCACAGACCATACTATAGTGATACGGATAGCAGGACTGCTATCAGTGACTCCCGCCAAGATTTAGTCATCAGGGACAAGCAAAAAGTCCTTTTTCCATATCCTTTGTCTTTCCTGTTTGCGTGCTGACACTTTCTGTTTCCATTATCTTCAAATTTATTCACCTGACATAATGTGTTTTTTTTTTTTTTGTTGTTTTGTTATGTTTTGTAGGCCTTTGGAATTGTGCGTCTAGTTTCCTTTTTGCATAAAAATGTACCTTCTTAACTGGACTGGGCTAGTTGTGTGGTTCCCTGGTGATGGGATGGCTTCAGCTGCCTAATCACCATAGAGGGACCTCTGGAGCTTGAAAAAAGGTGACTGGACCTTTTTTTGTTTCTTGAAGATGTCTCACCTCTCACCTCGTTGTAGCAAGGAACACACACATGTAAAGAAAGCCCTTAAATCATGTGGTTAGCCCACCTGGGCCTTCATCAAATCAGCCAAGATGCACAGGAAAGAAGGTCAAACACAAACTAGATGTTCTCCACTGAACCATCCAAGGTGGCCAGGGAAAAATATGAAAACAGTACCCCCACCAAGGCTGGAAATGGAGCAATACCGTCACCCATATGAAAGAGCATATGGGAGAAGGATGCAACACACAACACCAATGCTCAGTGGGTAGTGGATCTAAGACAAGTCCACAGCAACCTCCCTGAACAGGCTCCTGTAACCATGAAAGTGGCAAACATCAAGGTCTCACTTATGAAGAATTGGACAGCACCAGGCCCTGAGATGTTTCACACTTACTGGCTAAAGAAATTGACTGCAATCCATTATTGCCTTTCAGCACAAAATGACTAGCTGCTAATGCCTAAGACACACCTGGAATTGCTGACTGAAGGCAAGATGGTCCTGATCCCAAAGGATCCCCAAAAGGGACCAGTCCCATCCAACTAACGGCCAATAACGTGCATCAGCACAAGACGGAAACTCCTCTCAGGCATCATAGCAGCTACGATGAGCAGGCACCTGGATCAATACAGGAGCGGGGCCCAGAAAGGAATTTGCAGTAACACCGGAGGAGCAAAACACCAACTACTGGTAGATAGAGCAGTCACTCGAGACTGTAAGACAAGACTGACCAACCTGAGCACCGCCTATATTGATCACAACAAAAGTCTATGACTCGATGCCTCATACATGGCTCCTAGCACTGTACAAGATCAACAGGACCCTGAGAGTCTTTATCAAGAACTCAAGGGGAATGTGGAGAACAACACCAGAGGCCAACTTCCAGCCAATTGCACAAGTCACCATCAAGTGTGGGATTTACCAAGGAGATGCTCTGTTCCCACTGCTGTTCTGCATAGCCCTGAATCCCCTGAAGACCAACTACGGTTATAAACTACGAAATGGAGCAAACATCAGCCACCTCCTTTACATGGATGACATCAAGCTATATGCCAGAAGTGAACACGATATCAATTCACTGAACCAAACCCCTAGGATCTACAGCAATGACATCAAAATGTCATTCAGACTGGAGAAGTGTAGTTGAATGGTTACAAAGAGAGAGAAGGTAGTCAAAACTGAGGGGATTGCACTACCAGAAGGCAACATTACAGACAATGGGAACCATGAAGAGCCCGCTAGGAAAGCTGCAACCACCAAATAAGGGAATTCCTGAAGAGTCAGCTGAATGGAAGAACAAGATCTGGGCAATCAACACCTACACCCTGCCAGTCATTAGATATCCTGCTGGGATAATAAGCTGGCCAAAGGAGAAGATAGAAGCCACACAACAAGAAAGTTCCTTGCTATGCAAGATGGGTTTTGCCCTAAATCCAGCACC